>NW_004444070.1:3928522-3976827 GCF_000243295.1 Trichechus manatus latirostris | reverse complement strand
TGTCTCAGTCACCTAGTGCTGCTGTAACAGAAATACCACAAGTGGATGGTGTCTCAGTCACCTAGTGCTGCTATAACAGAAATACCACAAGTGGACGGCTTTAACAAACAGAAAATTATTTTCTCACAGTCTAGTAGGCTAAAAGTCCAAATTCAGGGCATCAGTTTCAGGGGAAGGCTTTCTCTGTCAGCTCTGAGGAAGGTCCTTATCGTCAATCTTCCCCTGGACTAGGAGCTTCTCTGTGCAGGAACCCCGGGTCCAAAGGACACGCTCTGCTCCCGATGCTGCTATCTGGGTAGTACCAGGTCCCCAACTCTCTGCTTGCTTCCCTTTCCTTTTATCTCTTGCAAGATAAAAAGGGATGCAGGCCACACCCCAGGGAAACACACTGGTGCCACCTCCTGGGTCCGGGAGGAATAGAAGCTGGTTCTCTAAAGGTAGGGCTTCCCCAGGTGAGTCTGCAGGATGTTGCTGCTGTTGTGTGCCACTGAGTGGATTTCTACTCAAAGAGAGCGCATGGGACAGAGTAGAACTGCTGCCTTGACTTTTCCTGGTTTCAGAAGTGAGGATGTTGAGACTTCGTCTTATGTACTTTGGACATGTTATAAGGAGGGACCAGTCGTCGGGGAGGAGCCCCAGTGGCGCAGTGGTTAAGAGCTCAGGCTGCTAACCAAAAGGTCAGCAGTTCGAATCCACCAGCCGCTCCTTGGAAACCCTGTGGAGCAGTTCTACAGTGTCCTGTAGGGTCATTATGAGTCAGAATCAACTCAACGGCAATGGGTAGTCCCTAGAGAAGGCTATCATGCTTGGTAAAGTAGAGGGTCAGCGAAAAAGAGGAAGACCCTCATCAAGATGGACTGACACAGTGGCTGCAAGGATGGGCTCAAGCATAACAATGACTGTGAGGATGGCGCAGGACCGGGCAGTGTTTCCTGCTGTTGTACATAGGGTCGCTGTGTGTCAGAACTGACTTGACGGCACTTAACAACAAGAACAACAAATCTTTTGGGGAGGAGCCCTAGTGGTGCAATGGTTAAGGGCTAGGCTGCTAACCGAAAGGTAGGCAGTTCAAATCTACCCAGCAGCTTCTCAGGAGATAGACCTTGATATCTGCTCCCCTAAAGATTACAGCGTAGGAAACCCTATGGGGCAGTTCTACTCTGTCACGTAGGGTCGCTATGAGTTAGAATCGAGTCAAAGGCACCCAACAAGAACAGCAACCTTTATGGGAACAGATCACCAGGTCTTTTCCCCCACAGAGTGGCTGGGTAGGTTCCTTTTGGTCAGCAGCGAGCGCTTAACCACGTGCCATGAGGGTTGCTTAGATTTTCAGGATGCCCAGGGAGGAAAAAAATCAAGCATTAGCTTCCAGGACATGATAACCAAGCTCAGGAGGAGGTGGGCACCCAGGAAAGACATCAACAGAAGAAAACAACAACAAGAGTTTGATGTGGCACAGGATTCGGCAAGAAGGGATCAGGTAACGCAAAGATTCTAAAAAAACCAAAAAAACCAAACCTGTTGCTGTTGAGATGACTGTGACCCTACAGGACAGAGTGGAACTGCCCCATAGGGTTTCCAAGGAGCAGCTGGAGGATTCCAACTGCCAACCTTTCGGTTAGCAGTCAAGCACTTAACCACTGTGCCACCAGGGTGCTTGATATATAAGAAAAACACTGATAGTTTTTAGTTACAAATCTAAAAAATTATGCTCAGAAAAGCCAGTACTGGGTCCAAATAATGTACTTCAAGATGATGCTTAAGACACAAGATTGGAGGCCGAAGATATATGCAGATTTCAAAATAAAACTCCTTTTCCTAGATATATGTTGTCATCGTTAGGTGCTGCTGAGTAGCTTCCAACTCATAGCAACCCCATGTACAACAGCAAGAAATACCACCCGGTCCTGCGCCATCCTCACAATCGTTGTTATGCTTGAGCCCATTGTTGCAGCCACTGTGTCAATCCACCTCATCGAGGGTGTTCCTCTTTTTCACTCACCTTCTACTTTGCCAGGCATGATGTCCTTCTCCTGGGACTGGTCCCTCCTGATAACATGTTTAAAGTGCATGAGACAAAGTCTCACCATCCTTGCTTCTAAGAAGCATTCTGGCTGTACTTGCTTAAAATTTGCCAACTTCCTTTCAGGGAGAAGAAATAAATTGTAACAAGCATTAAAATAAGTTCATGAGCAACTTCTCGATAAACCCCACGCTATTGGAAACAAGTCCTCCTGAAGGCCCCTGACTGTTTCCACTTGTAGAGTTCGTTATAGTCTTGTTTCTGCCTCTCCTGCTCCTCCAAATTCCTCAAGAACTATAATTTTATCTCCATATCTGCAGCTGGCACACCTCACAGGCTAAGGAACGGGGAAAGTGGTTACCACATAGGAGGGACTGAATTATATTCACTGAAACATCTAGAGATTCATTTGTGTGACTTCTCTTCAAAATATTCTGTGGAACATTAATCATTCAAGAGGCTGTTCAAGATGGTGTTTTCTCTATCAAATGCTATGTTTAAAAATGTTGCATGGTGTGGGCCTGACTTGGGGATTTTCAGTGTCTCCTAACATCTGGAAAGTCAAGGAAAGCCTTGTGGTCACAAAGCTGTTCCCATGGATCAGTACTCCATTTAGAAATATCTGTCTGACCACAGAACCCTTCTAACACCCATTAACATCCCAGCACTCCATTTAGAAACATCTATCTGACCATGGAACCCAGCTAACACCCATTAACACCCCAACTCCCTATCTTTTTACCACTAGTGATGTTAGTGTTGCTGGTATATGGCTGGGAAAAGTATGTCAATCATGCAGTTATTTGTATTTTTGGGTGCGGAACATTTATACCTGAGACAGATAGATACGTAGATAGATAGATACACCAACTGACCGACAGACAGATAGAGAGAGAGGGAGAAAGACAGATAGACAGGTAGATAAATAGGTAGGTATATAGATGGATAAACAGACAGACATAGATACCAACAGACAGTTCGATAGACAGACAGATGATGGATGGATGGATGGATGGATGGATGGATGAATATGATATGATAGACAGATATCTAGATAATAGATGGATAAAAGACAGGCGTAGATAGAGATACATACACACTAATGAGTAATATTTTGTATTATGTTCATTAAAACCAATTTCAAAATGACTCCTTATTAAAGTATAACATACTGAAGTGCTTTTCACAGATTGAAATTACCGGTACATAAGAGGGGGTCCAAAGTCTTTAACAATTTCTCTTTAGTTAACAGGAACGTAAGTCCCTGAGTCACCACCACTAACATCGTTTTTTGAGCGCCATTTTACTTGGTTCTTGATTGAACACCTGTTGGGACAAGTTCGTGGTTACTGGATGCCTAATGTGCACAATGAAAATCACAAAAGTGAGTACAAATGTGCCACGTTCTGATTTTATATATAAATACTGCATGATGTTATTTGTAGAGAATATTTTTATTATACTACCAGATTACATGTTCAATATCAATTTATCTTAAATATTCTGTTTTTTATAAATACAGTACGATATACGATACCCTCTCTATTATATATTTTATATTTCAGATACATAATATATAATGTCTATTAAAATACATCACGTATTATAAACGTAATTTTGAATGGTTTATTATAAGTCAATATTTACAAATATTTCAAGTAATATGCATATAAAATTATAATAATTCACTGTCCTCAAGTCGATTCTGGCTCATAGTGACCTTATAGGGCAGAGTAGAACTGCCCCACTGGGTTTCCGAGGCTGTAAATCTTTATGGAAGCAGAGTGACACGTCTTTCTCCCATGGAGTGGCTGGTGGGTTCAAATCACTGAACTTTTGGTGAGCAGGAAGCACTTTAACTACGGTGCCACCAGGGCTCCTTTAAAATTATAATACATACTTGTAAATGACGTACAACAGTAGATGGATGCAAGTATTCAAGATATGATATAATAACAATATATAATTGCATTTATATATACTTAATACATAGTTAAGGAGCCCTGGAGGTGCAATGATTAAGCACTCGGCTGCTCACCTAAATGTCGGTGGTTTGAACCCACCAGCCGATCTGTGGGAGAAAGATGTGGCAGTCTGCTTCCGCGAAGATTTACAGCCTTGGAAACCCTACAGGGCAGTTCTACTCTGTCCTATATGGTCGCTATGAGTCAGAATCAACTTGACAGCAATGGCTTTTGGGAATATATAGTTAACAACTCATAACTATGATAAACATATGCTTAACCACATTTGAATAAACAAATATGTCCGTGTATGTTAATATGATTTATGCAATTTATACATAAATGTTTATTTGTCATCTGTTTATTCTATACATGTATGCATAACAGGTATAGCTGTAGATATACTGTATGTATATACAATATGGTTTATAGGCAGCAGAAATCTATCACGCCTGATATATTACATCTAGTCTTATACACAATATCGTGCTACTTCCAGTGGCTCATCCAAGCTGTTGTAGCTGTCACTTTTAGGAGTACGAATGGTAATAGGTAACCTGGTCTTGGAATAGCAAAAGAAGGGGAGGAAAATGTCTCCTGCCCCGAGCGTGAAGTGCTAATAGGAAGTCAGACGAGCAACAAGTAAAAAAGAAAAGCAAATCGAAAGAACAGATCTGTACCAATCCTCTTCTTAGCCCCTCGTACCTGTTAGCTCAGGTTATTCTCCCAGCATCCCATCAGGTATGTGACATTTTTATCCCCATTAAAGAAAATAGTAATCCACGACAAAAGTTTGTCAAATTTTACACAGCAAGTAAGTGGGGGACCATCACCCATCTGTCCGTTTGTCAGATTGTGGGGGCTTGTGTGTCGCTGTGATGCTGGAAGCTATGCCACCGGTATGTCAAATACCAACAGGGTCACCCATGGTGGACAGGTTTCAGTGGAGCTTCCAGACTAAGAAAGACTAGGAAGAAAGTCCTGGCAATCTGCTTCTGAAAATCAGCCAATGAAACCCTATGGATCACAACAGAACATTGCCCGCTATAGTGCTGAAGATGAGCCCTCTAGGTTGGAAGGCACTCAAAACACACAACGGCCACAATGAACTTGAGTTTACAAAGGATTGTGAAGATGGTGCAGGACTGGGTGAGGTTTGTCACCACGAGTCAGATCTGATTAGGCAGTAACTGACCACCGCCCATGGGGAACAGAATCTGAAACTGTATAGCCCCATTTCTCTACTGCCTTCCTCACTCCATACGGCCCCACAAGTAAAACACCATGCTTTTGCAATTTCGTATCTAAAGTGAATATTCTTAGAAACGGCTTCCGCAAACACACGTAAACTTAGAAATACAGACCGCATTATTCATATCCCACCACTGTTCAAAGTCCATGTAAGCATCCCTGATCACCTCACCTCCTTCCCTACAGAAAACCTTTTGAGAACTCCACGGGGTGGGGTGGCGGGGGGCGGGGAATGATTATATGATCCCTTACATGTAAACAGACTGACCCCATCCTGTCTTTCAGATAATCCTCCATACCACAACCCACATTTCTGCCTTGGAACACACTTTGCATCCTACAAGATCTAACACAAATATTTTTTCCTTATTTACTTTTGCCTGTCAACAGTGGATTTATATTTTGTGTTAGTGATATATTCTTTGTTTAAAACCAAAAACCCATTGCCATCAAGTCTAGCAACCCTATAGGACACAGGAGAACTGACCCATAGGGTTTCCGAGGAGCAGCCAGTGGATTTGAACTGTGACTCGTTCGGCGTAATTTGCGTGTTTCTTTTTTTTTTTGACAAAAACATTCTGGTGACTCCTTATTAACCTCTAAGTGATCATCAAGTAATTCGACACAGACTCAGTCCAGGTGTGCACTGCATGAGGCAGACTCCCCTTTTCTCCTCTCATTTATCCAATACCACGCACTGAAAAGACCATCTCAACTCGCTTGTAATAAATTGACTGTTTGTGTGGCGGTATGCTCATTCCCAGACAGTCTTCTCCTTTCCATTTGCCTACCTGTCTTTCCATCTGCCTACCTGGTTTCCTTAAAGTATCAACAGCACACTGTCTTATTTCCCAAAACTTTCTGTCGTCTTGATGTCCAGGGTAAAAGTTCTCCAACTGAGGTTTTCTTCATCAAGATCATTTTGGCTGGTCTTGCCCTTTATATATCCATATCCTTTGTTTTTCTTTTTCTGCCTTTCTTTTTAAATGTAAAAATATACACTACACAATATTTGCAAATCAACGTTTTTCAGGTAGGTAATTCAGTAAGATCAATTATATTACTCATGTTGTATAAACATCACCAATATCATTTGCCAAATTTTTCATCCCCATAAACAAAAACTCAACGCTTCCTAAATAATGATTTCTTCTTTTCCCTTCCCTGCCATCACTGGTAACCACTATGAAATGCCGATCTCAATATATTTTCCATGTATATTTTAAATTTGGTTTATCTCTTTTAAAAGAAAACCTGCTAGGAATTTTATTGTTATTGTATCAAAACCCATAAGACAAGATGAGAATAATTGAAACTATTTTTAGTTCACGGACATACTATTTCCCTATATGTACTAGTGGTTGCTGTTTTGTGCCATCAAACTGATTCTGGGTCATATAAAACCCACTGCCGTTGGGTTGATTCTGACTCACAGTGACCCTATGGGACAGACTAGAACTGCCTCCATACGGTTCCCAAGGGTGTGATCTTTACAGAAGCAGACTGCTACATTTTTCTCCCACCGAGCAACTGATGGGTTCCAACCACCAACCTTTGGGTTAGCAGCTGAGCACTTTAAATACTGCCCCGCCAGGGCCCCCGTTTCTGACTCATAGAGACCCTACATGAGAGAGCAGAACTGCCCCATAGGGTTTCCTAGGCTGTAATCTTTACAGAAGCAGATCTCCAGGTCTTTTCTCCCATGGAGCCACTGGTGGGTTGGAACCACCAACCTTTCAGTTAGCAACCAAGTGCTAACCATTGTGCCACCAGGGCTCTTCTGTATGTATTTAAAAATCCCCCCAAAAAATCATTGCCACTGAGTCTATTCCAACTCACAGCGACTCTATAGGAGAGAGCAGAACTGCCTCATAGGGTTTCCACGGCTGGAATCTTTACGGAAGCAGACTGCCTCATCTTTTTCCTGTGGAGGGGCTGGTGGGCTCGAACCACTGACCTTTTGGTTAGCAGCCGAGCACTTTAACCACTGCACCACCAGGGATCCTTCTATATGTATTTAAGTTTGCTAAGAAATACATCACTTAATTTCATTCAGTGACATTTTAAATTTTGTTCGTAGAGTTCTTCCTTACTTTTCAACGAATTTAGCCCTAAACTAAAAAAACCAAAACCAAACCCACGGCCGTCAAGTCGATTCCAACTCATAGTGACCCTGTATAATTTAGTCCTAGCTGTTTGAATTTTCTTTTCTTTTTTCTTTTCCTGTGCTTTAGGTGGAAGTTTACGGAGCAAATTAGTTTCTCCTTAAACAATTAATACACGTATTGTTTTGTGACATCAGTTGCCGACCCCACAATTCTTGAGTTTTCTTAAAGATACTGTAAGTGGTGTCATTTTTATCGAATTTCATTTTTAATTATTTGTTGCTAATATGCATGAATAGAATTCACCTCTGAATCCAGCAATTTCACCATATTCACTTATTCCTCTGTAGAATCTTTTTTTTTTTTTTAATTTAAAATTATGCTGTCCAAAATAATGACAGACTATTCCCTCTACCAGGTTCTTACTGCTTTTTTTCCCCCTTGTTTTATTCCTTGACCAGGACAACTATTACTACCTTGCACAGATATAGCAACCACCTTTGCTTTGTTCTTGAATTCAGAAAGAAAGGTTCCCAGATTTCACCATTAAGTATGATGTTTGGTTTACACGTTTTTTATCATAAAGATGGCATAAGACTGGGCGATGTTTTGTTATATTATACATAAGCTCACCATGAGGTGGGCCAGCTCAAGGGCAGCTAACAACGGCAGTAACAGACAGTCTTTATCATATTAAAGCATATTTCCTCCTCTTCTTTGTTAATAGATTGTTTTCAAAGAGTGGTATTGATTTTATATCAAATGCACTATGTTTTAAAATGTCTATCTTTTTTTATTCTCTATCCCATTCATTGTGATGGTTGATTTTTAAATATCAAATCAAGTTTCCATTCCTGCAATAAGTCCAACTTCACCATAATGGTGATGCTTTCTATCTCAGGAAAACAAATCATTTTGCCTGGTGTTAGTCATACCGCACACATACTGGTCGAATGTTCTACAAAATAGCTGTGCTAAATCAAGAACAACAGTCTTGTAGGAAATATGAATGGTGTATAATATGTGTTCACACTAAAATAGACCTACTTTGAGGTCACTGGCTTCGGCAACACCTAAAAGAGTTTAAACATTTGGTCCTAAATTCACAAAGTTTTGAATAAAATCTTGTACCACAAGTGGAAACAGCCCTGGGTGTGAGGCAGAAGACCATCAGCTGCATTCTAGGATAATCGTGGGCTGCCTCAGCAAAGTTTTTAACATCTCTGGGTGGCAACTGGTTCATCTGTAAAATGAAAGGGTGGGTGTGACGACCACTATGGTGTCGTCCAACTCTGAAATTATATGGTGCTAAAATAGAAATGGCAACCATTTGTTTTTCTATCTTTTTCCCCTGCAAAGAAATGCCTACAGATTATAAGACAGTCAATTCAGCATTAGAGTGTATTGGGATTCTTTTCCTTTGCTTACTTAACCTTCTCCTAATCAGTTGCCATAGAGCTGACTCTGACTCATGGGGACCCCATGTGTATCAGAATAGAACTGAGCTCCATACGGTTTTCAATGGCTTTTTTTTTTCAGAAGCAGATTTCCAGGCCTTTCTTCCAAGGTGCTTCTGGGTGGACTTGAACCACCAACCTTCCAGGTAGCAGCCAAGAATATTAACCATTTGCACCACTCAGGGACTTCTAACCTTCTCTTAATTATGAATAAATTCAATACCAGAATTGGAGTACAGCAATCCTGAAAGGGAGACAAAAATTGGGTGTCAGACCACCTAGTTGTTTGAGGGATATTTTGGTTTAGTATAGAATTCTAGAAAGGCAATTTTCCTTTTTTTTGTTTCTTTCAACACTTTAAAGATGCTGTTACTTTTTTTTTCTGGTTTCCATTTCATTTGATTAAAAAAACAGCATCATTCTCTCATTATTTCCCTAAACATTATGTGTCAGGTATACTACCTTCTCTTATTTTTTTTTTCTTTATCTTTTTTTAAAAAATATTTTAACTAGGTATCATCCTCTTTACACTTATCCTGTTTGGGTTTCACCAAACTCTTTGGATCTATGGTTGGTTATTTTTCCATTGATTTTGAAAAATTCTTAGCAATTATCCCTTCAAATATTTACTCTACACCCACTTCTCACTTAACAACATGGTTAAGCTCCAAAGACCAGGTTGTTGTGCAAAAATCAGCATTATGGAGGATGAGCATATCAGATCACAAAATGGAGGATGACTACATCATTACATAACTGCCAAACCACTGAGAATAACGGCCCGGTCAAGTTGACACATAACGTTAACCATCACAGCCAGCATTACTCTCGCCCCCCACGTCGGCATTTGTTACTGCCAGACATACATCGTTAAAAGTAGCCAGAGAGTAGATTTTTTTACTATTATCGTAAATGCGAAATGTCTGTTAATGAGATAATCGATAAGTGAGGAGTAGGTGTACTCCATTCTTTCTGTTGTTTCCTTCTGGGTCTCTAAGGAGAGATCTGATCGATTATTTACTATTGTCTGAAAATTATTGGATGCTCATTATATTTTTCTCTGTGCTTCAGTTTGGCTGATTTCTATTAACTTGCCTTTGAGTTTTTGAACACTGTTTCCCTTCTGATGTTAACAGAAACACTGACATCTTTATTTCAGATACAGTGTTTTTCAATTCTAGAATTTCCTATTGATTTTAGTTTTACATATTTTTTAAAAATGATTCATCCGTTTTCCTTTTATTTCTCTAATTTTTTAACACATTAATCATAATTTGTCTTGGAAGAAGTACAACCAGAATGCTCCTTAGAAGCAAGGATGGCGAGACTTCATCTCATATACTTTGGACATGTTATCAGGAGGGATCAGTCCTTGGAGAAGGGCATCATGCTTGGTAAAGTAGAGGGTCAGTGAAAAAGAGGAAGATCCTCAATGAGATGGACTGACACAGTGGCTTCAACAATGGGCTCAAGCATAACAACGACTGTGAGGATGGTGCAGGACCGGGCAGTTTCGCACTGTTGTACATAAGGTCACTATGGGTTGAAACTGACCAGACGACACCTAACAACAAAAACAATCATAATTATTTAGAAGACCTTGTTGGTTCTCAAAAACTTCAAGGTAGCCTGTAGATTTGCTTCTACTGATGAATTGTTCTCTTCACAATTGTTCTTTTTCTTCAAATGTATGGTAATTTTTTATTGTGTGTGGAGCATTGCAGGACTTTTGTCATAAAAGTTCTGAATTAGGTTACCTTCCTTTAAAGAGTGTTGAGTTTTGTTTGGGCAGGGAGTTCAGTTTGTGGCAGATCACTTGATTGTTTGGAAGTTATGCTTTATATTTTAGTCTTCATTGTCTATTTGAGTTTGACTGTTACTGCTAAAGATATATACATTAACTCTAGCTCTAGTTCTTATTTCTAAATTGTGACCTGGTATGGATTAAAGTAAGGACCCCTGGTGGTGCAGTGGTTAAAATGCTCAGCTACTAACCAAAAGATTGGTGTTCAAACCCACCAGCTGCTCCATGGAAGAAAGATGTGGCAGTCTGCATCTGTAATGATTACAGCCTTGGGAACCCTATAGGGTAGTTCTACTCTGTCCTATAGGGTTGCTACGAGTCAGAATCGACTCAACAGCAGTGGCATTTTTTTGGTTTTGGTGGCACAGTGGTTAAGCACTTGGCTGCTCATGCAAAAGTCGGCAGTTGGAATCCACCAGCCACTCGGAGGGAGAAAGATGTGGCAATCTGCTTCCATAACAATTACAGCCTTGGGAACCCTATGGGGCAGTTCTAGTCTGTCCTATAGCGTCGCTATGAGTCGGAATCAACTCGATGGCAATGAGTATGGATTAAACTGCGTCTCCCCAAAATATGTGTTGGAATCCTCACCCCTATTACCTATAGGTGTGATCTTGTTTGGTAATAGGATTTTCTTTCTTATGTTAATGAGCAGGATGGGGTCTAAACCTAATCACTTCTGTGTTATAAAAAGAACAGATTAGACACAGAGACAAGCGCATGCAGGGGAAGACAGATGCCATGGAAGGTCATCCACAAGCCAAGGAACCAAAGAACCCCTGGGGCCATCAACAAGGAAGGTGTTAACATGGCCAAGGCTCTGATTAGGACTTTTACCCTCCTGAACTACGAGAAAATAAATTGCTCTTGTTTAAAGCCTCCCAGGTGTGGTATTTCTGTTATAGCAGCAATAGGAAAGTAAGACATGGCTTTTCTGGAGGGTTAACCCCATGTCCCTCTCCTTGGCTAGATCTGAATCTCAATGCCATCCCTCGTATCATATGACCTAAACTTTCAGGTGCTGCCTTGACATCTTAGCACCTCAGAGAGGCCCCAATTTTCTAACAATGAGTCCCCTAGCTCTTCCTTCCATCCATCCATCCATCCATCTCTCCTTCCATCTGTCTATCTATCCATCCATTCATTCATTTATTTTTTATTTTTCCACATGTCAAAACATATCCAAAGCAACTTTTCATACACTGGTGATGGATACATTACTGCTTTGTCTTGATTTTAATGGAAATGATTGTTGAGTTTCCACATTAAGTTTGATGCTGGATATTAGTTCGAGAAAAGTGTTTTGGAAAGTATTTTGCAATACTTGTATAGGATTGGAGAAACGATCCAGGGCTTCTTTTTTCCCATCACAGAAGCTTCTTCAGGGAATTACATTTAAAAATGAAAACCTGAGAGCCGTGATCATTTATTTGACAAAAAAAAATGCATGTTTGCTTACACTGAGTAGTCAGCAGATCTCTGCCATGAATTCAGCAATTACTATTAGAACCTGACAGTTTGTTCACCCAGTATGTGTCTTGGTTAGTTGGTAGCCTGGTGAGTGAACACACAAGTAAACGTGATTGTAGTTCATGCAATGCTCTTTTACTTGGGTCAGTATACGGTTGGACATGCGCCTGAGGGGTCTCAGAGCATTGACAAAAGGCTTCTTAGAGAAAACAACCTTGAATCTGGCTCCAACACTAAGCCAAAATACGGTTTTGGTGGTTCAGAGAACCCTTTTGAACAATCCAAAGAAATATAACGAGGAAAAACAAAACAAAACCCAAACCCACTGCCGTTGTTGAGTCACTTTCAACTCATAGCGACCCTACAGGACAGAGCAGAACTGCCCCATAGGGTTTCCAAGGAGCAGCTGGTGGATTTGAACTGGTGACCTTTCGGTTAGCATCCGAGCACTTAACCACTGCACCGTCAGGGCTCCTAGAAATATATGGCAATGTAAATAATTATCTGTAAATGTATCAGCAATCTTGCCTTTCACAGATTCATGAACGGTGAACATTTTGTGCTTCGATACTAATTTGTTGAAGGCCAGTCTCTGCACGTCTCAGGAAATTCGTTACTCTCTCCTTGTACTTTCAAATTGAATACCTATTTTCTGGTAGAAGGCTAAGTGGTCCATTTAGGGGTCAAGCTTCCAGCTACATATTAGCAGTCTCCAGTAATAAACCAAAGAAGTTTAATTACAAAATGTCCCGTCTCCAAGTGTTTCACTGCCTCTTAGCAAGTGTCTCCTTTCAGTTACACTGTTTCTCCCAAATACCACTTGTCCAGGTCAAGAGCAAATGGAACCGGAACACAGTCAACGTTCATTTGGCTGTCTCTCACAACTTAGCTCCTTCTGCTAAGGGTTAGGTCAGTGGCCTCCGAAGAGCAGGATTCAATAATTAAATTCAGACAAGCTGCACGGCTCAGTAATTGTTGGAGCAGGGACAGACATATCAGGGCTGTTCCGTGTCTACTGTGACCGATATCCGAAAGGTCTTATTTAAAATATATTTTAAAAAATGTAAATTTTATTCATACACTTATGGTTGTTGTCGTTGCGTGCCGGTGAGTCAGTTCCGACTCGCACCGACCCTATGTACCACAGAACGAAACACTGCCCCGCCCTGCGTCATCTTCATTATCGTCGTTATGCTTGAGCCCACTGTTGCAGCCACTGTGTCAATCCATCTCGTTGAGGGTCTTCCTCTTTTTCACTGACCTTCTACTTGACCAAGCATGATGTCCTTCTCTAGGGACTGGTCCCTCCTGATAATGTATCCAAAGCAAGATTTGAACTGGTTCTTTCAGGTTTGAACCCCTGCTAAGAATTTGCATTTTCATCCCAGATATACTGAATCAGAATTTACATTTTAAGAAAACCCCCAAGGTGATTCTTATGCATGATAAATTTTGGGAACCACTGCTCTACTAATGATTCTCAGAAATGGTCCCTAACCAGCAGCATTAGCATCTCCTGGGAACTTGTTAGAAATGCAAATTCTCAGCAGGGGTTCCGACTGGCACAGAGTGGTTTGAAGCCCTGATCCAAAGGAAGCGATCCTTGCTTCTAAAGAGCATCCAGTTGTACTTCCTCCAAGAAAGATTTGTTTCTTCTTCTGACAATCCGTGGTCTATTCAAAATTCTTTGCCACCACCACAATTCAAGTTTAATTAAAAATAAAATTCATATATATATGAAAGACCTGAAAATCTACTTTTGTAACAATTACAGCCAAGAAAACCCCATAGGGCCGTTCTACTCTGTCCCATGGGCGCTCTATAAGTTGGAATCGACTCAATGGCACTTAACAACAACCTTTCAGAAGTGAGAAGTGAGAAGAGGTCATATACATTAAGGACATTTTCGATAATCACAGCAGGGAGGCAACTGGTTGTATTACTATAGATATATATATATATACATTTGTATTAATGGTGGTAAAACGATTTTATTTAGCGGTACTGCAGCAAAGAACACAAAAATCTAGATGACTAGAGAAATAATTACTTTTATGTAGCCAGGATATTGGGGGGGAGGGGTTCTTTTAAAATAAGCCTTTTACCTTAAAAACAAAAAAGTGCAGAATTAACAGAGAGGAGAGAAAGATGATCCAAGGAAAGCCAAACAGGATTAACGAACGACTCCCTAAACAGTACCTTAGGTTTATGAAAAAACAGCAACTATATATGTAAAAAATAGTGTATAAACAATGCACCAAAAGTCTGATATCAAAGACAAACGCTGGTGCCATGACCCTAGATTTTAAAAGCTATATTTTATCATTGTAGATAATTAAAACACATATCAAAGGGCCTAAAACATTACCTATAATAATCTGATAAGTATGGCTATAACTGAGTCATTGTTACAGGTATGCAATTAAAGTTACCCAATTATAGATACATACATAGCAGAGGAAATCTGTATCAGGTTGGGTTTAAAATATTTTAAGGTTTAGATTTATCCAGTACAATAATCATACGAATACACACCTTTCTATATATTTTCTAAGGAGCCCCGGTGGCACAAGGGTTAAGTGCTTGCTTGCTAACCAAAAGGTCAGTGGTTCAAACCTACCAGTGGCTCTGCAGAAGAAAAGACCTGGCGATCTGCTTCCATAAAGATCACAGCCTCGAAAACCCTATGTCCAGTTATACTCTGTCACATGGGGTTGCTATGAGTCAGAATCAACTTGATGGCACATAACAACAACAAAATGAATTTTCTAGTGCATGGAAAAAATACATATGTTTTTAATGCAAATATATTTCTCTTATGTTTTGGAAATAGACCATATACCCTGTTATTAACTTCTAGCAACATCATCCATTCTAATGAAGTCGTCATTCCTCACTCAAAATACTTCATTTCCAGTGAAGAGATCTGCTTCACAAGATGTCTTTAGACCATGCATTATTTACAGATCGCTGTAACAAAAATCCTTTTTTCCATTTTATGGGTGATCACTATTATAGCGTTCTATGAAATTTTACATGGACTATTTTTTCCTTTCTTTTCTTCCTGGATTATAAAATTGATAAGTATCTTTTTAACATAAACTTAAAACAAAAACACGTATAAAGAAAAAAATGAAAATTTCTCCCTACCCTACCTCTCACTACTGCCTGAAAAGAATCTGGCTCTTTATCTTCTCACTGGGTATACAGATTAGAAAAATACAGACATCGGTAGAGATATTTCGATAGAGATTTAATGATTACACTTTTACTCATATCGATGTACTCGTACACCATTCAGACACACACAAAGATAAGTTCTGGTAAGAAGTTGATTGAACGATGACTTTAAGAGAACAAGGTGGTAAAATCACATTTAAGAAACACTGGAATGGCAGGTGCATAAATGGATCAACTCTAGGTTAAAATGCAAAACTTGTAACATTCTAGCCCAGGCTTCACGTTCTCTCTGAACAAACCTTAACCGTCCTTTAAAAATGGACTTTAACATTTGCAAACAGGCGCATTCCTGCTCATGCGATTATATGCACCTGTTAGATATGGTTTAAGGAGCCTGGGTGGCACAACTGTTGAGCAGTTAAGTGCTCGGCTGCTAACCGAAAGGCTGGCGGTTCAAATTCACCCAGCAGCTCCATGAGAAAAAGACCTGGCACATAGATAACTACCTCTGAGTACCTAATTTATTATTTGTGTCTGAAAACCAAGTTATCTCAGCAAACCAAAAAGCCCAAACCCAAACCTGTTGCCCTTGAGTCGATTCTGACTCATAGTGACCCTATAGTGCAGAGCAGAACTGCACCATAGGGTTTCTAAGGAGCGCCCGGGGGATTTGAACTGCCGACCTTTTGGTTAGCAGCTGAGCTCTTAACCACTGCACCACCAGGGTTTCCAGCAAACTGAAAGTAGACATTAAATAGCATTCCAGTATTATTTATTTATTTCTCAGTGCTTGGGTAACGCAAATGATTACATGCTCGGCTACTAATCAAAAGGTTGACGGTTCAAATCCATGCAGAGGCACCTCAGAAGAAAGTCCTGGCAATGGGCTTCTGAAAAATCAGCCACTGAAAACCCTATGGAGCACAGTTCTGTTCTGAAACAAATGTGGTAGTCATGAGCCTGAGTGGACTCTAAGGAAAGTGGTTTTATTGTTCATTTCTCAGTGATCAAGAAGTAGAAAGTACTTAATATCTGAGTATTAACGATAGTTAAGAACTTGGCTGCTAATCAAAAGGTCGGCAGTTCAAATCCACCAGCTGCTCTTTGAAAACCCTATGAGGCAGTTCTACTCTGTCCTACAGGGTCGCTATGAGTCGGAACTGACTCTATGGCAACGGGTTTGATTTTTTGATTTTATTAATGATGAAGACTGATTTTTTTTTTACTCCACTAGCTAAAGTCCTTTTGAAAATTAATGGCATTCTTTATCTGCCTGGTGAAGATGACGAATTTTCTGCAGTCCAACTAGTTTAATCCTGCCATTTGACAAAAAAAAACACAGGACAAAATTATAGATTGGTTTCTGGTTTGTATCTGCAGTGATGCTTATAAATTTAAGACTAAATTACATGTAGAAATTTGGCCTCAAAATGTGGTGAGATGTTATGTTTATGTTCTTTCGCTTTTAACCCTCTATAAAATCATCATACTCCTTGTTCTTTCATAAATAGTTACCTTTTGTGTTGGATATACATATTGTGCTAAATATGGTGGATATAACATGGAAGATACTTACAATGAGAGGAAAGTAGCTATCCACTGATAGTTATATATCAATAAACAGATATGGATGAAGTTTAATCACCCCCCCCAAAAAAAGCACATCAAGTAAAAGTACACATTGTTAACATTTACAGGCACTATCAACCTTGCAGATTGCTTAGTTAGATTAACTTCATATCAGCAAGCAAACAGAGAGGAGATTAGGTGTAAAATTAGAAGATAAGACATTTATATTTGCTACACGAAGATACTATTTCTTTAACTAGAGGATCAGATTCATCAGAGAAAGTATGCATGTTTAGGTGCCTTTGATAAAAGTCTAAATCCATCCTAACAGAGCACGTATAATGCAAGTGATGCCTGGTACATCAATTATGCACGCTTATTCCAGTTCTGGTTCTGATCAGCACAAATGAGATCATTTATGTTACGCATATTCGATTTTTTTCTTCGTGGCATAGCACAAAATTGGTACTTATCATGTGTTTCCCTTTTGCCTAGTTATAGAAATTTGGATGTGTTCTGCATTCCCAAATAAGCCCTTAACTCCTGAGGGTGAGATGGGTTTCATTTCCTTCATTGCTGGCATTTATGGGTTTTCCAGCCTGCCCATATTAAGATGAAAGCAAGTATGGTTTGAATGCATGCCAGGAGGGGAAAAGGTGAGATAGGCCTGGGCTCCCTTGAGGAAGATCACTTTTCTTCCTAGTCTGTCTTAGTCAGGAAGCTCCCGACACCTGTTCAGCATCACAGCAACACGCAAGCCTCCACTGACAGACAGGTGGTGGCTGTGCATGAGGTGCATTGGCTGGGAATGGAACCAGAGTCTCCCGCGTGGGAGATGAGACTTCTACCACAGAACCACCTCATCAGAAAACCAGCCACTGAAAACCCTAGGGATCACAAGGGTCCAATCCATGACCGATCATGGGGCAGCATTTCTTTCTGTTGTGCAGAGGTCACCATGAGTCAGAGGCCATCTTGTATCCAGTGGCATCACTAGGGTTGGTGTTACCCAGTGCGGTAACTCATGGTGAATGGACCTCCTCTCGTACCAGACCATACACAGTCCTTAGTAATGTTTATTATCAATTTTAATCATAGAATAATATGCGATAAATATAACTGTAAATTGCTTAAATGTAGTCTTTCTTAGATTATATGAATACTGACAGCAAAATTGTTTTGTAAAATCATTCTACATTGAATTACAACATTATTAGTCACAACATTATTAGTAACTGAGTGGAAGCCTTTTTTGAGTTTTTCCCTTCTTTTCCTTTAATTACTACTTCATTCTCAAAAAAGTTACTAATATAGGTTCACAGATACTAATTACCACAGTATGGTAGCGAAAACACTAGAAAATTTGATAAAATCAGCAACTATAAAAAAACTGGTAGCAATGAAAACAACAGTGCGTGCTTGTAGCACGTGCAGATGAAGCCACATGATGGAAAGCGTCATTATAATTGGGTAATAATGACAGTTCTGCCCAGAGCACGTTAGAATGTTCAAAAAATAAATTCACATACATTTTTAGCCTTCTAGGTATATTGATACATGTAAGCTGGGCTTACTAAAAGTATTTTTGTTGTCATAACTAACTACAGGGATACTTTATAAAAAATAATAAATTTCTGCTGCAACATTGCACAAAACTTTTATAGACAGTCATTGTGATGTCACCCCGACAGTGTCACCTGATGTGGTTGGCACCCCCTGCACCCCCCTAGTGACGTCACTGCTAGTATCCATATGTATATTCATACCTACAACTATATGGAGATTTTCTTAAATCTGCATAATTTAATAATGATACATTCCTATGAAAAATGAATACATAGCATCCGTAATGACTGAACAGTTCAGGCACTTGAAGTCCATGAAAGGCCATTAATGTATCAACCCATTTCTAGCTATGGGATGAAGCCAGAAGATAGCCTAAGTGACATAAATAGAAGAGAACAATATTCTACCACCTTAAAGACGTCTTCACTTTATAATTAAAATGAAAATCTTTGAAAATTAGGAGGGAGGAAAGATTAAATTGTCTTACTGTGCTGTGAAAAATAAACATCAAGTAGCTATGTATGTATATGCGTGTATGTTGTCAGGTGCCATAAGTAGGTTCAGACATGACCCCATGTACAACAGAATGAAACACTGCCTGGTTCTGCGCCATCCTCACAATCGTTGCTATGTTTGAGCCCATTGTTGCAGCCACTGTGTCAGTCCATCTCGTTCAGGGTCTTCCTCTTTTTCACTGCCCCTCTACTTTACCAAGCATGATGTTCTCCTCCAGGGAGGGGTTCCTCCTGATAACATGTCCAAAGTGTGCAAGACATAGTCTTGCTATCCTTGTTTCTAAGGAGCATTTTGGTTGTACTTCTTCCAAGACAGATTTGTTCATTCTTCTGGAAGTCCATGGTATATTCAGTATTCTTCACCAACACCACAATTCAAAGGCGTCAATTCTTCTTCGGTCTTCCTTATTCATTGTCCAGCTTTCACATGCTTATGTGGCAATTGAAAATACCATGGCTTGGGTCAGGGGCACCTTAGTCTTCAAGGTGACATCTTTGGTTATTTTTTTAACATTTTAAATAGGTCTTTTGCAGCAAATTTGTGTAGGAAGGCATATGTGAGTACATGCCTATGCATGTATAGGTGTAACTGTAGGTATATGTATATACATGTTTATGTGTGCTGCATATATATTCATATATACAATAAAACACATAATGGGCACAGTTATGGAGACTTCCTAGACATATCCAAACATCTTTCAGGATTGGTTTACTGGGGTGAAAGGCTTTGGACCATAGTCTCCTGGGACAACTCAGTCAAATGGCATAATATATTTCATAAAGGTAATGTTCTATGTTCTAGTTTGGTGAGTAGTGTCTGGAGTCTTAAAAGCTTGTGAGCTGCCGTCTAAGATACAACTATTGGTCTCTACTCTTCTGGTGAAAAAGAGACTACAGAACACAAAAGACTCAAAGAAGAAACTAGTCCACAGGACTAACAGCCCACATGAAACATGGCCTCTTCTAACATGAGACCAGAAGAACTAGATGGTGCCCAGCTACCACTACCAAGTGTTCTGACCAGGGACACAACAGAAGGTCCCGGATAGAATGGGAAAAAAAATGTAGAACAAAATTCAAATTCCTAAAAAAGATTAGACTTACTGGACCGATAGAGACTAGAGGAACCACTGAGACTATCAAACTTGGAATTAAAGCTATTTCTGCAAGTTCTCTTAGTCAAGTAATAGATAGGATTATACAATAAACAATATCACCCATGAGCACTGTGCTCCCTTAAACAATCAACTATATGACACCAAAGGGTCAACATGTACCCTAAAGCAAAGATGAGAAGGCAAGGAGGAAGGGACGCTGGATCAACGGAAACAGAACAAAGAGAATGGAAATAACAAGAATGCTGACACATTGTGAAAATTATAACCAACATCACGGAACAATCTGTATAAAAATTGTTAAATTGGAACCTAATCTGCTGTGTCAACTTTCACCTAAAACACAAGAAAATATTTTTAATAAATTAAAAAATAAAACATGGATAAAATGTAATCCTATTGTGGCTCAGTGGTTAAGCGCTATGGCTGCTAACCATAAGGTGGGCAGTTGGAATCTACCAGCCACTCCTCGGAAACCCAATGGGGCAGTTCTGCTCTGTCTTACAGGGTCACTATGAGTCGGAATCAACTCAACGGCAACGGGTTTTTGGTATTATGCTGAAAGCATTTGTCATGGTTTAAATTATGTCCCCCCGAAAATGTGTATATCAGTTTGGCTGGGCCATGATTCTTGGTACCGTGTGATTTTCCTGTATGTTGTAAACCTGCCTCTATGATGTTAATGAGGGAGGATGGGTGGCAGTTGGGTTAGTAAGGCAGGACCTGATCTACAAGACTGGATTGTGTCCTGAGGCAATCTCTTGAGATATAAAAGACAGAAGTGAGCAGTGAGACAGGGGGACCTCATACCATCAAGAAAGCAGTGCCGGGAGCAGAGCGCATCCTTTGGACTGGGGTCGCTGCGCAGAGAAGCTCCTAGTCCAGGGGAACATTGATGAGAAGGCCGACAGAGAGAGAAAGCCTTCCCCTGGAGCTGACGCCCTGAATTTAGACTTTTAGCCTACTTTGACTATGAGGAAATAAACTTCTCTTCATTAAAACCATCCACTTGTGGTGTTTCTGTTATAGCAGCACTAGATGACTAAGACAGCATTTAAGTTGCTATTTTATCCTTAAAGATAGCAGTCTCAAAATTATCTTTATTCAATGTAGAAATGCTACCAAGTACACTTCCCAGAGCATTGTGTGTTTCATTACCCAAACACCCTGATGCAGATGTTTTCTCCCCGTTGTAATTTGAAAAAGACCCTGACATAACCTTAAACATGTTACAGGTAAAAGCGTGTGTTTACAAGAGCTAGCTGGCATTGCAAAACGATTATAAATTACACCAAACACACGAACCACCCATTTTCTATTCCAGCAACCTGCCTCTCAATGTTTACATTATGTCTGAAATAATGTTTAAGAGATGGCTGAGTGGTTCAGCATATTTGGTCCCTGTGGGTCACTGGCTTATTTTTTGACTCATTTGCACTGGCAAGAAATAGCAGCCACCAGCTGTCTACGCCAGCACAAGATGGAACTGGTATTAATTACCCTTCCTCAAGATCAACCATTTTTAGTTTGTTGTTAAGAAATGTAATCAGATTATGGTAACCACTGACAAGCAGTTGGTTCCCAGCATTGCATTTACAGCACACAGCATGAACTGAAGCCAGAGACTTTTTAAAATATTTATTGCAGCTTATTTCCACGGTTTCTTCAATTCAGAACGTTTACGGAGATAGACAGCTTATGCGTTAGTGAACCTGGTCACCCTGTTTACTGATAATCTTGGATGATTGTTTTAATCATTAATTAATCAAAATGCATGGACTAGCCAATCGATAGAGTCTGTGAAGTGTCTATTCTGTGCTACCAAAAACAAACAAACAAACTTGTTTGTTGCCTTCAAGTCCATTCCGACTCATAGTGATCCTATAGGACAGAGCAGAACTGCCCTGTAGGGTTTCCAAGGAGCAGCTGGTGGATTTGAACTGCCGACCTTTTGGTTAGCAGCCAAGTTCTGTAACTGCTGTGCCACCAGGGCTCTATGGTAAGCACTAGGTAAAAGCGAGCAGGTTATACATGTCTGGACTGAACATACACAAATATCAGAAAAAACAGGATTTCTTAATCTGACCATAGTAATTTCTGTGGTAGAATTGACCCACTGTGTGCAATAGGGAATCAGTTCAATGATAAAATGTACCTGCTACAAAAAGTTATAAAGTTTTAAAAAGTAAAGCTGTCACATAATGACTAAAGTGCACCTGACCCAAGCCATGGTATTTTCAATCACCGCATACCCATACAAAAGCTAGACAATGAATAAGGAAGACCAAAGAAGAATTGATGCATTTGAAATATGGTGTTGGCAAAGAATACTGAATATACCATGGACTGACAGAAGAATGAACAAATCTGCCTTGGAAGAAGTACAACCAAAATGCTCCTTAGAAGCAAGGATGGCGAGACTTTGTCTCACTTACTTTGGACATGTTATCAGGAGGGACCAGTCCCTGGAGAAGGGCATCATGCTTGGTGAAGTAGAGGATCAACCAAAACAAGCGAAACCCTGCATGAGATGGATTGACACAATAGCCTCAACAACGGACTCATGAGGATGGCTTAGGACCAGGCAACCTGTTACTCTGCAGTAATGTTGCCGTGAGTCAGAGCCACCTCAAAGGCAACTCACCACAACAACATTCTGTAATTAATCCTATTCTAATCTAAAGTCTTTTAAACTCATTATTATCCAGAAAACTGTCTCCATTTGTTTATTCAAACAATCTTTCATCAAGAATTAATGATTGTCAATACAGACAACATACTCAATATATAATTGCAGCAGTAATGAAGAAGACACAATGTTTACAATTCCCTCCAAGGTCACATATGTATTTATGAAGAGAACCATGAACAGATAATTACAAAATTAGCCCTAAGGCCATTAGAGATACAAATCTAAGGACGTATAAGAGCTACATAAATTGATTCAAAGAGACATAATTGAAAAAGGGGGAACATTTTACCTGGCAATCAAAATTGAAAGGTTAAGGGAGAGAAGAAATAACAGGTATTGAAAGAATAATACTATCAACTAACATCTGACCATTATGTGCCAGGTACTACAGTAAATTTTCTTTTTAATGACCATCTCATTTTTACAAAAACCCCTTTACTCTTCCCAATTGTCAGATGACATTATATCCAGTAAACCAGTTGCCTTCAAGTTGACTCCAACTCATGGTGAACCATATGTGTATCAGAGTAGAACTGTGCTCCACAGGGTTTTCAAAATGGCTTATTTTTTTGTAAGTAGATTGTCAGGCCTTTCTTCTGAGATACCTCTGGGTGGATTTGAACCTCCAACCTTGAGGTTAGCAGCTGAGCGTGTTAACCGTTTGCACCACCCGGGGACACCTGATGTTATAATCTTGTTGTTGGGTGCCATTGAGTCGATTCTGATTCATAGCACCTCCATGTGACAGAGTAGGACTGTCCCATAGGGTTTCCTAGGCTGTAATCTTTATGGAAGCAGATCGCCAGGTCTTTCTCCCGAAGAGCTGCTAGTGGGTAGATAACGAAGCTGGTGTTCAATTCTATTGGTGTGATTTATTGAACTAGCTCTCCATGCTCAGTTCTTCAGTAAATAGCTTGGGCTGCCTACTCTGTGTGCCAACCTTTTATTGCAATGTTGACCAGCCAGCTGAAGCCCAATATGCTGGAAGACTGGGATACTGGGGGGTTTGCGGCGAGGTAGATTTTGGACAAACCAGGAGGTGTGTGAGCCTCCTTGTACACGATTGACTGGGGTTGATTCTCTAAGTGCTTCGAAGTGGCTGCCCGTGGCTGTGCAGCGTAAAGTGGAGTAACTGCGATCCCCACGCTAAGGAAGCCTCTCCTCAGGTTTGCAGAGGGTCGTTTTGAATAAACAATCACCCCATTACCCTCGAGTGGACTGCTTCCTAGGGAAATAACAATCACCAAGGCTGATCAAAGAAGAATTAGAATACCTAATACAATAACTGGAGCTCTGGTGGCGCAGTGGTTAAGAGCTCAGGCTGCTAACCAAAAGGTCGGCAGTTTGAATCCACCAGCCGCTCCTTGGAAACCCTATGGGGTGGTTCTGCTCTGTCCTATAGGGTCGCTATGAGTCGGAATAGACTCAACAGCAATGGGTTTAGTTTGGTTTTAATACAATAATAACCAGTTGCCGTTGAGATGATTGCAACTCATGGCGACCCATGTGTGTCAGAGTAGAACTGTGCTCCACAGAGTTGTTAATGGCTCGTTATTCAGAAGCAGATCACCAGGTCTTTCTTCCACACAGCCTCTGGGTAAACTCGAACCACCAACCTTCTGGTGAGCATCCAAGTGTGTTGACCATTTGCACCAGCCGGGGACTCCAATACAATACTAGACACAGCCAAAATGCAAAGAGATATGCAAAGATATGATCTCGAACCACCAATCTTCTGGTGAGCATCCAAGTGTGTTGACCATTTGCACCAGCCGGGGACTCCAATACAATACTAGACACAGCCAAAATGCAAAGAGATATGCAAAGATATGATCTCGAACCACCAATCTTCTGGTGAGCATCCAAGTGTGTTGACCATTTGCACCAGCCGGGGACTCCAATACAATACTAGACACAGCCAAAATGCAAAGAGATATGCAAAGATATGATCTTAGACGTCAAAGCAGAGGAAGATGTGTTTAATGGCCAGTTCTACAAAACCATCAAGAAATAGCTCATGGTCAAGCTATACAAAATAAATACTGCGACATAGAGACGTATACGCAATCCGTCAATTCAGTTCGTGAGGCTGGTGTGAGCTGAAAAAGGACAGATAGTGATGCAAGTTTGTCAGGGAGAGAATAAAGAGTAAGAAAGTGCAGAGGAAACAGTCAGTTTTCTCTGTAGCATCTCTTTTTCCTCTGAGAAGAAGAAACCAAGCAAGGTGGTAGTGACCGTGGGATATGGTACCTAAGTAAATTTCTTAGAGTTGTATACGAGAGATTTGTTGTGGTTGTTAGAAGCCCTCAAGTCATCTCCAACTCATGGAGACCTTATGTACAACAGAACCAAAAGTTGCTCAGTCCCGTGCCATCTTCAGGATCCTTGGTATGTTTGAGCCCATTGTTTGGGCCACTGTGACAATCCATCTCATGCAGAGTTTCCTCCTTTCTGCTGGCCCTCTATTTTACTAAGCATGATAACCTTTTCTAGCGATTGGTCTTTCCTGATGACGTGTCCAAAGTAAGCAAGATGAAGTCTTGCCATTTTCGCTTCTAAGGAGCATTTCGGTTGTATTCTTTCTAAGACTCATTTGTTTTTCTTCTGAGAGGCCATGGTATGTTCCATATTCTTCACCAACATCATCATTCAAATGCATCAATTCCTCTTCAGTCTTCCTTTGTCATTGTCCAGCTTTCGCATGCATATGAGGCAATTGAAAAGACTATGGCTTGGGTCAGGTGCAACTTAGTCCTCAAAGGGACATCTTTGAGCCAAGAAACCATGTTTATTTGCTTATGAGAATAATATAAACAGATGAACTTATGATGGCAGAGCAAGGAGAGGCCATTTCCAAGGTGAAGACTGGAGAAAGTTACAGAGGAGGAATTCCACCACCAAAGTGGCTTTGATAGGAGACATCTGATGCTTTTTAACACAGGAGGGGAGATGAGGGGAGTCATAGTGAAGATAGATAGTCTCAGATTTGATGATTTCAGATGGGATCACCCAGTCTGATGGGTTCATTTATCAATGAAGTTTAGACAATATCTTCAGAGAGGGCAGTGGTGAGTAAGAAAATTTGAAGGAAGAGAACAAGGTCTGAAATATTTATCCCAAAATGGAAATGTCCATACAGGGAGGAGCCCTTAGACATCAAAGCAAAGTTATACGAAATAAATATTGGAACACAGAGATAGATATACAATCTGTCAACTCAGTTTGTGAGGCTGGTGGCCCTATTAGCATATCCCTCCCCTACTGCTCTGAGCGTGTGTCAACATTCCCAGAAACTGCTTACTCAGGTGCATGTTCTGTGCTGTTGGGGACTTGTTTAAGTTGTAGATCTGAGTGTGTCAAGCTCTGTCTGTAACTGTAAGTGTAGCCCCAGGGAGTAGTAACTACTCATCTTTCCCCTGCATCCAATCTCCATCAGGAAGCAGCATCCGTGGTGCACTGTTAATCCTGGCTGCCATAAAAGAACCCAATTTGGTCATCTCAATTTCCATAGGAGCCCCAGTGGCACAAACAGTTAATTAAGTGCTAGGCTGCTGACCGGAAGGTTGGTGATTTTAACCCACCAAATGCTCCATGGGAGAATGACCTGGCGATCTGCTTCCATAAAGATTAGAGCCTAGTAGACCCTATGGGACAGTTCTACTCTGTCACATGGGGTTGCTATGAGTGGAAATCGACTCAATCGTACACAACAAGAACAACCAATTTCCACAGGGTTTTCAGTCGCAGAAGAAATACAACCAGAATGCTCTTCAGAAAAGAAGATGGCAAGACTTGGACACTGTTACTGTGGACATGTCATCAGCAAAGGCCACGCACTAGAAAAGGACATCTTGTTTGGTAAAGTGAAGGGTCAGTGAAAATGAGGGAACCCTCCATGAGATGGAGGGCTCAGCTATATCAAGGATCATGGAAATGGCGCAGGACTGGGTAATGTTTCCTTCCATTGTACGTGGGGTCACCATGAGTTGGAGCTGATTCAACTGTAGCTAATAACAAGCTACAAGGTTATCATGAATTATTAGCACATTAAACAAGAACATATCCAAGATGGTACCATCCTCGACAAGGCAAAAATGAGAAGCAAAGGATTGCATAGTTAAAAACAGCCAGTGTTTATGCACAGTTGAATCACTTGTTATTCAAGTATTTATAAGTCAGAGGTGTTTGAAGGCAAGTACTACCAACAATCGCCTGCGTCCAGATGAAATCCGCACTAGCCACATTTGCACTTCCGGAGTTCTTTTCATTACTGGAGATGAATATCTTGTTGGTTAGTCTCTTAAGTATGCCTTTGGGCTTCCTCTTTTTATGTTGCTTCTGTTTTGTTTTTGTTTTTCTAAGCAGAAAAAGAACATTCACAAGGAAAGTCACTGCTAAGGACCGCCCAAGGTTTCATTCAAGCATGTTTTATTCCTAGGCTTTTTTGCTGAACTCATTAGCGGTATACCTAGCTATTTTACAGACGGGACCGTGAGCTGACATGGGCTTAGCGTCTGAATGTGTCTTCCTTATAGAAAATGATAGCATTATGTCAAATCATTGTCAAGGTGGTGCTAATTGCTGGGATGATCATATCAATTATTAATTAAATGTAAAGAGGAATATCAACCTGGCCTATTTTAAATAGGTATAAAGAAGAAAAAAGAGAGAGAGAGAAGTGTTACAGCGGGATTCAGAATCTCTATCTCTTTTCAAACATTTTAAGATGTTCTTTTTTTTTTTTTTAAGAAAGAAAGTTTGCTTGGTTCTTCATGGAGTAAACCGTGATATTCCCAGTCTGCGGGCATTGGCAATTAACTCATGGATTATGAATTGTCTGATCCAGTTGAGTGTCCTCTTTATAACTGCCTTGCTTCTCATGAGGACCTTTCTACTTTACAGACAGATTTCTTGATCACGGTGACTGAGATCCAAGATTCTCCACTAATTCAGAACCAGCATGCCTTAGATCTGGGTCTGGCAAGAAACATCATTGACTTCCATGGGGATGAAAAAAGGAAAGTCCTGAACAGCTAAATGGGAATTCCCCACGGCACGTCACGTAGGACGTGTTCAGCTGATCTCAGCATCGCTGGTTTCTCCAAAATCACAAATATATACCAGCAATGTGGGTGTGTTGAACAAGTTAAGCAACAAATATCAGAGCCCTGTTATTAAGTCCTATTATTAAGAAAGGAGCGCTGGTGTGCAGTGGTTACCCACTCACCTGCTAACTGAAAGGTCAGTGGTTCAACTCAATTCCACCAGCCGCTCCATGGAAGAAAGACATGGCAGTCTGCTTCTATAAAGATTACAGCCTTGGAAACCCTATGGGGCAGTTCTGCTCTGTCCTATAGGGTCACTATGAGTTGGAATCTGCTTGACAGCAGTGGGTTTTTTTTTTTTTTTTTTTTGAATTATTAAAGAAAATTGAAGAAGAATTGATACCTTTGAATAGTGGTGTTGATGAAATTATTGAATATCCCATGGACTGCCAGAAGAATGAACAAATCTGTCTCAGAAGAAGTACAAGCAGAATGCTCCTTAGAAGCAAGGATGGAGAGACTTTGTCTCACGTACTTTGGACGTGTTATCAGGAGAGGCCAGTCCCTGGAGAAGGACATCATGCTTGGTAAAGTAGAGGGTCAGTGAAAAAGAGGAAGACCCTCAACGAGACGGACTGGCACAGTGTCTGCAACAACGGGCTCAAGCATAACAACAATCATGAGGATGGCACAGGACTGGGCTGTGTTTCGTTCTGTTGTACGTGGGATTGCTAAGAATCAGAACCAATCGGCACCTACCAACAAAAACAACAACCTTTTTAAGAAATCATTTTCTTTACAAAAAATATTAACATTAAAAAAAAGAGGTGCTTTGTAAAATGAAAACGTCGGATGACTTGCAAGTCATTGTTCAGTTTGAAAGTTTGGTAGCAAGAAGATAATACAACACTCGAAAGAGAAAAAGCTCAGTAGAAGTGTTTGCAGAATGAAAATTATTATCCCCCTTTTAAAGGAGCCTCGCGTATTTCCCTGGAAACACTGACGTTCCTGTTCAAGGGCAGTCGGGAGGCAAATTTTATTTTAATCATTACTCTTTTTTTTTTTCTGCTCCTAATTTGCTCAAGTATTTCCAGGATTTAAGACTATGATTCCCAAATTTTCTCAGCTGCCCAACTGATAAGGCAAATTTCACCTGCAGTTTTCACCTGGGAAAATTACAAACAAGAGCTCACCGTGATAAAGTAATGCAAAGTTAAGCCCTAAAAAAACAAAGCCTCTCTGTATCTTAATATATATAAAATGTAATTTTGGAAAAGTACAGAAATAGCTTATCTAGAACTCCATTTAACTGTCGCTTATTCATTGGTGTTCAGGTAAGCTAACGTAGTAGTCCTTTAAATGGTTACTTCTCCCTGTTAGCTGTTAATTCCTCATTCTATGCAGACATTTTTATTGATTTCTCTTATATTAATATTTCTACTTAAATTTTAGGCAAAAGAGTAAGAGCCAGTGAAACCGACTGTAGAGTGTGATTTTACTGAATAGTGAAAACCATAAGGTTTTGGTGGAAACGCCATCTAGGCTATGCAAGTTTTTCATTGGATTTGTTATTTTTTTATTTTGTTTTTTTTTTTCTTTTACTGAACTGTTCATTCAGTGGGAAAACAAGTCTCAAGTTCCTACTTTTTTCTCAATCCTGTTCTAGGCATTTGGGATTCGTAGGTGAACAAAAGATACAATCGCAGCTACTCCTGTGTACGTTGCTTTCAATGGGATATGGGGAGACAGGAGGTGAGGAACAGATAAACCGTGGGCAAAGTGGGAAAAGTAGAACTGCTACGGAAAAAATAAGGAGCCCTGGTGGCATAGTGGTTAAGCACTCAGCTGCTAACCAGAAGGTCCAAGGTTCGAACCCTCCAGCCACTCCATGGGAGAAAGATACGGTAGTCAGCTTCCCTAAAGATTAAGCAAGCAAACAAAAAACTCCAAACCCATTGCCATCGAGTCGATTCTGACTCATAGCAACCCTACAGGACAGAGCAGAACTGCCCCAGAGGGTTTCCAAGGAGTGGCTGGTGGATTCGAACTGCTGACCTTTTGGTTAACAGTGAATAAGCCAAAGCCAAACCCATTGCTGTCGAGTCGATTCTGACTCATAGCAACCCTACAGGACAGAGTAGAACTGCCCCAGAGGGTTTCCAAGGAGCGGCTGGTGGATTCGAACTGCCTAGTTTGGGTTAGCAGCCGAGCACTTAACCACTGCATCACCAGGGCTCTCTGTAAAGATTGCCCTATGAGGCAGTTCTACTCTGTCACATGGGGGTGGTATGAGTCGGAATCCACTGGATGAATAGTCAGCAATAGCAACCAATGGATTATCTTTTCCCCGTTTTATAATCCCTCCCCCCAAATTAAAGACGTCTCTCTTAACCAATCACTTAGAATTTCTTTCTTAGCGTTTCCCTCACTGCCATTAAAGTTTTTTTCTTCATGTCCCTTTTAAAATGAGCTTCAGGCTGTCTGAGTCCTGATGCTCCTCTGCTAGAAAGTTCATCACTTAATAAAGGTTGTTGAAAGAACTCTGCCTTCATTTCATCCATTCAGCAATAAGGTGGGAGAGCAAGGAGATAGGCAGGTAGCTGGAAACTCTCTGAAGCAGCAGTCTATAAGTGCTTGGATGAAGCCATATCAACGAATATGCAGTTGTCAGTTTTTCTTCTGTCTCTTTCTCTCTTCCTCTCTCTCCCTCCATCTCAACAACTGTTTGTTTTTTATGTCTCTAGCTTCCCAAACAGGTGTCCCTGGGAGGTGCAAATGGTTAAGCTCTAGGCTGCTAACCAAAAGACTGGAGGTTCATGTCCACCCAGAGGCAACTTGGAAGAAAGACCTGGCTATCTACTTCGAAAACATCATCCACTGAAAACCCCATGGAACACAGTTCTACTCTGACACTCCTGGGGTGGCCGTGAGTCAGAGCTGACTCAAAAGCAGGTGGTTTCTCGTTCGCCCAATAAATTTAGCAATACCTTAACCAGTTATCTTAACTCTATTTCTCTCTTTTAAGAAAACAGAAATTAAGAGGAACTAATAAATGTATTTATAGCAATATAATAGAGTTGATTTCTCCCTTGAAAACAAGTGCAATTTGGAATAATTTTTCCCCCCAAAGAAAGTCTCTCTAAAATAATGATGATCATTACTGCATAAATTAAAAAAAATAATAATATTTCCCAGTTTGGACCCCTGAAAAAAAATAGATGATGGATATCCTGCTTGCCCAATAATTTGGTGCAGAGAGGTTCTACCAAGAGAATTTATAAATGATGAGAAAAGCTGCATAATTTTCAGAGACTGAAAATACATGTGTTAATACTTTCTAATGAGAATGTTTCTCCTTCACTGACACCAAAACGGTCATACGTAGGAACACACTGTCAACTCAACTAACTCACACTCTGGAAATCTATCACAGAAGAAATAGAATGCTTGTTCTTCAGGAGTTCAGGGGGTTCACACAGACTGAGTATTAACCACCCCTCATCTGTCACTCTGTCTTATTGTGGTGGCTTGTGTGTTGCTGTGATGCTGGAAGCTATACCACCAGTATTTCAAATACCAGCAGGGTCACCCGTGGTGGACAGGTTTCAGTGGAGCTCCCAGACTAAGACAGACTAGGAAGAAAGGCCTGGTGATCTACTTCTGAAAATCAGCCAGTGAAAACCTTATGGATCACAGCAGAACACTGTCTGAAGCTTGCTTTGGGCATGTCATCAGGATACTTCAGCACCTAGCAACAACAACACCCATCTGTCTGTTTGTCCTACTGTGGTGGCTTGCATGTTGCTGTGATGCTGGAAGCTATGCAACCAGTATTTCAAATACCAGCAGGGTCACCCATGGTGGACAGGTTTCAGCAGAGCTTCCAGACTAAGACAGGTTAGGAAGAAAGGCTTGGAAATCTACTTCCAAAAATCAGCCAATGAAAACCCTATGGATCACAACAGAACATTGTCTGATGTAGTGCTGGAAGCTATGCCACTGGTATTTCAAATACCAGCAGGGTCACTCATGATGGACAGGTTTCAGCAGAGCTTCCAGACTAAGACAGACTAGGAAGAAAGGCCTGGTGATTGACTTTTGAAAATCAGCCAATGAAAACGCTTTGGATCACAGCAGAATATCGTTCAACTCTCTTTCTCTGGATACACCATCAGGAGGGATCAATCACTGAAGAAGGACAACATGTTTGGTGAAGGGTGAGGGGGACCCTCGGTGCAATGAATTGGCGTAATATGACAGCGATGGACTGGAACGTGCCATGGACTGTGAGGATGACAGAGGAGCGGGCAGTGTTCGTTCTGCTGTTCATAAGGTCGCCATGAGCCAGAGTCAACTCGACGGCCGCTAATAACAACAAGCGTATTAAACAAACTGCAGAGAGGCCACCAACACACACTTTGCTCTGCCCAGGGCTGCAGGTGGCTCGGAGGGCAGGAGAGGATGCCTACTGTCTCCAGAACCAATGACAAGGAGGCTCTAGATGTTCTTGTTCCCAATCTTTGGTTCCCTTCCAGGGCAAACTGAGGCTGGGGTTTCTATCGTGCTTGAGGGCACATCTCTGGGGAGCCCCCACCTTTGAAAGTCCGGTACCAAATCGCTAAATGTTATCCAGGACCAAGGAGACATCTGCTAAAGTAGAGAACGTTGGCCAGGGTTTGGAAGGATGGAAAGTTTGGCTTTCTTTTAATGGATGTTTGTGTATGTGGTGCAGGCGAGTGTGTTTGTATGTGTGGTGTGTGCCTGATGTGGTGTGTGTATGGTGTTTGCGTAGGGTGTTTATGTGGGGTGTGTGGGGCGTGCACCTGGTGTATGTGAGAACGTGTGTCTCTCACGTGGTGTGTGTGTGGTGTTTGCGTAGGGTGTTTATGTGGGGTGTGTGGGGTGTGCACCTGGTGTATGTGAGAATGTGTGTCTCTCATGTGGTGTGTGTGTGGTGTATGTGCAGGGTGTTCATGTGGGGTGTGTGGGTAGTGTGTATATGGTTTGTGTGTGTGTCTGTATGTGTGGTGTGTCTTATACGGTGTGTGTGTTTGCATGTGATGTGTCTTATGTGGTGTGTGTGTATGTGTGGTGTGTCTGTACATGGTATTTGTGTGTGTCTGGTGTGCCTTATGTGGTGTATCTGTGTGGTGTTGTGTGTGTGATGTGTCTGTACATGGCGTTTGTGTGTGTGTGCATGGTGTGTCTTCTGTGGTGTGTGTGTAGAGTGTTTATGTGAAGAGTGTGTGGTGTGATGTGGTTTGTGTGAATGTGTGTATAGCTGTGGTGGTTTGTCTTATGTGGTGTGTACGTGCAGTGTGTGGGGCACATCTGTGTATTCTGTGTGGTGTGTGTGTGTGTGGTCTGTGTGTGGTCTGTGTGATGTGTGTGTGCGTGTGTACGCGTGGTGTGTGTGTGGGGCCTGTGCGGTATTTGTGTTGTGTGTGTGTTGTGTGTGTGGTATGTCTGTATGTGGGGTGTGTGTTATTTATGATGTATGTATGTGGTGTGTGTGTGTGTGCGTGGTGTGTCTGTATGTGGCGTGTGTCTGTGGTGTATATATGGTGTGTGTGTGCCGCATCTGTATATGGTTTGTGTGTGTGTGTGTGTGTTATTTGTGGTGTATGTATATGCTGTGTGTGCGGTGTGTGTGTGGTGTGTGTGAGTGGTATGTGGTGCATCTGTATGTGGCGTGTGTGTATGGTGTGTGTGGTGTGTGAGTGTGTGTGGTGAGGCCTGGTGCTTACACCGGGGCAGGAAAGCTTCAAGGAATTCAGTAAGGAATCCGTTTGTTTTCCAAAATGGTCAATTCCTGTGCTAATAAAACACAGCTGACTGTATATTTTATTTGGTATGATTAACAAATCTACTTTTTCTCGAGCATGAATAATAGTCCCTATTCCTTCAGAAACAACAGTGGCAGCACAAAGCTTCACTTTGCTCTTTCATCTTCCCTTGTTCTGGGAGCTTCTCAGTGCAGGAATGTCAGGTCCAAAGGACGTGCTCTGCTCCCAGCACTGCTTTCTGGATGGTATATGACCAGACAATGTTTTATAACACGCTCCTACTGGCCATCTGTCAGCAAGTTCTGCTCCCCTGGACAAAATGCTACGGAAAATAGCTATGCTGATGGAGTAAAAATATTCACTTTCTTATGTAGTTCAGGAGTCTTGGTGGCACAGTGGCTAAGAGCTCGGCTGCTCACCAAAAGGTCAGCAGTTCGAATCTACCAGCCGCTCCTTGGAAACCCCATGGGGCAGTTCTACTCTGTCCTGTGGGATGGCTGTGAGTTGGAATCCACTGGATAGCAATGGGGGATGTAGTTTAGTAAGTTCTATGGGCATAAAAGACCAACTGAGCACTTTAATGAACTAAAGACTTAAGTGTGCAGTGAAACCTGTGAGAGCCGGAACTCCACATGAATGCTTTTTTTTCTGGTTCTGGAGTCTCAGAAGAAAGGCCTGGAGATCTACTTCTGAAAAATCAGCCACTGAAAATCCTATGGCGCACAGTTCTACTCTGACACACATGGGGTTGCCATGGAGTGAGGCTGACTCCCTGACAACTGGTGGCATATATTCGTATTTATAAATTTATGAAAAGCCTCCTTTATGTTGAGACTGGGCTGAAAGTATCCTATCCTCAGACAAGAAAAATAACATCACAGCTTATCTGCAAAACAAAGTTCTTATAGAATGTATCAAAGCTAGCCCCTGGGTGGTGCAGATGGTTAATGTGCTCAGCTGCTAACCGAAAGGTTGAAATGTTTGCGTCCACCCGGTGGAGCCTCTGAAGAAAGACCTGGCAATCCACTTGCAAAAAATCAGCCATTGAAAACTCCATGGATCTCAGTTCTACTGTGTATGCATGGGGTCGCCATGAGTCAGAATCGACTTGATGGCAACTAACAGCAATAATATCCTTTCTGCTGGCCATAGCTCAGATAATGGTTAAACGCGTGATCAACTTTGAAACCTCGGAGTATAAGCCAATTCATCACTGAGATCATGAAGTCCCTCCTCCCTCTGCCAAGCAAAAGCTTGTATTGTTTTACTTGAGGCTAACTCTTAGAATTGTTTGACATGTTTTAGAGACGTTTTTATTGGCCCATAGTCAATACTTTTGCAGAATGCCTGTCAGTTCTGGGGACAGCAGGGAGTTCTACTTTAGGTAATAAATGACGTTCTTCTATCACACAACACACGACTGTTACTGAGCTCAGTTAATTTACTAAGAGTTCTTCTCTCTCCGTGATCCCAAGTTCATCATTATACATGATAATTACATTAATTTTTTTTTCTTTTTGCAAGACTGATTTCGTTATTGTTAAGGTTCTGAAAAATAAGGAAAGTATGTTTTTAAAAGACAATTCATGTATGATTGCACATAGGAGCATGTTGTAAAACACTGGGATTCTTCACTTTCAACTATAAGCTTTTGGAAATTAAAAAAAAACTATATTAAAAGTACATATTTTTATGATAAAAAATAAACAATATAAAAACTATGTGTTATCAGGAAAGATCAATCGCTAGAGAAGGACATCATACTTGGTAAAGTAGAGGGTCAGTGAAAAGAGAGGAAGATCCTCAGTGAGAAGGATTGACACAGTGGCTACAACAATGGGCTCGAGCATAACAACGATTGTGAGGATGGCACAGGACCAGGCAGTGTTTCCTTCTGTTGTACACAGTAGGGTCACTATGGGCCAGTATGGACTCGACGGCAATGGGTTTGGTTTGGTTTAGGTCATTGTTAAGGAGCCCTGGTAGCTCAGTGGTTAAACTGCCTGGTTGCTAACTGAAAGGTTGGCAGTTCGAACCCACCAGCTGCTCCTCGAGAGAAAGACGTGGCAGGTATTCTTCCGTAAAGTTTACCAAACCAAAAACCAAACCCATTGCTGTCAAGCCGATTCCAACTCATAGGCACCCTATAATCTTGGGTAGCAGCACCACTGCTCTGCTCTGCTCTGCTCTGCCCTATAGGATCGCTATGAGTCGACCTCGTAAGTAGTGACAGGGATTTTCTAGGGTGTGAGGTTGGGATATAATCACATGCAATCTGAACTATTTTGGGTTGACTTTACAGGCAACCTCAGAATTCATTATAGAAGATCTATCACATTTAACTAAAACGAGTTAAACCAGTTTCCGTCCAGTCAACTTCGATTCATGGTTACCCCATGTGTGTCAGAGTAGAACCGTACTCCACAGGGTTTTCAATGGCTGATTTTCAGAAGTAGATCACCAGACCTTTCTTCCAAGGTGCCTTTGGGTGGGTTCAAACCTCCAACCTGCTTTTAAGATCCTAGCAGAGTCACGCTCATATATTCTTCTCCGTAGTAGCAAAAAAATGTTTCCCTCTTAGATTGTCATTTCATTCATCACAGAGACACACTTGAGGGAAAATACTAGGGCCATATACAATTAAAAAGCCTGGTGGTGAGTGGTTAAGAGCTACGGCTGCTAACCAAAAGGTGGGCAGTTCGAATCCACCAGGCACTTCTTGGAAACCCTATGGGGCAGTTCTACTCTGTCCTATAGGGTTGCTATGAGTCGGAATCGACTCCGTGGCAATGAGCATCTAAATGATTCCAAAACAACTTATTAAAAATTACTACAGTAGGGAAGCATTCTCTCTTATCATGTACAGTGAAACCCGGGAAAGCCGGAACTCGACGGGACTGCCTTGTTTTTCAGGGTCTCACAAGTTTTCCACCTCTGACAGGGTGCAGTCTTACCACTTTTCTGTCGCTCCTTTCCGTGGAAAACATTTGAATTTTCCTTCTCTGACAAGTTTCCGCCTTAGACAGTTTCTGGCTTTCACAGGTTTTACTGTGGAATACCAAAACAGGAAAACTCCCCCCATTTCTTAATTGACTCAAAGTGACTTTAACAAACACTCATGACTCAATGCTGTTCAACTGATTACAACATACTGAAATATATCCACCCCCCAGGTCTTCAGAAAGGATCATCTCATAGCCAAAACCCAGTGGATGATCTCCTAGGCTATGTTTGATTATCTAACTGATGAAATGCTACTCAATATCCCATGATACATAATCCAGAATTACCTCCTGCTCTACCATCAAAGGAGCCCTGGTGGCGCAGTGGTGAAGACCTTGGCTGCTAACCAAAAGGTCGGCAATTCGAATCCACCAGCCGCTCCTTGGAAACTCTATGGGGCAGTTCTACTCTGTCCTGTAGGGCCACTATGAGCTGGAGTCAGAATTGACTTGATGGCAACAGGTTTTTTATAAGTCACCAGTAGGCTACAAGTCCAAATTCAGGGCAATAGCTCCAGGGGGGAAGGCTTTCTCTCTCTGTTGGCTCTGGAGGAAGGTCCTTGTCTTCAGTATTCCCCTGGTCTGGGAGCTTCTCTGTGCAGGGACCTCAGGTCCAAAGGTGCACTCTGCTCCCAGCACTGCTTTCGTGGTGGTATGAGGTTCCCATGTGCCTCTGCTCACTTCTCCCTTTTATATCTCAAAAGAAATTGGTTTAAGGCGCTATCCAATCTTGTAGACCTCATCAGTATAACAACAGATAATCCATCTCATTACATCATAGTGATAGAGTTTACAACACATAAGGAAATCACATCAGATGATAAAATGGTACACAATCATACAATACTGGGAATCATGGCCCAGCCAAACTGATACACAAATTTTAGGCGGGACATAATTCAATCCATGACACACTGTATGTCTATATTGTTTCAGTGAAAGCAAAGTGCTTTGATGTAAAGTCTGATAGAATCACTGAATTCAAATTTTAAGAAAGAGATGTATCAGAAATCTGTTTAATGACAAGGCATTTCCAGCTGTTGGAAAAAGAATGATCAGTTCCATTGTCATTTGACACTACTTTTAGTATGATCAAGGAGCCCTGGTGGCGCAGTGGTTAAATGCCTGGCTTCTAACCGAAAGGTTTGAACCTACCACCTGCTCAGCGGGATAAAGATGTGGTAGTCTGCTTCTGTAAAGATTCCAACCAAAACCAAACCCATTGCCGTCTAGTGGATTCCGACTCATAGCAGCCCTAGAGGACAGAGCAGAACTGCCCCCATTGGGTTTCCAAGGAGTGACTGGTGGATTCGAACTGCCAACCTTTTGGTTAGCAGCCAAGCTCTTAATCACTGTGTCACTAGGGGTCCTCCTTGGAAACCCTGTGGGGCAATTCTACCCTGTCCTATAGGGTCGCTATGAGTTGGAATTGACTCGATGGCTACAAGTTTTATGTATTGTACAGGAGCTTGTGTTTTAAATTTTAACTTCTGAGTAAACTGAGTTTGACATCATCTGTGAGTTGGAATTGATTTGGGGAGCACCTGGTGGAGTGTAAAATGAAAAAAAAACAGTTATTGTTAAAAGCCACTGAAAATATCAAAGAGCATTATGATGACATCAATGGGCGCATTGGCAAAAAAAAAAAAGAAGTGTTGTTTAGAGCAAAGCCTGAAACCGGAACAGAAGAATGGCTCATCAACTTAAAAACTGATTGTCTCTATTTCTCTGAGCTCAGAGGTCAAATACAACCCCTTGTCTCTTTACATCAGGGCTTTGTCGAGAGTAGAGAAAGAGGTTGTAGGGCTGCATTTTCTAGATGGGACAATATGTTTCTCTGGTCACATTTTATACAAAATATTACTCTCATTTTGAAGTTCTTACAGTCTATGTGGATGGTGAACACATTAGTCTAAAAGATCCCAATACAATGTCAGTCACTCTAGGTACTTGTCATGGATTGAATTATGGCCCCGAAAAAACATATGTGTCAGTTTGGCTGGGCCATGATTCCTGGTACTGCGTGCTTTTCCTATGTGTTGTAAATCCTGCCTCTATGATGTTAATGAGGGAGGATGGGTGGCAGTTGGGTTAGTAAGGCAGGACCTGATCTACAAGACTGGACTGTGTCCTGAGGCAATCTCTTGAAATATAAAAGACAGAAGTGAGCAGAGAGACAGGGGGACCTCATACCATCAAGAAAGCAGTGCCAGGAGCAGAGTGCATCCTTTGGACCAGGGTCCCTGCGCTGAGAAGCTCCTAGTCCGGGGGAACATTGATGAGAAGGCCGACAGAGAGAGAAAGCCTTCCCCTGGAGCTGACGCCCTGAATTGGGACTTTTAGCCTACTATGACTATGAAGAAATAAACTTCTCTTCTTTAAAGCCATCCACTTGTGGTGTTTCTGTTAGAGCAGCACTAGATGACTAAGACAGTACTGAAACGTATTCCGTGTTTCATTCTGCTGTACGTAGGGTCACTAAGAGTTGGAACAACAATCATGGAAAGGACTGTAAAAGAGACAGTATGGAGGTCGTGAGTGGTGGTTCACAGTGCGTTCTTTAATTTAAATGAAAGGAGGTTTGGCAACTCTCTCTATTCCTCTTTCGAATATTTCATTTAAAAATCAAATGCCTTATATCATCAGATTCTGTAGCACTTATGACCCTTAGCTATTACATTATGGATTAACATGGTCTTTCCAAGAAACTGGTGGGATGTTGCTGTTGTTGGGTGCCTTTGCGTCAATTCCAGCACATAGCAAACCCATGTGATAGAGTAGAACTGTGATAGAGTTTCCAAGGCTGTAATTTTTAGAGAAGCAGACTGCCACATCTTCCTCCCCGGGAGCAGCTGTTGGGTTCAGACTGCTGACCTTTTGGTTAGCAGCCGAGCGCATAACCGCTGCCTCACCAGGGTTCTTTAATAGGTGGGAGAGGCTACAATGAAACAAAGAAATGACAACCACTACACACACACACACACACACAAACCCATGAATCTTCTTTTTATGGATTGAATTGTATTCCCCAGAGACACACTGAAGCCCTAACCCCCCTGTACCTCTGATACGGCCTTATTTGGAAATAGGATCTTTGCAGATGTAATTAGTTAAGTGAACATGAGGTCATACTGGAGTAGGGTGGATCCTAATTCTATAGGAGTGGTGTCCTTATAAAAAAGGAGAAGAGACACAGACAGGCAGACAGAGAGGGAAGACAGTCATGTAAAGACAGAGACAGAGATTGGAGTGACACGGCCACAAGCCAAGGAAAGCCTGGGGCCACCAGAAGCTGGCAAAAATAAGGAAGAATCCTCCCTTGGAGCCTCCGGAGGGAGCATAGCTTTGCTGACACCTCGAATTCTGACTTCTGGCCTCCAGAACAGTGGAAGAATAAATGTCTGTTGTTTTGAAATGCCCCCAGTCTGTAGTACTTTGTTACAGGAGCCCAGGTCACGTGTACAACCCCAAAAGCTACACATTATAAGAGACAGAAAAGAATACAGACACAGAGGGGAGATGACCATGTGAAGACAGAGGCAGAGAGATTGGAGTGATGCAACCACAAGCCAGGGAATGCCTGCAACCACCAGAAGCTGCAGGAGGCAAAGAAGGATCCTTCCCTGGAGCCAGAACACCCTGAATTCTGACTTCTGGCCTCCAGAACTGTGAGAAAATACATTTATCTTGTTTCCAGCCACCCAGTTTCTGGTACTTTTGTTACAGCAGGCCAAGGAAACTAATTCGCTTCCCCTGGCACCCATGGGGCCCTGATGGCACAGTGGTTAAGCGTTTGGCTGCTAACCAAAAGGTTGGCAGTTTGAATCCACCAGCCTCTCTTTTGGAAACCCTATGCGGCAGCTCTACTTTGTCCTACAGGGTCGCTATGAGTCGTGATTGACTTGACGGCAATGAGTTTGGTTTTGGATTTTTTTTTTTTTTTGGCACCTATAGATTTTATTATTTTTCCCAGAAAACAAAGAGTAAGAATAATTAATGTGAACTGCAAGACCAAGAAAACTGTAACACAAAGTATTTGAGAAAGTATTACCTAAATAGCCATTTGGATATATTACTCCATTGAAAAACGATTTTGAGACCCAAGGGATTGAAAGTTAAAAGATATTTAATATACTCTCAGAGTATGGCAAATCAAAACATTGAGGCTGCTGGATTTCCAGTGGTGTTAAAACATATGCTCAATGTATTTTCAGCAGTTTCCACTGGAACTAGGCTGTTTTTCCTTCAGGTGGATCAGCGTGGAGGTTTTTGTGTCTTCAGATTAGCCTGGCTGCCAATTTTGATGTTAAAGAATACAGACTGAGAAGACCTCCATTCGTGTAGCGAAAACCAGTTGACTCGGAGTCGCTCCAACTCACGGCGACCCCGTGTGTGTCAGAGTAGAACTGTGCTCCATAAGGTTTTCAATGGCTGATTTTTTGGAAGTAAATTGCCAGGCCTTTCTTCAGAGGTGCCTCTGGGTGACTCGAACTTCCAACCTTTGTTAGCAGCCAAGCATGTTAACTGCACCACACAGGGACTTTTTGTCATAAAGACCCCCCCCAAAAAAACCCAAATCCATTGCCATCGAGTAGATTACAACTCATAGTAACCCTATAGGACAGAGTAAAACTGCCCCATAGGGTTTCCAAGGCTGTAAATCTTTACGGAAGCAGATTGCCACATCTTTTACCCACAGAGTAGTTGGTAGGTTGGAACCATCGATCTTTCGATTAGCAGTCAAGTGCTTAATCATTCTGCCACCTGCTGAAAAACCCAAACCCCTTGCTGTCTAGTCAATTCTGACTCATAGCAACCCCAGAGAACACAGTAGAACTGCCCCATAGGGTTTCCAAGGAGTGACTGGTGGATTCAAACTGCCGACCTTTTGGTTAGCAGCCGTAGCTCTTAACTACTGTGCCACCAGGGGTTCTCATACATACATACACACATACACAAACACACACATACATACATATATACATACATACATATACATACATGTATACACACATACATACATACTGTCATGGATTGAATTGTGTCCCCAAAAAATATCTGTCAACTTGGCTGCGTCAGGATTCCCAGTATTGTATAATTGTGAACCATTCTGTAATCTGATGTGATTTTCTTATGTGTTGTAAATTCAATCACTATGATCTAATAAGATGGATTAGCGGCAGTTATACTGATGAGGTATATAAGATTGGATAGTGTCTTAAGCCAATCTCTTTTGAGATATAAAAGAGAGAAGCGAGCAGAGACATATGGGAACCTCATACCATCCAGAAAGCAGTGCTGGGAGCAGAGCACGTCCTTTGGACCTGAGGTTCCTGCGCTGAGAAGCTCCCAGACCAAGGCAAGACTGATGACAAGGACCTTCCTCCAGAGCCGACGGAGAAAGCGTTCCCCTGGAGTTGGCATCCTGAATTTGGACTTGTAGCCTACTGGACTGTGAGAGAATAAACTTCTCTTTGTTAAAGCTATCCCCTTGTGGTATTTCTGTTAGAGCAGCACTAGATGACTAAGACACATACATACATACATATATATACACATACATACATATGTTGATTATCCTAAAAAACACCTCTGACTTCATTCCCATCGTATTTCGGTCAGCTTAGATATGGAAAGTGTAAAGCACTTTTCCTCCAGGTTGTAAGCTGCCTCTTAATTGCTCAGTACCTAGAGTAGCTTCGTTATGCCTGAATGTGTTGAGGTATCCCTTTCGGGAATTGTTTTCTTAAATCTCTCTTGGCAGGTTAAATACATGCATTAGCTGGGCATAGGTAACATTCACTGGAAACAAAACAGGAATTCCTTGGTGACACAGATGGTTAAGCATGTGACAACTAACTGAAAGGTTGCTGGTGTGGACCCAATCAGAGGCACCTCAGAAGAAAGTCCTGGTGATCTGCTTCCTTGAAGACCCAATGGAGCATACTTCTACTTTGCATAATAGGGTTGCCATGAGTTGGAATCAACTTGGCAGCAACTGGTTTAGAAGGAAAAGAGGATACCCTGCGTGGTGCAAATAGTTAATGTGTTTGACTGCTAACTCAAAGGTTGGAGGTTCAAGTCCACCCCAACGTGCTTGGAAGAAAGGCCTGGTGGTCTACTTCCAAAAAAATCAGTCATGGAAGACCGTATGGAGCACAGTTCCACTCTGACGCACATGGGGTCGCTCCACAGGGTTTTCAGTGGCTGATTTTTCAGAAGTAGATGGCCAGGCTTTTCTTTCGAGGCACCTCTGGGTGGACTTGAACCTCCCACCTTTTGATCAGCAGCCAAATGAGTTCTACTCTGACACACATGGGGTCACCATGAGTCAGAGTCAACTCAATGGAAGCTGGTTTTTTTTTTTTTTTTTTTAGAATGCAAAGCAAAATGTAAGGATAAATGCATGGCATGCATTTCTGAGAGTCTGAAAAACTAAGTAACGTGTCAGTTTGGACGACACTATCATTAAAAGCTCTGGAGAGACCACTTACAAATAGCAGAGTGTCATTATAAGCCATCCGTAACCACAAGATTGAAAGGCCTTAATACTTTGCACTCCATCGCCAGTCACGAAGCTTTCTGACGGCTTGATAATGTGTGGCATTAGAGGAAATAAGAAACCTATGAAGCAATGCCTTACCCGAAGAGTCGATCTTAAATGTTTCCAACAATAATTCAGATTAGTCATATTGGCTGTACTAGAAACAAGGCATTAACCTTTCTTGGGAATGTCATTCACCTAAGTCACACACTTCCAGAAATGTGGCTTGGCAAAGGAGCCTGAGGTCTTCCCGTGAAAAAACAGTCCTATGAAAAGGTTGCTGTTGAAAACCAGCTGCCTTGGAGTTGTTCTGACTCATGGCGACCCCTTGTGTGTCAGAGTAGATCTGTGCTCCGTAGGTTTTCAATGGTGAATTTTTTGGAGGTAGATTGCTGAGCCTTTCTTTTAAGACACTCTGAGTGGGTTAGCAGCTAAGTGCATTCACTGTTTGCACCACCCAGAGGCTCCAAAACCAAACCAGTTGCCATCAACTTGATTTCGACTCATGGCAACCCCATGTGTGTCAGAATAGAGCTGTGCTCCATGGGGTTTGCAATCATTGATTTTTAGGAAGTAGATCACCAGACTTTTCTTTCCAGGTACCTCTGCGTGGAATTGAACCTCCCACCTTTTGGTCATTAGCCAAACGCATTAACCGTTTGCCCCACCTAGGAACTCTTTGATTTACTACTTACTGTTCTCTATTTAAAGATAGTCACTCAAACTTCTTCCCTAGGTTAATAGATGTTGACTTCCCATATAACAAATGAATGGTAATTGGTTTGATTCTACTCCTTTAATTTCCAACAACATGTCCTACAAAAGCTACTGGAGAGAAAGCCAGTCCAAATGTGATGGTTAAGACTGTGTGTTAACTTGGCTGGGCCATGATTCTCAGTGTTTATATGTGATCACCCCCATGATGGGATCTGCTGTGAGTAGCCAATCAGTTGAAAGGGAGTTTCCTTGGGGGTGTGGCCTGCATCGAATATAAACGGAGGTTTTGGCTTTTGTCCTCTCTGGATCCTGCACCTACCTCCTGTTCATCTGACCTCCAGTTCTTGGGACTTGAGCTAGCAGCTTACTTGCCAGTCTTGGGATTCATCAGCCTCCCCAGCCTGTGAGCCTGAGGGCCTCTCTCCAACCTGCCAATCTTGGGTTCACCAGCCCCTGCAGCTACATGAATCAGGAGAAGCTTTACAGTCTTGCCTGACGATCTTGGGATTCGTCGATCTTCACAGCCTGTGAGCAACAGCCCTGCTCTCTGACCTGCAGATCTTGGGTTCACCAGCCCCTGCAGCTATGTGAATCAGGAGAAGTCTCTATCATGATCCATGGACTTGGGATGTTCCAGCCTCCACAATCATATGAGCTATTTCCTTGATATAAATCTCTCTATATATATACGTATTTATATGCTTTACTGGTTTTTCTTCTCTAGAGAACCCAGCCTAAGACATCAATGAAACGTCCAGAAGGAGCCCAGGCTGTCTCAACCATATTCAGTAAACCAGTTGCCATTGAGTTAATTTTGGCTCATGGTGCCTTCCTGTGTGTCAGAGTAGAACTATGCTCTGCAGTGTTTTCTATGGCTGATTTTTGGGAAGTAGATCGCCCTTAATTCAAGATTGCATTCTCTAGGGAAGTTGTTTGAGGTATATGACGTTAGAGCAAGGAAATATGGAACATATACTCCAGGAATACGTACCTTTCCCCCTTGGAGAGCAGACAAAACAAATAAATTCATATGCATATTTCACTTCCGTTCTTTCTCTTCACAATCCCCTCCCCATTGTAGTTACATCTCCAAATCTTCTAATTCCAGTTTAATGTTCTGCCTTACTTTCATTCTGCCATGTACGCTAATTTGGCAACTCCATTGTTCATTGCCATATTGATGACTCCCTGCTTGCCGTGGATTCCCGTCCCCTATTACTTCATGAAAAACTGAAGAAATGATGGCCAACAACTCCAGGTAATTTTCCAGATTTGAGGCAAAGAACTTCTTTTCTTCCCTTAAAAAAAAACTCGTTGCCGTCGATTCCAACTCATGGCTACCCTACAGGACAGAGCAGAACTTCCCCATAAGGTTTCCAAGGAACGCCTGGTAGATTCAAACTGCTGAACCTTTGGTTAGCAGCCTGAACTCTTAACCACTGCACCACCAGGGCTCATTATGTCCCTTAAGCTTGATATAATTCTATAAACAGGTTTGATGTTGGGTGCCATTGAGTTGTTTTCAACTCATAGCGACTCCATGTGACAGAGGATACCTGCCCCACAGGATTTCCTGGGTTGTATACTTTTTAGAAGCACATGGCCAGGTTTCTCTCCCATGAAGCTCCTGTGTGGGTTCAAACTGCCAACCTTTCAGTTAGCAGCCAAGTGCTTAACCACTAAACCACCAAGGCTCCTTGTAAACAGGTATAGTGTCCTACGTTTCTACGGGAAAGATAGAGATTATTACTAAAATTACTCTGAGGGAGATAGGGGGGCAAAAACAAACAAACAAAAAACCAAACTCGTTGCCTCTGAGTCGATTTCGACTTACAGCAACCCTACAGGACAGAGTAGAACTGCCCCATAGGGTTTCCAAGGAGTGCCTGGTGGATTCCAATTGCCCACCTTTTGGTTAGCAGCCATAGCTCTTAACCACTATGCCACCAGGGTTTCCAGGCAGGGAGGCAGACACTTACATTCAAACCCAGGTATCCATGACTGGGATCATTTCCAAAGCGATGATATGCAGCAAGTTCTGGGTGCCGTGGCACAAGGAATGATGGAAATGGTGGGAGAGAGTGTGGGGTGGAAAGGGAGAAGAAAGTGGATGGACCAGGAGGATAAAGAGCTGCAGGAAGTCCTAGCTGAGGGCACTGAACACTGAGGTTGGTTTGCTTCTTTGGCCAACTTTCCAATGTGTTCTAAAGAAATCCTCAATATCTAGTCTTTGTCTCCTAGCGCTGCTGTAACTGAAATGCCACAAGTGGGTGACTTTAAAGAACAGACATGTATTTTCTCTGGTGCTGGAAGTTGGAATTCAGGGCACTGGATCTAGGGGAAGGCTCTCTCTCTGTCGGCTCTGGGGGAAGGTCCTTCTCACAGCTTCTATAGCCCCTGGAGTTCCTTGGTTCCTTGGTGGTCTCCACTTGGCATCTATCTTCCCCCGTTTGTGCTTGCTTGTTTCTGTGTCTGTGCTGTTCCTTGTAACTCAGAGGTGATTAGATTTAAGACAAATTCTACATTGACATGGCCTCGTTAACATAACCAAGACAATTCCAAATAGGAGTACATGCAAAGGTAAATGGTTGTTAGGTGCCATCCAGTCAATTTTCCACTCATAGTGACCCCGTGTGACAGAGCAGAACTGCCCTGTTGGGTTTTCCAGGCTGTAGTGTTTACAGAACTGCCCCATAGTGTTTCCAAGGAGGGGCTGGTGGATTCAGACATTTTGGTTAGCAGCTGTAACACTTAACCACTGTGCCAGTCTGTCTTATAGGGTCGCTATGAGTCAGAATCAACTCAAAGGCAATTTTTTTTTTTTTTTTTTTTTAATCTTTATAGGAACAGATCACCAGTTCTTTATTGCCCGGAGAAGCTGGGTGAGTTTGAACCAACCAATATTTCCATTAGCAGCCGAACACTAAATCGTTGCACCACCAGACCCCCTTTCCACAGGCATAAGGGTTAAGATTCTCACACGTATTTTGGGGGCACACAATTCAATCCATAGCATGTACACAACAATACGTGCCTCAAAGTTTATAGATAGAGTTAAAAAATCAGAATTAAGCATAACAAGCAGTTGGTAGCTCCTTAAACTCTGTCCTGTTGAAGTTCTAGGACTCAACTTTTCATGTATTTTGAAAATACATATTATATTCACAACATGTATATTTATACATATATGTAATTGAAAATATATTTTTCACATATATATTTCGAGCATACTTGAAAATCACAAATATCCTCACAACAGAACCTATAAGCAACATCATGATAAACAGAGAAAAAACTGACATTATCAAGGATTTTATTCTACTTGAATTCACAATCAACACCCATGGAAGCAGCAGTCAAGATATCAAATGACATATTGCATTGGGCAAATCTGCTGCATACGGTCTCTTTAAAGTGTCAAAAAGCAAAGATGTCACTTTGGGGACTAACGTGGGCTTGACCCGGTGGGCTTGACCCAAGCCATGGTGTTTTCAATCGCCTTATATGCATGCAAAAGCTGGACAATGAATAAGGAAGGCCAAAGAAGAATCAATGTCTTTGAAATGTGGTGTTGGTGAAGAATCTTGAATATACCATGGACTGCCAGAAGAATGAACAAATCTGTCTTGGAAGATATACGGCCAGAATGCTCCTTAGCATTTGTCTCATATACTTTGCACACGTTATCAGGCGGGACCGGTCCCTGGAGAAGGACATCATGCTTGGGAAAGTAGAGCGTCTGCGAAAAAGAGGAAGACCCTCCACGAGATGGACTGACACAGTGGCTGCAACAACGGGCTCAAGCATAACAACGATCGTGAGGATGGTGCAGGATCGGGCAGTGTTTCGTTCTGTTGTACACAGAGCGGCTATAAGTCAGAACTGACTGGAAGGCATCTAACAATAAACAACAATTTGAAAATCATGCACCAGCATTATTTTCTTTAAGAGCACCTACACTGCTTTACAAATGCTATCTTTTCATAGTATGTGATCTAATTTATAAAAAAAAACAGTTTAGAAGCATTACTCATTACGCTAAGTTTTCAAGTGATAAGACATCTTTCCTTAGTATGTGATCTATAAAAATAACAGAAGCATAACATAGACGACTAAGTTTTGATAAGCCAGTCAGTAGTTCAAAACTCATATCCCAAATTTTTACCCTTTCCAAGTGAGCTTCTGGGCTCGTTTCTAATTGAAATGAAATGTTAGGTGAGGCATTTATTATTCATTGGGTTTCAGTCCTCGCTATATATCACTTTGATAACGGGGCAGGAGGGTACAGAAATTTCCTATTACATGCCTTTGCAGGACACACTTCACCTCCTTTATCATTATTTAAAATATAGTAGCAAGGGTAATTTTTTTTTAAAATATTTTATTGTACTTCAGGCTAAGGCTTACAGAACAGATAGTTTCTCATGTAACAGTAACACACACGCTGTTTTATGACATTGGTTAACAACCCCACAACATTTTAACCCTCTAAATTCT
>NW_004444070.1:3905117-3922123 GCF_000243295.1 Trichechus manatus latirostris | reverse complement strand
CTTACTCCGTTTGGTGTTCGGCTGAGTTCTTTATCTCTTCATTTGATGTTCTAGGGTTTCAGGATTGTTGATTCTCTGTTTGGCTTAGTTTTTCAGATCTTTGTTGTGGAGGGATGGCGTGGTGCTTCTGCCTAGAGAGCCATCTTGCCGGAGTCTCCTCACAAGGGTAATTTTGAAACACAGTCCACCTATTATAGCAGCTGACGCCAACTGACATTTAAATTGGTTCAGGTTCTGGTTCCAATAGCAGAAGAGAACAGTGACTCATTGTGTGGTTTTAGAAGGTTCATTAGGGGCTGTCCAGGCAGGAAGCAGATACAGCTGCTGATGGGAACTGCGCAGTGAGAAACTGAGCCAGTTAATTACAGGGTACGCTAATCGCGGAACACTACAGTAGGCAAGCATTTGGCCTTTGGGGTCCGTGGAGAATCCCCCTGTCATATTTGGGTTGGGTAGGTTATGGCAAAGGAGCCCTGGTGGTGCAGTGGTTAAAGCACTTGGCTGCTAACCAGAAGGTGGATGGTTCGAACCCACCAGCCACTACGCGGGAGGAAAGATGTGGTGATCTGCTTCCGTAAAGATTTACAACCTTGGAAACCCTATGGGGCAGTTCTACTCAGTCTTGTAGGGTCGCTTTAAGTTGGAATCGACTCAGAGGCAACAGGTTTGGCTTTTTGGTGTGAGTCTTTGCTGCAGGGGCCGTCCTGTGCACGGTAGGGTGTTGAGCTGCATCCCTGGTCTCCACCTACTAGTCATTCTCTGTGGTGGGGCCCATCCTGTGCACTGTAGGGTGTCTAGCACCATCCCTGGTCTCCACCCACTAGTCATTCTCTGTGGTGGGGGCCGTCCTGTGCACCGTAGGGTGTCTAGCAGCATCCCTGGCCCCCACCCACTAGATACCAGTAGCACCCAAGCCCAGTTGGAACCACCAAAAACGTCTCCAGACATTGCCCTAGGGGATAAAATTACCCTGGTTGAGGACCACTAAAAATGGAAAGTTGAAGTAGATTACTTGAAATCTAGAAGTAGTCAGGTCACATTTCCTACATCTGGGTTAACACCAGTCCACTATTCTGTTTATAGCAGATATGGTGCAAGTCCATGGGAATACATATCTTACAGCGTATTTTTCTAATATAGCAAATTATAAACACCTCCTAGACTTTTTTTCCCCATATTCAATGTTCAAACGACCTTCATTTCTGATGCAATTCTTACTCAAAATTCAATTTCCTTTTCCTAATTTGTGGCTTATTCCGTGAAGATCTGTCAAGCTCATCAATTTCTCTACCCTGCCTCATATATTTCTACAGATGCATTAAGATGCAATTTTAATGATTAGACATAAAATTAAGTTTTTACCCCTTTGCCCAATACGTTAGCAAACTCTTAATAACTTCTGAAATGATGCCTAATAAGGTTTACCTGATGTGGTATGTTCAGGAACCCTGGTGGTACAACGGTGAAGAGCTTGGCTGCTGACTTTAAGGTCAGCGGTTCAAACCCACCCAGTGGCTCTGAGGGAGAAAGACCTGATGATCTGATCCCATAAAGATGACAGCCTAGGAAACCCTATGGGGAAGTTCTCCTCTGTCACATTGGGTCACTATGAGTCGGAATCAGCTCAATGGCACACAACGACCACAACCACATTCATGATGCTTTTGGATAAATACTCTTGAGCTTTTGGCTTAAAACTTGGAATAAAATAGGAAAAAAATTATAACATTTTTCTTACTGAAATGTATATTATCTCCTGTCTAACACGGAGTCTTACTTAATAGAGAGGAAAGAGGAATGAAGGATTATTACCGCTTGTGCTACGTTAAATTTCAATTTATCCGCATTTACTCAGGAGCCTGATAGGGACCTCAAAATACTTTTTCTTCGCATTCACAACTGTAATAGCATATTTCCTCAAATGATTATTACAGTTTATAAAGTAAAGCTGTTGTCATTTCTTTAACACCCTTTATTAATCACGCATAGATTTAGCTCCTGTCTGTAGTGTGCTATTTTTAAACCTGGCTGACAGAATGCCAGACAATCGTATTTCAACGCTATAATAGAAAGAGACTCCAGCTAACTATTGAAATGAAAACTTCAATGGTGGACGCGCCTTTTGTGTTGATGAATTTCACCCGTAAACAATCTAGAAAACAGATGTCTATACATGTTATGGATTTCATTTATACACGTCAGCTGTTTACCACTAGAAGTCAATTCCGAGTTCTCTTCACCTTGAAACATGCAAACGACTGCCCATGTTCAGTTTCCCTGATGAGGTCCATTGCATTTTCAGGAGAACGTGAAGATTTAAAAGAAGCTAAAATGATTAAGAAGAAGCCCTGGTGGTGCAATAGTTAAGCGATCACTGCTAATTGAACCCAACCAGTGGCTCTGCAGGAGAAAGACCTGGTAATCTGCTTCCGTAAATGCTAGAGCCAAGAAAACCTTATGGGGCAGTTCTACTCTGTCATATAGGGTCACTATGAGTCTCAATCGACACTACGGCACACAACCGCAATAACACGATTTGGGAGTCGGTGGTGGTTCAGGCGGAGAATCTTGCCTTCCGTACGGGAGATCCGGGATCGATTTCTGGCCAATGTACCTCATGCGCAGCCACCACTTGTCTGTCATTGGAGGCTGCACGTTGCTTATGATGCTGAACAGGTTTCAGCAGGGCTTCCAGACTAAGACAAACTAGGAAGAAAGGACTGGCAAGCTACTTCCAAAAATGAATCAATGGAAACCCTACGGATCACAACGGTCCAGTCTTCAACTGGTAATGATGATGGGGCAGGACCGGGCACTGTTGTGTTCCACTGGGCATGGGGTTGCTATGAACTGTGGGCTGGATTGATGGTGGCGGCAAGAACAACAGAAGTGTCGGGGGCTTGTGAGTAGGGAGTGGCAGATGCTCATCTGCGGCCGTCTCCAGATTTCAAGATGTGATGTGTGATCCCTTCGCCCCATCCCAGAACTTTCTGGGGGTCTTCTCCATCCCACTGGCTGCCCTGGAGGCTGAATGATGAAGACCACACCTACACGATGCATGACTTTGGGCTCCTCGTTGGAACTCCCATAAAGGGACTGTTATGGTTTGTATTGTGTCCCCCCAAAATGTGTGTTGGAATCCTGTGTGGGTATAATTAATCTAATGTAATCACCTCCCATAATGTAATCTACTGTAATGTAATCAATGGCACAGTTGTGGTCATACCAGTGCAGACTGGATCCTAAACCCAATCACTTCTGTGCTACGTAAGGAACAGAAGAGACATGCACAGACTAAGGGAGAGGACAGACACCATGTGAGGACGCTGTATAAGCCAAGGAACTAAGGAATGCCCAAGGCTGCAGACAAGGAAAGAATCGACAAAATCGAAATCCTGATTTGGGCTTTTAGCCTCCAGAACTGGGGGAAAATAAAATTTCTGTTCTTTAAAGCCATCCATTTGTGGCACTTGTGTTATAGCAGCACCAGGTAACTAAGACACTATTCTAATTTAGTGCGTTACTTTTCCTTTTGAAACTTACTGATCCAGCCAATACATGCTATATTCCACATATCTTGTTTGTTGTCGTTGCTGAGAATATACACAGCAAAACATGCACTCATTCAACCATTTCTACACCTACAATTCAGTCACATTGGTTGTATTCTTTGAGTTGTGCAACCATTCTCATCCTCATTTTGAGAGTTGTTGCTCCCCCATTAACATAAACTCACTACTCCCTAAGGTTCCTAACCAATTTTGAAGTTACTGTTGTCAATTTGATCCTAGATAGACAGTTCCTAAAGGAGGATATTGTTCAAGGCAAACATTTTTTAGCAGTTAATCTAGACTATTGTTTGTTTTTAAGAAGACTTCAGGGGATTTTTTTGGTTTAAGGTGTAAAGATTATCTCAGGGCAATAGTTTAATGGGTTCACCCAGGCTCCATGGCTCCAGAAAGTCTGGAGTCCATGAGAATTTTAAATTCTGTTCTACATTATCCCCCTTTTGATGAGGGTTCTTCTATAGAATCTTTAATCAAAATTTCAGTAGTGGTAGCCAGGCATCATTCAGTTCTTCTGGTCTCATGGCAAAGGAGGCAGTTGTTCATGCTCCATGTATCTTAAGCATTATTGCAAAGGAAATGGAATAGAAGGAACAGATACCAGACATCGTAAGAAGGCAGAAGCAAATAGAAAGATAAGTAATTAGGTTTGGGAGGATTATGTTGAAAGGGTCAGAGAGATCCTGGAATTCTGACCAGATTAAGGATGTCAGAAGGGACATCCAACTTGAGGGGCCATCAATGCACCAATTTTGGGTGCAGCCAAACGGGACTGCAAATCTGGGCACCACCAAAAAGAACCCCAAAACAGTTACACATAACACTTCCCTGGGCATACATCATTTAAGGTGTGAATATATTTTTGACATTTCATTTCCTTCTCAAGGAGGAAAATATTACTTCAGTGATGAATATTATAATCCCTTTAATTAGATCGAATGTCTGAAGAACTCATTTAGTCTCTACGTACTTTAGATATTAGGCAATGTGCTTCATTACCTGTATGGTTTATATAATAGTGAGATATATATCAAATATGCCAAACCTCTGGAAAGAAAAGAACCAGTATTTTGCCTTTTGTTCTCTGGAAAACAAAACCCTCATGTATAGGGTATAGACGGGTCTGATTGCTGAAAATTGGTATGTTGCTGTTGCTGTGTGCTGTCGAGCCAATTCCGACTCATAACGGTCCTATAGGACACAGTATGACTGCCCCATAGGGTTTCCAAGGCTGTAATCTTTACAGAAGCAGATCTCCAGGTCTTTTCTTCTGCAGAGCCACTGGTGGGTTGGAATCACCGACTTTTTGGTTAGCATCTGAGTGCTTAATCACTGCACCACCAGGGCCCCTTGAAAATTGGTATGGGAACTGGAAGTCTGTGGTTCTCAACCAGGGAAGAGTCCCTGTCCTGCCAGGGGACACTTGGCAATGTCAAGAGCCATTTTTGGTTGTCCCAACTGGGACAGGGTTGCTATGACGTCTTGTGGGTAGAGACCAGGGATGCAGCTAAGCTTCCGACAATGTACAGGACAACCTCCCACAAGAAAGAATTATCCGACCCCAAATGTCAACAGTGTCGAGGTGGAAAAGCCCGTTAAGCTATTTCTTGCCTGAGGTGAATAGTTCGGGCCACATCATTGATGAGTCTTCCTATTCTCATTATTCTTTTACCTACAGTTTTGCAAGGAAATACATCGAATTACAACAAGGTAGGATCTTATTAATATTCATCCCCTTGGATCCTCTAATAGCAACACTGATTTCGAGTGATTGTTGCTCTCGAGTTCAAGACATTGTGTTACAATGTCATTGATGAATTATCCGTGGCCAACGTATCTCCTTATTCTGTGTTTGCTCATTTTTGCAATTACTTAGACACATTCCACTCTCGTCTTCCTTCTGCTTAAAGGTTAAGCCAGAAACACTCGTTGCTGGGAAAAAACCCGATTCCTCTTCAAGTTGTCCTTCCCAACATAGGAGACTGTATGATTGCCCGATTCAAAATGACCAATACCAGTCCATTTCAGCTAACCCCTAGGATACTGATGTTTAATGTGCTCTATTTCATTTTTGACAATTTCCAATTTTCCTAGATTCATACTTCGTACAGTCCACGTTCCAGTTATTAATGTATGTTTGCAGCTGTTTCTTCCCATTTTGAGTTGTGCCACATCAGCAAATGAAGGTCCAGAAAGCTGGACTCCATCCACGTCATCAAGGTCGACTCTACTTTGAGGAGGCAGCTCTTCCCCAGTTGTCTTTTGAATGACTTCCAACTTGGGGGGGCTCATCTTCCAGCACTGTATCAGACAATGTTCAGCTGCTATTCATAAGGTTTTCACTAGCCAATTCTTTTTGGAAGTAGACTGCCAGGTCCTTCTTCCTAGTCTGTCCTAGTCTGGAAGCTCAGCTGAAACCTGTCCTCCACGGGTGACCCTGCTGGTATTTGAATACCGATGGTATAGCTTCCAGCATCACAGCAACACACAAGCCCCCACAGTAAGACAAACTGACAGACATGTGGAGGAATTAGAGCTCTAGCCAATGCTTTGTTTTATTGCAAAAAAGTTTTAATGCAAAGACAATGGAATATAAATGTTGTGATTGATATCTCCATTTCTTTCTTTATCATATCTCTAAATCTTCAACTAGACGGAAGGCTCCAAAAGAGAAAATTCTGTCTCTTTTCATCACTTCAGTATTTTTGGGGCCTGGAAAGTTTCAGTCCCACAGTATGGCCTTAATAAAGGGTCAATAACGTATAAGCCTTCAGGTCAGCTTGGGCCCATGGACCACATCCAACCCTGCATCTGACTTTATAAATAAAGTTTACTGAAACCCTACCACAATCATTTGTTTACATATGTCTAGGGCTGCCTTTGGGAGCCCTGGTGGTGCAATAGTTAAGCACTCAGCTGCTAACCCAAAGGTCGGTGGTTCACACTCACCCAGTGGCTCTACAGGAGAAAGACCTGTCAGTCTACTCCCATAAAGATCACAGCCTAGAAAACCCTATGGGGCAGTTCTGCTCTGTCACTTGGGGTCGCTACTAGTTGAAATCTACTTGATGGCACATAACAACAGCAACACTGTCTGCTTTCACGCTACAAAGACAGATCACATGGTCCTCAAAGGCACACATATTGATATCTAGCCTTTTACAGAAAAGCTCACCACCCCTGCCCTAAGTAATATTTGTTGAATGAATATTATCACAAGTCTCTTTTCTCCCCTGTCATCAAAATATCACATTCAACCCGCTGTGTAAAATGATAGTAAATCTCTAAAACTGGCACCAAAAAAAAACTATTTGTTTTAAATGGCTGTGATGGCTTTAGTGAGTTGGGGTCTGCTTCCAGGCATATAATTAAAAATAGGCAGTTATACCCAGCATCACAGCACGGTTTGCACAGGCAGTTACCGCTCTCGGCTGCTACCAGAAAGGTTGAGGGTTCAAGTCCACCCAGAGGTGCCTCAGAAGAAAGGCCTGGCAATCTAATTCCAAAAAATCAGCCACTGAGAACCCTATGGAGCCACAGTTCTCCTCTGACACACATGAGGTTGCCATGGGTTGGAATGGACTCGATGGTAACTGGTTTTTGGTTTGGGCCAGGCTGTGTGAATGCCTTGAATCTGGGGGCGTAGTGTATTCATTCAAGCCTGAAGAACTGGAACCAAGTGAGCTGTTCTTGGGTTTCAGAAAGAGGGGTTCCATGGATATGTGCAATCATCTTCCTATGTGGCTGGACCTCGAAGTACCCAGGCTTCAAATGATGAGCCCTGGTAGTGCAGTGGTTAAGGGCTCTGCTGCTGGTTGAAAGGTTGTCTGTTCAAACCCACCAGCAGCTCCACAGGAGAAAGACCTGGTGATCTGCTTGTGTAAAGATTACAGCCTAGAAAACCCGAAAGGGCAGCTCTATTCTATCCTATAAGGTCAAAAAAAACCATTGCAGTCAAGTCAATTTTGATTCATAGCAACCCTACAGGACAGAGTAGAACTGCCCTATAGAGTTTCCAAGGAGCGGGTGGTGGACTCAAACTGCAGACCTTTTGGTTAGTAGCCACAGCACTTAACCACTACGCCACCAGGGTTCCTCATATAGGGTCTCTATGAGTCAAAACAGGGTCCTTGTGAAGCAGTGGTTGAAGCGCTCTGCTACTAACCAAAAGGTCGGTGGTTGAAACCCACCCAGCGGCTCTGCAGGAGAAAGACCTGGCGATCTGCTCCCGTAAAGGTTACAGTCTTGGAAAAAAACCCTACGGGGCAGTTCTACTCTGTGTTATAGGGTCACTATGACTCGGAATCAACTTGACGGCAACGGGTTTTTGAGTCAAAATCGACTTGACATCATACACAACAACTGGCTTACGCTGAAACCCCCAGGAAAAGGGTTTAAAACATATGGAGATTTAAAAATAGGTATACTAAAAAGAAAAGGGTAAATATTTTTACATTGAAGGTTAGCTAAAAAAAGAATCGCTATGAAAGCTCCATGCCAGGCTGCAAAGAAGGCAATAAAAAGGTCATACTTTTAAAACTAAAATGCCTCATTAGCATTTCACTAGTAATCCTCTGATTATAACCGCTACTGAACCATCTCTTTTCAGCAGTATTTTTTATTTAACATTATTTAACTTGCTAAAATTTCACCAACTCCGTAGCCACTGACCTAAAAAAAAAATTGCTTAATTAGTAAGTTAACCTAAAACAAATGTTAAGCAAATTATACTCACAGAATCGTACAAACATTTCCTTTTGTTCTACAACAGAAGGCAGCTAACCCATTAGCCAAGCGCTGTAATATCTAACCTTTGGTTTTTCCACGAGGAATAACACAAATGTTGAATGCATTACACGGTTCTCCAGATAGATTTTTTTTTTTAAATTATTTATAACCAGTAGAATAGGAAGTAAAGAGACCTTGGTGGTACAGTGGTTAACTCCTTGTATGCTAACCAAAAGGTTCGCACTTTGAAGCCACCAGAGGCTCTGCAGAAGAAAGGCCTGGTAATCTGCTCCCTTAAAGATTACAGCCTAGAAAACCCTTTGGGGCAGTTCTACTCTGTCACATGGGGTCTCTATGAGTCAGAATCAAGTCAATGGCACCTCTGGATGGATCCAAACCTGCATTCTTTTGGTTAGCAGTGAAGTAAATTAACCAAAACCAAACCCATTACTGTCTAGTTGGTTCCGATACAAGTGTTACAGAGTAGGACCGTGCTCCATAAGGTTTTCTTGGCTGTAATCATTATGGAAGCAGATTGCCAGGCTTTTCTTCTGCAGCACCACTGGGCAGGTTCAAAATGCCAACCTGTAGGTTAATAGTTGAGCGCGAACCCTTTGTGCCACCTAAGAACACTTTAAAAGCCAACATGAGCTCCTTCTTTTGTACAATCGTAAGAAACACCCTCCTTTCTCCTGTGATCCTAGAGAGTCTCTTTGTTGTCACACACATGTCCACGGTAGCCCGTGGTTCTGAGGCAAAGCAAAGATGACAAAGGTGTGTTTCACCACCATCGTGTCTAAACGAGAGCAGCAGGTTCAGAGAAAGTGGACCAGGTGGCCAAAAGGAGGAAGGGTGTTCTAGCCAACTGAATTTGGAAGACATTGAACATGACTTGGGATCCTGTACGTGGAGAACCTGATCTGCAAAGATGGGAATGTCAATCCGGGTGCATCCCTGGGGAAGTCATCTCGCCTTGCCATCATGTCAAGTCTCCTGTGTCTAAGAAGTCATGGTGGTCGTTAGTTACCATTAAGTTGGCTCCGACTCATGGCGACGTTATGCATAACAGAAGGAAATGTCACCTGGTTCTGCGCCATCTTCACAACGGTTACTATGTTCAAGTCCATTGTTGAGGCCATTGTGTCAATCCATCTCATGGAGCGTTTCTCTAGTTTTCGCTGACACTGTGCTTTACCAAAAGTGATGTCCTTTTCTAGTCATTGGTCTTTCCAAACGACGTGTCCAAAGTAAGGAAGTTGAAGTGTCCCCATCCTCACTTGTAACGGACATTCTGGTTGTATTTCTTCTAAGAATGATCTGTTAATTTTTCTGGCAGTCCATGATATGTTCAATATTCTTCTCCAACATCACAGTTCAAAGACATCAATTCTTCAGTCTTCCTTATTCATTGTCCACCTTTGTATGCATATGAGATGACGGAAAAGACCATGGATTGGGTCAGGTGCCTCTTAGTTACCAAAGAGACATCTTTGCTTTTTTAAGAGTTTAAAGAGGTCTTTTGCTGAAAATCTGAGCACTAAATGATAAGATCCTGGGCTATCAGAGACAGGTGAGACATTCTGCTTCTACACTTGCACAACACCTATTCCTTGCCTCATAGTAACCCCAACAATATCTAATCCTCTCTTCATTTACGATTCTGATAGTTTTCTCATCATGGATTTTACTCTTGAAGACATTGCATTAAATATTATTTATCCTGATTATTGTTTATGTCTCTCGGTGGTAACTTACATGATGCTAGGACGCTCAGCAGGTTTCAGCAGAGCTTCCAAAATAAGATGGACTAGGAAGAAAGGCCTTGTCTCAGTCATCTAGTGCTGCTATAACAGAAATATCACAAGTGCATAGCTTCAACAAAGAGAAATTTATTCTCTCACAGTCTAGTAGGCTACAAGTCCAAATTCTCGGCGTCAGCTCCAGGGGAAGGCTTTCTGTCTTTGTCTGCTCTGAAGGAAGGTCCTTGTCATCAGTCTTCCCTTGTTCTGGGAACATCTCAGCACAGGAACCTCAGGTCCAAAGGATGTACTCTGCTCCCAGCACTGCTTTCTTGGTGGTATGAGATCCCCATGTGTCTCTGCTCTCTTCTCTCTTTCATATCTCAAAAGAGATTGGCTTAAGACACTATCTAATCCTGTAGACCTCATAGTATAACTGCCGCTAATCCATCTCATTACATCATAGTGATAGAGTTTACAGCACATAAGGAAATCACATCAGATGATAAAATTGTACACAATCATGCAATACTGGGAAACATAACCTAGTCAAGTTGACAGATCATTTTGGGGGGCACAATTCAATCCATGACAGGCCTGGTGATCTACTTCCAAAAATCAGCCAATGAAAACTCTATGAAGCACAATGGTCTAATCCATAACCCATCATGGGGATGGTGCAGAACCAGGCAACGTTTCATTCCGTTGAGCATGGGATCACCGAGGGTCAGGGCCAACTCGATGGCGGGTAAGAGAGAGGAGAGAGAATGTTGATTACTGAGTTTTTTGCACCCCTCTGAATTTTACACCTAAGATAATGCTTCATTAGCCTCACCCACATCCTGGCCTTGTCAATGATTATCAAATGTTTGCCTGGGTCTAAACTTCTAGATCTCCCCATGCTGCGACTGGCCCAACACACTCTGTCCTCCTCTCCTAAAACACCTAAGTCCTCTGAAGGCTCAAATCTATTGGATTTCCAGAAGAAAGAACAGATCTGTCTTGGAAGAAGTACAGCCAGAGTGCTCCTTAGAAGCGATGATGACTTTGTCTCATGTACTCTGCACATGTCATCAGGAAGGCCCAGACCCTAGAGAAGGACATCATGCTTGATAAACGAGAGGATCAGCGCAAAAGAGGAAGACCCTTAATGAGATGGATTGATACAGGGGCTACAACAATGGGGTCAGGCATAACAAGGATCCTGTGGATGGTGCAGTACGGGGAAGTGATTTGTTCTGTTGTACATAGGGTCTTTATGAGTCTCATAGGACTGAAAGACCCCAAACAAGAACAACAAAGTACTTGTGGATGGAATCCCATTTGGGAATGTGTTTTTTTTTTTTGTTACATTAATGAGGCCATAGCAGTGTGGGGTGTGTCTTAAGCCAATCGCTTTTGAGACATAAAAAGCAGCAGATTAAGCACAGAAGGAAGCAGGCAAAGATAGGAAAGATGGATGCCACAGGAAGATCTCCAAGGAACAGAAGAGCAGAAGCTGAAAAGAGACAAGGACCTTCCTACAAAGCCAACAGAGAGAGAACCTTCCCCTAGAGCCGATGCTCTGAATTCGGATTTCTAGCCTCCTGAACTGTGAGAAAGTAAATATTTGCTTGGTATAACCACTGCTTGTGGTGCTTCTATTATAGCAGCACGCAGAGACTGAGATAGACCAGGTAAAGCCTCTTTCAACCCAGGATGTCTATGAGTTGAAGGTTGATGGCTGACTCTACAGAACGCAAGATGATGCCTCAAGGAGGAATTCCTTTCAACATGTGTTTGTTTTCCCCATGCTGATGATCACAATGGCTAACAAAGAGTATATGCTCAATCTCTACTCAGTGATTGAAAAAGCCAGAGATAAACAATATTATCCATGGAATTACCTAAAATACATAAAGCCAAAGCTGCCAGTGTTGAAGGGAGAAAGAGACAATTAAACAATGATAGCTTGAGATTTCAACACCAGATTTCCAACACTTGACAGAAATTTAGACAGATGACCATCAAGGAAACAGAAAACTTAAGCACTCCTAGAAGGCAACTAGACCAAAGGGAGGTTTATAGAACATTCAACCCAACAATAGTAGAATGCACATTCTTCTCAAGTATACAAGGAGCATCCTGTGGGATAGTCCAGATATTAAGCCCCAAAACAAGCCTCAAGACTTTCAAAAGTGTTGTAATTAGTGTCACTGAATTGTACATGTAAAAAAAAGTTGAAATGGCAAGCGTTTTGTTATATATATGTAGATATCTGAATTTAAAGAAAAGGGCAAAATGAAAGGTTTCCTTTGGGCACTCTTTTATCATATAAACAATCTTTGCTAGGTAAGGATGGTTACGGCTTTCAAATATTTAATTGTCAGCATCGAAAACAAACAAGTTATTTTCAAAGGCTGAGCTTTGAAACATTTCTTTTTTTTTTTGGTTGGTGCTAAGTGGCATTTACCTTTAAAAGAAAAGCTTTAGAAATTCTCTTTCAAGAATTGGATTCCAGGAGTAGGTAGGTACAAACCCAGTTTATTATCCATAAAATGAATCATTTTGGTACAATAATTGAAAAGTTCCTAAACCTGGAATGAAATGAGGGGGCTCAGAGCTCAGTGGTCCAGCCCTGCCAATAAGTGTTTTTGTTGTTGTTAACTGCTGTGAAGTCAGCCTGACTCATGGCAACCCCACACACAAGGGAACAGAACATGGCCCGATCCTGCGCCATCACCGTGATCAGCTGTGGAGTAGACTATTGTGATCAGCAGGGTTTTCATTGGCTGATTTTCAGAAGTAGATCACCAGGCATTTCTTCCTAGTCTGTCTTTGTCTGGAAGCTCTGCTGAAACCTGTTCAGCAACACAGCAACATGCAAGCCTCCACTGACAGATGGGTGGTGGCTGTGTATGAGGTGCACTGGCTGGGAATTGAACCCTGATCTCCCGCATGGAAGGTGTGATGGTTAAGATTTTATGTCCACTTGGCTAGACCATTATTCTCCGTGTTTTAGCAGTTGTATAATGTTGTGATCACCGCCATGATGGAATCTGCTGAGTGGTACTGGCGGAGGCGGGGCCTGTGGCAGCTCACCGCCCTCTCAGCTTCATCTCTCTGCCCTCCGCCGGTTACCTTCTGCCTGCTCGCCTTGCCAAGGTTTTTTTGGCTTGTTCCAGACTCAGCAGCTGCCTCTTGTTGTCTCACCTCCGGTTTGTGGGACTTGAGCTAGCAGCTTACCTGTTGATCTTGGAATTCGTTGAACTTCTCAGCCTGCAAGCAAGGGTTCCCCAACCTGCTCACCTTGGGTTCACCATCCCCTGCAGCTACATGAATCAGGAGAAACCTGATTATCTTGTCTGCTGATCTTGGAATTCACTGACCTTCACAGCCTGTGAGCGGGAGCCCCTCTCCGCCCTGCCGACCTTGGGTTCACCAGCTTCTGCGGCTACGTGAACTGGGAGAAGCCTCTACCCTGATCTGTGGACTTGGGACGTTTTAGCCTCTACAATTGCGTGAGCTATTTCCTTGATATAAATCTCTCTATATATACATTTATACGCTTTGCTGGTTTTGCTTCTCTAGAGAACGCAGCCTAAGACATTTGGTGCCGAGAGTGGTTCTAGAGAAACAAAATTGTAAGGATGAGTTTTCTAAATTGGTTCTCAAGTCTGGTTAGTCTTAAAGATGTTGATGACTCTGCTTCCAGCAGTAAAGACGGCACTGCTAGCCCATGGAGTGAGGTGGCATACAAATATGCAAAATATCACCACCAGTAGATCAGGTATTGGTGAAAGGCGAGCCTCTGTGTGAACACGTGTGATATCTTTCTACAGCTTTGTCAGAACGAGCCGTATAGGGAAGCTGGTTGGTTGGTCCTACTTTTGCTAGGCAAACTGATGAAGGAAAGAGATGCGCTCAGGGCTTCAGAGTCAAAGCTCAAGTGCCCCGTAAATGACCTCAAGGCTTCCACTTGTGCTTTGAAGGAAAGCCTTATTTCTTGTAGTAACAGAGCTGAAATTGCTGAAAGCCAAACCCAGGCTCTTATTGTAAGAGTGGCTGAATTACAACGCCAGCTCAACTGCCAGCCTTGAGAGGTGTCTGAAATTAAAGTAAGAGCATTGATAGGGAAGAAACGGGATCCTAAAACTTGGGATGGGGACATATGGGCAGATAATCAGGGAGGTGGAGACACTGAGCCCCTAAATTCTGTTGAATCACTCCTGCCAACAGAACCACTCTCACCTGAAGAGCTTACTTCATGTTTGTCTGTTACACCATCCTGCCCAGGAAAACCATTAGCCCCTCCACTCCCATCTAATGAGATTAGCCCTAGCCCAGCTGCCTCTAAAGAGCCCTTGTCTGAGTCATTGGCTGGGGCACTGCCTGAGGCAGAAAAGCCATTAGCCCCTCCACTCCCATCTGAGGAGATTAGCCCTACACCAGCTGCTTCTGAACAGCCCTTGCCTGAGTCATGGCCTGGGCATCGCCTGAGGCTGACGCTTTATGAGACAATGCTGAATGTTCTCAAAACAATTCCACACTACTGATTCTAGCTTCTAGACCTATAACTAGACTTAAGTCCCAGCGAGCCCCGAAAGATAAAGTACAAAGTGTGACCCAGGAGGAGGTATGCTACACTCCAAAAGAACTACTTGAGTTTTCTAATATGTACAAACAGAAACCTGGGGAATATGTGTGGGAGTGGCTATTAAGGGTGTGGGATAATGGAGCAAGGAACATAAAGATGGATCAATCTGAGTTTATTGATATGGGTTCACTAAGCACAGATTCTTCATTCAATATTTCAGCTCGGGAAGTTAGGAAAGGATCTAATTGTTTGTTTGGTTGGGTTGCTGAAGCATGGATTACGAGGTGGCCGACACTGAATCAAGTTGAAGTGCCAGACCTGCCTTGGTATACTGTAGAAGAAGGTATGCAAAGGCTTAGGGAAATTGGCATGCTAGAGTGGATTTATCAAGTTAGACCCACAGACCCACACACAGAATGCCCAGAGGACACACCTTTTACCTCATCTGTGAGGAACAAATTTATGAAGGGAGCTCCAGCATCCTTGAAGACTGCTGTGATTGCTATTTTATGTAAATCAGATTTGACAGTGGGAACTGCCCTAACTGAATTAAGACACCTAACTACAATGGGGCTGATTGGACCCCGTGGTAGTAGGGGCCAAGTGGCTGCACTCAATCAACAAAGACAAGAAGGGCGTGGTTACAGTAATGGACAGCGGAGTCAAGGCAGTAATCAAAATAGTCTGACTCGTATAGATTTATGGCGTTGGCTACTTAGTCATGGTGTCCCTAGGAGTGAATAGATGGGAAATCTACTAAATATTTACTTGATCTATACAAACGGATGAATTCTAGGTCAGGTGAACAGCAGTCTAACTCGAATCACCAGAACAGAGAGTCACGGTCCCTCAATCAATCCCCAGATTTGAGAGAGTTTGAAGACCCACAACCCCTTGAATGAAGGGGAGGCCGGGTACCCTTGAGGAAGGACTCCAATCCACTGCCAAAAATTTTTCCTGTTAATCCTTCTCCTAGCCTTCCCCAAAGGGATCTGCGGCCTTTTATGAGAGTGACTGTTCACCGGGGAAAAGGAAATGATCAGACTTTTTGGGGATTACTGGATACTGGCTCTGAACTGACACTAATTCCAGGAGACCCAAAACGTCACTGTGGCCCACCAGTCAGAAGGGGGCATATGGAGGTCAGGTTATTAATGGAGTCTTGGCTCATGTCTGTCTCACAGTAGGTCCACTGGGTCCCCGAACCCATCCTGTAGTGATTTCCCCAGTTCCAGAATGCATAATTGGAATAGATGTACTCAGCAACCGGCAGAACCCCCACATTGGATCTCTGACACAAGGAGTAAGGGCTATTATGGTAGGGAAAGCCAAGTGGAAGCCATTAGAACTGCCCCTACCTAGGAAAATAGTAAACCAAAAGCAATACCGCTTTCCTGGAGGAATTGCAGAGATTACTGCCACCATTAAGGACTTGAAGGATGCAGGGGTGGTGATTCCCACCACATCCCCATTCAACTCACCTATTTGGCCTGTGCAAAAAACAGATGGAACTTGGAGAATGACAGTAGATAATCACAAACTTAACCAAGTGGTGACTCCGATTGCAGCTGCTGTTCCAGGTGTAGTTTCATTGCTTGAGCAAATTAATACATCTCCTGGTACTTGGTATGCAGCTATTGCCCTGGCTAATGCCTTTTTCGCTATACTTTCAAAGGACCACCAGAAGGAGTTTGCCTTCAGCTGGCAAGGCCAACAATACACCTTCACTTGCCTACCTCAGGGCTACATCAATTCTCCAGGCCTATGTCATAATTTAGTCCGCAGGGACCTTGATCGCCTTTCCCTTCCACAAGACGTCACACTGGTCCATTACATTGATGACGTTATGCTGATTGGACCTAGTAAGGAAGAAGTGTCAATGACTCTGGACTTATTGGTAACACATTTGTGTGCTAGAGGGTGGGAGATTAATCCCACAAAAATTCAGGCACCTTCCACTTCAGTGAAATTTCTAGGGGTCCAGTGGTGTGGGGTATGTCAAGACATTCCTTCTAAAGTGAAGGATAAGTTATTACATCTTGCTGCTCCCACAACTAAAAAGGAGGCACAATGCCTAGTGGGCCTCTTTGGATCTTGGAGGCAACATATTCCTCATTTGGGTGTACTACGCTGGCCTATTTATCACGTGACTCGGAAAGCTGCTAGTCTTGAGTGGGGACCAGAACAAAAGAAGGCTCTGCAACAGGTTCAGGCTGCTGTGCAAGCTGCTCTGCCACTTGGACCATATGATGCAGCTGATCCAATGGGGCTTGAAGTGTCAGTGGCAGATAGAGATGCTGTTTGGAGTCTTTGGCAGGCCCCTATTGGTGAATCACAGTGCAGACCCTTAGGATTTTGGAGCAAAGCTCTGCCATCCTCTGCAGATAACTACTCTCC
>NW_004444070.1:3884944-3904745 GCF_000243295.1 Trichechus manatus latirostris | reverse complement strand
AAACTCGTGCCTGGTTTACAGATGGTTCTGCGTGATATGCAGGTGCCACTCGTAAGTGGACCGCAGCAGCACCACAGCCCCTTTCTGGGACCTCCCTGAAGGACAGTGGTGAGGGGAAATCCTCTCAATGGGCAGAACTTTGAGCAGTGCACCTGGCTGTTCACTTTGCTTGGAAGGAGAAAATGGCCAGATGTGCAATTATATACTGATTCACGGGCTGTGGCCAATGGTTTGGCTGGATGGTCAGGGACTTGGAAGGAACATGATTGGAAAATTGGAGACAAGGATTTATGTGGAAAGACCTCTATGCATGGGCCAAAGAAGTGAAGATATTTGTGTCTCATGTGAATGCTCACCAAAAGGTGACCTCAGCAGAGGATGATTTTAACAATCAAGTGGATAGGATGATGCGTTTTGTGGACACCAGTCATCCTCTTTCCCCAGCTACTCCTGTCATTGCTCAATGGGCTTATGAACAAAGTGGCCATGGTGGCAGGGATGGAGGTTATGCATGGGCCCAGCAGCATGGACTTCTACTCACCAAGGCTGACTTGGCTACAGCCACTGCTGAGTGCCTAATCTGCCAGCAGCAGAGACCAACACTGAGTCCCCGATATGGAACCTTCCCTCGAGGTTATCAGCCAGCAACCTGGTGGCAAGTTGATTACATTGGACCACTTCCATCATGGAAAGGGCAGCGTTTTGTCCTTACTGGAATAGACACTTACTCTGGATATGGATTTGCCTTCCCTACACGCAGTGCTTCTGCCAAAAATACCATCACAGAAGGCCAGAATTCTACTGCTACTCTCTCTCTGCCACTAATTAGCCATGGCTTTGTCAACTCAGTTCCCTTCAGGGTTATACTTTTTCTCACCTGTAAAATGGTGATATTGACCTTGATTCTCTGCACCAACTCTTCAGTCTCTCAGTCTAAGCAATCTATGCCTGATGACTCAGTGTCCCCGTCTCCTTTGCATGCCCTATCAGACTTTGCAAAAGGAAGATCTTCCCACCCATGTTCTGGAGTTAACCTTGAGACTAAGTTTCCTTCCAACGTTTAATGAATCTGTTTCATTAATACACTCTACCTTTTTATAGCATTCTTTCAAATGATTGCTGCCTGTATATCAGCCTCCAAAAAATGTGCTGCAAAAGACCTCTTTAAAGTGTTAAAAAGCAAAGCTGTCACTTTAAGGACTAAGGTGCACCTGACCCAAGCCATGGTGTTTTCAACCACCTCATATGTATTCAAAAGCGACCCAAGCCATGGTGTTTTCAACCACCTCATATGTATTCAAAAGCTAGGCAATGAATAAAGAATACCAAAGAAGAATTGATGACTTTGAATTAGGGTGTTGGTGAAGAATACTGAATATACCACGGACTGCCAACAGAATGAACAAATCTGTCTTGGAAGAAGTACAACCAGAATGCTCCTTAGAAGTGAGGATGGCGAGACTTTGTCTCACATACTTTGGACATGTTATCAGGAGGGACCAGTCCCTGGAGAAGGACATCATGCTTGGTAAAGTACAGACTTGGTGAAAATGAGAGAAAAACCTCAATAAGGTGGATTGACACCATAGCCTCAAGAAGCGATTCAAACGTATCTCCCATCATGCATGAAGACGCTGCAGGACCTGATAACGTTTTGTTCTGTTGTAGGTAAGATGGCGTGAGTTAGAGCTGACTGGATAGCGAGGAACTAACTAAAAACTATTCTTCTTTCGCTTTTCCTTATGTTTATGCTGTATTTATTTGAGTCCTCTCTTGTTCAAGTGATTAAGATGAGGGGACCTTTTGGAACACGCGAAGGAATTTAAGCTCGCTGGAGGCAGACACAGAATGAGTCCATGCCCGCTGCCTCAGGGCTCCAGGAGACAGTGGTTTGCAGATTGTTGCTGTTAGGTGCCATGGAGTCAATTCTAACTCATAGTGACACCATGTGACAGTGTAGGGCTGCCCCATGGGGTTTTCTTGGCTGGAATCTTTAAGGGAGCAGATCACCGCCAACCCTTCAGTTAGCAGCCGAGCCAGGGCTCCTTTCCAGGTGGTATGTCTTGTGTCTTCAAAGCCCTTACAGTCAACAGTCTCCGTCTCTGGGTCTTCGTCCCATCTCACAACAGCTAGCTGATTTATTCTGCGTTCTCTGGGGCTTTTGGGAAGGGATTGCGCCATCTTTCTCTTAGGACCTTTTGTCCAAACTGTCTTGCAGAATTGGCCCCAGCCCAGGCTTTATTTAATCATTGTGAAACCGAGGACGGACACAGAGCTTTTTCACATCGGAAAGGGGCTGTTTCCGAGAAGACGGGCATCCCTGTTCGAGGGCGGGGTAGCAAGTAGCAAAGGAGCCATTTTGTCTTCACCGTGCAATTTAGAGATGAAAATAAATCTCCACTCCTGGAGCAGCCACGGCCATCTCTAAGTGAGAGGTGTTGCAGGGGCTGATGGGCCTGATTCTGGCAACAGAGGAAGTGAGATGCCCTCCATCAAAAGGAACAGTGCTGGAATTAGATGCAATAAAAAACCAGACCAAACCCATTGCCTTCGAGTCAATTCCGACTCATAGTGACCCTATAGGACAGAGTAGAACTGCCCCACAGGATTTTCCAAGGAGCGGCTGGTGGATTCAAACTGCTGACCTTTTGGTTACCAGCCAAGCTCTTAAGCACTATGCCACCAGGCCTCCCCAAAACATAAAATAATAATAAAATAATAGTAATAAAAGCATACACCAAACATACGTGCGCATATTATACACTGAATCCTAAGAAAGTGGGAATGTGACAGGACTGCCTTCTTTTTCCGGGTGTTAAAAGTTTTCTGCCTTTGACAGGGTGCAGGCTTACCAGTTTTCTATCACGTGTTTTAGTGGAAAATATTTGAGTTTTCCTTCTCCGACAGGATTCTGTCTTATGCAGGTCCCAGCTTTCGCAGGTTTCACTGTATATATATACACATACACACACTCCAGTCAAAACGCATACACACATATCACACAAGAAACACACAGGGACTGCTAAACAAACACATCATACACACATACATCAAAGTTCTCACACTGATTTGTACTTATAATATGGGAAAAGTAGGTAGATTTATACATATATGCATGTGTGTCATGTATACACACTTACATCTGCTATGTACATACAGTGAAACATATGTTTATATGCATGTGTGTATTAAATAGTAAATATATTAAATGTTAGGGGCAGTGTTCGTTCAGTGGTAGAATTCTCACCTTCCATGCAGGAGACCCGGGTTCGATTCCTGGCCAATGCACCTCATGCGCAGCCACCACCCATCTGTCAGTGGAGGATTGCGTGTTGCTGTGATGCTGCAAAGGTTTCAGCTGAGCTTGCAGACTAAGACAGACTAGGAAGAAAGGCCTGGTGATCTACTTCTGAAAATCAGCCAGTGAAAACCCTCAGGATCTCAACAGTCCGACCACCAACAGATCATGGGGATGGCGCAGGACCAGGCAGTGTTTCTTGCCTGTGTGCGCTGGATCCCCATGAGGGAGAGCCCGCTCGAAAGCAGCTGACAATAACATATTAAATGGCACAGTGGTTAAGCGCTCAGCTGCTAACTGAAAGGTTGGCAGTTCAAACCCACCCAGAGGCTCCTTGGAAGAAAGACCTGGCAAGCTGCTTCTGCAAAGACTGCATCCTAGGAAACCCTGTAGGGCAGTTCTATTCTGCCACATGGGGGTCCCCATGAGTCAAAATCGACTCAATGACACCCAACAACAGAAACATAAACCAGCAGGAGAAATTATTATATTTTGCCAGAATAGGCAGAGAGAAACACAGATTGGTTTTTATAGGGGGTATCTGGGTAATTTTTGTCTTTGCCCACTCCCCGCTGTGTGTTGACCCAGAGAATGGGGACAGCAGTAGAATTAAGTGTGTTGTTGTTTGCCATTGAGTCAACTCTGATGCATGGTGACCCCATGTGACAGAGTAGAACTGCCCCATGGGGTTTCCTAGGCTGCGACCTTTATGCAAGCAGATCGCCAGGTCTTTCTCCTGAGGAGCCGCTGCGAGGGTCTGAACCGCCAACTTCTTGGTTAGCATTCAAGCACCTAATCCTGTGCCACCATGGAATCAAGTGTAGATGGAGTAAAAGGGTACCGTTTCTGCTAAACATTGATTTTTGTTGTATTTCGTTAACTAATGTGTTAGGAAATATCAGATGGAGAGCTTCAATATCTAAAATCAATTTGCTCTGACTAATGGACTGCATAGGTATATAGATACACACATATTCGATTGTTTGACATAAGACGTATAATATTTTGATTGTTGAATTAACAATCACAAATGATAAAACTATTCATAATTCTGCTCAGGCTAGCAGTACCATTAATTTCCTTTGCTTTTTGTCTAGAACTCTATAACTTCAGTTTTGTTCTCGTTAGTTGCTGCTGAGTGCATTCCGACTTATGGTGCCGCCATGTGTGTCAGAGTAGAGCTGTACTCTGTAGAGTTTTCTTGGCTGTAAACTCTACAGAAGCAGATTGCCAGGCCTTTCTTCCAAGGTGTCTCTGGTTGGGTTCGAACCACCAACCTTTCAGTTAGTAACTGAGTGCTTAACCGTTTCTGTCAGCAGGGACATCACGTGAGTTAGCATTACTGTCTTCCGTTGTACGCGTGCGGCATAAATACACGTGTAATGGATTAGCATTTTTTCTTTGTAGCTAATTGTTTTTTAAAAAATGAGCACAAGGACAGAATTATAAGTATGTGACCCTGACAGTGAAACATTTTAATGGAAACTAAAATTATACAACTAGTATTGAACAGATTATACATGGACACAGGTGTTTAGAGCTGTGTGTGAATTCCAAGTGGCTTAACCATCACCCACTTTATATACGAATCCATGAAGCTACAAGAATAAACAAACAAAAACAAAGACATCTGCACTCTTCAAAATGAGTGGGTTTCTAGAGTGTAAGACCCCCGACCTTTAATAATAATTTCCAGCAGAGACCCCAAACATCATGAGCAGTGAAAAGACACCGCTAATGAGCCCTTTCAGAATTCCTGGCCCGCCGGCACAGTGATATTACTGCTATTCTACACTTCTAAGTTGGGGCGATTTGTTACACAGCCATAGATCGGGAACACACACACAGACACCACCAAACACCATTTTCAAATAAAAACCAAGAATATTCAATAAGATAGCAAATACACAAGCAATTACTTGCAAAAATAATGCTTTTCTTCTCTCTAGTACATATATAACCAAAAAAAAACCAAACCTATTGCTGTTTCCAAGGAGAGGCTGGTGAATTTGAACTGCCAACCTTTTGGTTAGCAGCCAAGCTCTTAACCACTACACCACCGGGGCTCCAATTACTCCCCCCATTAAAAAGAGATGAGTAAATACAGAAAAAGGATCCCTAGTGGTGCAGTGGTTAAGCACTCGGCTGCTAACTGAAAGGCATGAGTTTGAACCCATCCAGTGGCTCCTAGACAAGGCAGTCTGGGGCCTTGGGGCACTGCCAAGTCCTTCAGTGGGAGGTCATTTTAAGTTGGAGTCCGCGGGTGGTGCAAAAGATTAACGAGCTCAACTGCTAACACACAGGTTGGTGGTTCGAGTCCACCCAGAGGCACCTTGGAAGAAAGGCTTGGTGATCTACTTCCGAAAAATCACCCACTGAAAACCCTGTACAGCACACTTCTACTCTGACACACGTAGAGTTGCCAGGAGTCAGAGTCAACTAGACGGCAACTGGTATGTCTAGGGCGATCTTGGGTCAGTAGAGGGAGGAGTTCGAGCCTCTGGCAGAGCTGAAGGTGGCAACCCTGCGTGAGGAGGATGAAATGACCCAGCCAGAAGGGTGGGGTCCCACAGCCCCGGTTGTCTGCCCTTAGAGGTCCCGAACAGTAGTGGAGGATGTGGCTCAACCTGACTTCCCATTCGGAGGTCCTGGGAAGGGGAGGACCTGGATTTGCGGGGCACAGCCTCAGGTCAGCAGAGAGTGGATTCCCAGCACTGATGCGGTGCCAAGGGGAGAACCCTGAATGAGGAATGAAGGGACCACCCACCCTAGCAGCAAGGAGGCCCCGTAAAGCCCCTCCTGCTGGCGGCCCTGGGAGGCCCAGGGCAGAGCCCCCAGGTTGAGGAGCCCCCTCATTTCTGCCTGGAGGGCCTCAGAGAGGGCAGGGCCCGGTCTACAGGGGCAGTCCTACTTCTGCGGAGGGAGGAGACCCAAGCCTTTACTACAACCTGGGTAAGGACTCCTAGAGCTAAGAAAGGGACTTCTCCCCAGAAGAGGCGGCCGCCCAGAGCCCAGCCCCTGCGGTCAGCGCTAGAGGCTCCGTGCACAGATGTGGGGCGCCAGACTTACCTCTCTTGGGACTCCAGGAAGTAAGGGTTTTGGTAGGAGCCTGATGGATAAGTGCAGGGCTGAGTCCTGTCGAGTTGATTCTGAATCAGCCACCCTACAGGACAGAGTAGAACCGGAGCGCCTGCTGGATTGGAGCTGCGGACCTCCTGGTGAGTAGCCGAAGTCTTAACTGCTACGTCACGGGGCGGGGAGTGGGGAGGTTTACCTAAACAGCCCCGCCCCTGCCATTGGCCCTGGGAGACCCCAAGAGCGGGTCTGGAAGCACCTCCCCCTGAATTCAGCCTCGGATATCCCCGGATGGTGAAGTCTCAATCTGAGGGGTACGGCTGCGGTCGGCCGAGGTTGGCTTGGTTAGGACTGGTAAGGAGTTGAGGTGAGGACTCTGAATATGGACTGAAGGGGTCACACCGACCATGATCATGGTGATCCACGCTTCCGCGCCCCACTGGGCTCTGGGAGGCCCCACAGAGCCCACAGGCCGACTTCTGCTTGCAGGGCCCCATGGAGGGAGGACCTTGGTAGAAAGGGGGCGGCCCCAGTTCGGCAGAGGGCGGAAACCTAGACCCTACTGGAGTCCTGGTGAAGACCCTGAGCGCCACGAACCAGGGGACCTCACCTCAAAAGAGGGGGCGGCCCAGAGCCCTGCCCCTGCCTGGGAGGCCCGAGGCGTAGATATCAGGCAGAGGCGCCCCTCCGTTCCCCGTGATTGGGGGTCGGGGGTGGTCGTCAGGGGAGGCGACAGAGAAGTGAGGGTTTGTCTGGGGGTAGGAGGAGCCCTGGTGGCGCCATAGTTAACAGCTCGGCTGCTAACCGAAAAGTTAGCAGTTAGAATCCAGCAGCAGCTCCTTGCAAGCCCTGTGGGGCAGTTCTACTGTGTCCTATAGGGTCACTGTGAGTCAGAATGGACTCAATGCAATGGTTTTTTAAAAATATATAAATAGACATACATATATTGGTGTATGTTTATATATATATTTGCCTCTGTGCGTGCGTGTATATATATATGGATATGTCGCTATGAGTTGGAATCGACTTGTCAGCAGTGAGTTCATATGGGTTTACGTATTTGTAGATATGCTTGTGAATAATCAATCCCAAATAACAATGAGGAGCCCTGGTGGCGCAATGGTTAAGTGCTCAGCTTCTAACCTAATGGTCTGCGGTTCAAACCCACCAAGTACTGCATGGGAGAAAAGACCTGGGGGTCTGCTCCCGCAAAGATTACAGACTAGAAGATCCTGTGGGGCAGTTCTAGTCTGTCACATGGGTTCGCTACCAGTCAGAATGGACTCGAGGGCACCCAGCAACAGCAGCAGATAACATTATTATCTGTGGTATCGAACAGGGAAGTTCAGCGTTTTAAAGGGAATACATGGGTTTTCACGGAAGCAAAATACCCATGGTTTCAGTTTATGCCATTCAAGTTGCGCATTTGGTAATTATAATAGTTTTCCTCAGTTTTAAAGCTTTTCCTAAAAAATGCGTGTGTGACGGGATTCCGTGGTACAGTGCTGAGCAATGTACTTTGTGACAGGTTCTACACCTTCACAAATGACACCCTCCGGCAAGGAACTTTTCAAGCATAGGGAACATTTTTTAACTGACAAGTAGGAAGGAGATTAAATGTCAAAGTGGGTGCTATCTATCTTGTGTCAGCATTCAGCAAAGCAATAGGAGGTTTTCGGGGCCTTGTGCTTACATTTTGGGGAGGCTTTCTTCTTTCTCCTGTGAGCTAAGATGAGTGCATGGTGTTATATCAACATTTAATTAGAAGATAAAAGTAAATATAGGCCATTGTCAGATTGCTTTTTGATTTTATTTAGTGTTACAGGGTCTTTGCCCTAAAAAACATGCCTAAGAATTTAAAAAAAAAGAAATATGGTATCATGGATCCCCACCCTCCCTCATCACACAGTTACATTAAAAGTTGATTTCTGCACACTTTGACAGTTACAACGTCTTCTTTTTAACGTGCTGGCAAGTGTTGGAATTTTTGACTCTGGAGCAGGTTTTCTGGTCTCTGAAATGGCCTTCCATGAAACAAACCTTGTATAGGGTCATCTTGGACTATTTCTCAGTTTCTAAACCCAACTAAACTGGGTTGGTGGAGACATGTACTGCCTAGATAGAATACACAGTCCAACACCAAAGAGAATGTACAGACATTTTTGGCTAACCTAGTAACTTCCTTTGGGGATTAAAAGCCTTTAGGAAAGAAGTAATTGGCAGGCACCGTCAGAAGAAATGTTCTGTAATCCTGCGGGAAATCGGAACATAATTCCTGCATTGACGCTTTCATCAATTCTGAATGCCTAAGGAGGGGAGGGAGAAGTTGACACCCGCATATGAATCGAGTTTCACACGCCCATGGGTTTTACTGCTGCCTGCAGCAGTAGTGAAATACTGCACTTGGCATGGAGATTTGTTACCCTGAATCCCAGACTCTGCGCTGAGTATTCAAGCTACACTGGGATGTTTCTATGGAAGCAAAGCAGAAAAGCGGAATGCGGCTAGATTCTTGAGTTAGAGGGCAGGAAACACTCATGATACGGGCAAGAAGTATGGGTGTCTGACTCAAGTTGTTTTTTTTTTTAAATAATATTTTATTGTGTTTTTTGGTGAAGGTTACACAGCCGTGTAGGTTCCGATTCAACAATTTCTACACAAGTTGTTCAGTGGCATTGATTACGTGCTTCACAATGTGTGAACGTTCTCATTATTTCTGTTCTGGTTGTTCTGTTTCCATTCCTCTAGTTTCCCTGTGTCATCTTTGTTTTAAAGTAATTGTTGACTATTTGGTCTCATATAAGAGATTTTTTAAAAGGAAAACAGTACTCATGGGTGAAAGTCTTTATTCTGTGAGCCAATCTGTTATTTAGCTACAAGGTGACATCAGGGGCTAGTTTCAGATCAAGGTTTCAGGGGTATCTGGGGGTAGTAGTCTCGGAAAGTCTTCCAGTCTCATCTGGTCCAGTAAGTCTTTTTTTTTTTTTTTTTTAAGAATTTGAGGTTCTATTCCCAGTTTTTCTCCCATTCTGTCAGGATCCATCTGTTGTGGCCTTGATCAGAACAGTTGGTAATGATAGCTGGGCACCATCTAGTTCTTCTGGTCTCAGGGTAGATGTGGCCGTGGTTTGTGTAGACTGTTTGTCCTGTAGACTAGTTTCTTCTTTGAGTCTTTGGTGTCCTCCTTTCTCTTATGCTCCAGATGAGTAGAGACCAATCGTTGTATCTTAGATGTGGCTCCAGTTGTTTTTAAGGATAACGATTTCTGAATAACATCACCTGTATCTGGCCAATGTTTTCTTCCTGCTGTGTTCCAATGAACAGCATCAAGGCTGACTAACCAATGGATTTTGGAGCTCTCCAAGTCAGTCTCTTCATCCATAGCTTCCAAAACCTGAAAATGTTGGCCTGAGTATGATATCTGAAATTATTGCCTAATACAATGTAAATGCTTAATATCTATGAAACTTTGAGGAATCTGTTAAAATATATAAATACAGGGTCTTGGAGAGCTTCTTTTTGGATGTTTGAATTGATAAGAACTGGTAAATGGATTCTTTACCCTACTACAGTGGTTGGCTAACCATCCCCATTTGCCAAATTTGGCCCCCCACTTGTTTTTGTAAATAAAGTTTTATTGGAACACAGCCATGTCCATTTGTTTACTTAGCATTTATGGCTCCTTTTGTACTGCAACAGCAGTATTGAGTTATCGCAGCACAGTGCCTATGACTCATGAAGCTGAAAATATTTACGGTTTGACCCTTTGGTGTAAAAGTTTTCCAACTCTTGTGGTGCTATTTAAGGCACCAAGAAATAAAGCCTTTCTGTTCTTCCAGTTTCTTTTCTTCCACTTGTTATTCTTTGAAACATTTGCTATTTAATGCTGTTTTAAGTAAATAAAAATTAATGTATTTACTGATCAGCATGAATTTTAATTTTCATCTTTATATTGTAAAATTCACATTTTAAATGCATGTATCCACGCATGTATCTTGTATGTGGAATTGCACGAATTATTCCACAATTGGTATTCTGCAGCTCGCACATATATCTCTATTTCATTCTAACCAGAACAGTAAAAACATTGCAGAAAACCAACTCAGCTGATTTTACTTCACATGTTGATATGTCCATATTCACCAACACTTTCTATCTATAGCTTACCAATCAGCAAGGAAGGAGTGGAATGAAATACAATAATAGGCTACCCTATCTTCCCCTTTCCTTCTACTTCATCATTTTCACCATAAAGGGGTTGCCTGATACAGGGAAGAGGGCAGTATGCAGTGATGGTTCAGTGGTAGAATTCTCGCCCTCCGTGTAGGAGACCCGGGGTTGATTCCTAGCCAATGCACCTCATGTGCGGCTGCCATTCTTCTGTCATTGGAGGCTTTTGGGTTGCTCTGGTGCTGAACAGGTTTCAGCGGAGCTTCCAAGCTAAGAAAGACTAAGAAGAAAGGCCTGGTGATCTACTACTAGAAATAAGCCAGTGAAAACCCCATGGATCCCAATGGTCTGATCTCGTTGTGCATGGGGTCTCCGTGAGTTGTGGGCCAACTTGATGGCAGTTAACAACAGCAACAAATACAAGGAAGTAACGCAGTAGTTAAGAGCTCGGCTGCTAACCAAAAGGTCAGCAGTTCCAATCCACCAGCCACTCCTTGGAAACCCTATGGGACAGTTCTACTCTGTCTTATAGGGTCGGTATGAGTTGGAATCGACTCCACAGCAATGGGTTGGTTTGTTCGTTTGTTTTGGTAATACGAGTAAGAATGATATAATAGGGTTCTTTGGTTGTTAGTTAAAGACATGGAAAGTATATTCTCTAGACTTGGAACTTGTTATATTACTCTTTTTTTATTATCACTGGGTGAACAGCATTTCTTAATTTTAATGCAATTGAATTAATCAAACTTTTTTCTTCCAGATTTTTGTGTCTTTCATAACCTAGTATAAGAAAAATATATTCAGATATTGTCCCCTAAAAGTTTAAAGATTTTAGTATTTTACTTTAAGTCCTCAACAAACCTATTATTATTATTTTTAAATTATGGTGTAAGATATGGGTACAACTTAATATTTTTTCAAAAAATTACGAATTTTACAAACATCATCTATTGAAAAGTTTACCTTTCTCCACCGTATCTTAAGTTATGTTTTTCATATAGATCAGTTTGTGTGAACTCTTCTTTTCTGTTGCGCTTTGTACATGTTCTAGTGCCAAAACTCATTATTTTGATTAATCTAGGTTTGCAGTTAGGCAGGACATCTGATAGAACATGCTGCCACCTTCATCTTTATTTAAAGAGTTTTTGGCTTATCTCAGACCACTGTTTTTATATAAATAAATTTATATAAATTTTAGAATCAGCCTATCAATTTCCACAAAACATCCTGTTGACATTTTTCCATGAATTTCATTGACTCAATAGGTTAATTAGGAGAGAATCAACATCTCTGTATATTGACTGTTGTAGATATTATACCAAGGAAATTATTTTTGCTGTTGTTATTGTTGCTACTACAAACTATAGGCTTATAAAATGACATTTCCTGAGTTAGTAATACTGTGGAAGGAAAGAAAACTGACTTTCATAAGTTGGTTCTCTGTCCAGCAATGCTACTAAACTCTCCTACTGATGTGACCAGTTACATGTAGATTCTACGATTTTCTCTGTATGTATCATACCACTGATAGAACGAGCACAATCCTCTCACTCGGTTTATAAAACGATTATCTTTTTTCGTTCTCTAGCTACGCTAAGTTGAGGAGCCAGTACCATACAGAATAGATGTGGAGCCAGAGGGCATCGTTGGGTTTTTCCAATCTTAAACATCGAATGTGCATTATTTCCGGAAAGTTTTAATAATGCCCTTTCCCTTGTTAAGGAAGCTCCCTTGAATTCCATTTTCCTGAGAGTTTTATTCATGAAAGTTTGAATTTTATTTATTGAAGCAAATGATTTGAGCTCGACTAACTAACTAAACGTTGGTGGTTCGAACCCAACCAGCTGCGCCGTGGAAGAAAGACCTGGTGATCTGCTTCTGTAAAGATTACAGCCAAGAAGACACTGTGGAGTAGTTCTACTCTGACACATGTGGAGTCGCCATGCGTCAGAATTGACTCTACAGCAACAGTTTTGGCTTGGTCGCCATCTTGAAATTCGTAACCAATGGTGAACACAAAGGAGTCCCTGGATAGAGCAAGCAGTTAAGTGCTGGGCTACTAACCAACAGGTTGGAGGGGCTCCAGTCCACCCAGAGGTGCCTTGGAGTAAAGTCCTGGTGATCTCCTTCTGCAAAATCAGCTATTGAAAATGCTATGGATCACGGTTCTGCTTTGACACACATGGGGACACCATGGGTCAGAATTAAGTCAATGGCAATGGATTTGGTTGGTTTTGGATTATTAATAAGAGTTTCCATCGGAATGACCATATTTTTTTCCCCATTTATCTATCAATATGAGTAAATTTTATTTTAAAGATATATATTCTAGTGTTAAGGGGGATATGCTTGCCTGAGATGAACCCAATTGACTATGATGTAGTGTATGTTAGATTTTATGCAGTTTTCTCAGGTATGTGTGTGTGAGTGTGAGAGTATATGTGTTAATTTTACATCTATGCTGTTGAATGAGATTGGCATGGAATAAACCACTCTGTATAAATTATAGTCTCTCTCTATAATCTTGAATATGACAGATTAATATGTCTCAGCCCAGCATTCTAAACTCCCACAACAAATCCATCATTGTTGGGGACAGAAGTTAAATATAATTGCTGTTCTGAGCCCTGATCTCAGAATAAATCATTTCTAACGTTTCCTCTAACCTTAAGTTTCTCAGGTTCTTGATATTTTTTTTTAAACAAACTGGATGGAACTATCATATTTTCTGATTTTTAATGTACACATATATTTTCTAAAATGATTCATTTTTAAGCAAAAATATTTAGCAATGCAGATTGGCTCAGATTCATTATACATCCAGGGACACTCTTTTTCTTATCTAAAGACACAGGACTCAGGTACTATGTTGATAAATGTTCAACTAAATGGAACTCACAAGATTTTCTATAAAACAAAAGTATTTATTGGTGCCTTTTTATCATTACTTCAATAATTATCTCTTGAAGAGTTGATACATGCTGTTTTAATTATCCCATTGGCAAGAGATATATAGGGATGTGGTTCATCTTTTAGAGTTAAGATAGTTTTAAGCACAGGGTATGAAGTCCATAAAATCACCTTGCATACAATAGAAGGTTTTTTTTTTTCTTTTTCTTTTTTTTTTTAATTTTCTGGTTATTTAATACTCAGCGCTGAGTCTTTCTGAGTTAAGGATACCCCGTGATTTAATGCTAAGAGTGATGTCCTCGATGTTTAATACTGCATCTTCAGTAAGTCAGCCAGGAGACATAACGAGACTCACGAATTACGCTCTACCACGTCTTTCGCTGTTGGGAAAGTGGATATTTACTAAACTTGAGAAGGCGCCCTGTTTTTCACGCTTCTGGAATCCTCCTGTTTTTCTCCCTCTTCTCCAGTATGGCTCATGTACATGCGCTGAGATGTCTGGCAAATAACATTCATTCTTATGCCCTACCGCCCGCTTAAACTAAAGAGTGCATTTAATTAAAACACAATTAAAAATAAACCTGATGAGAAGGGCATCGGGGTGGAGAAGAGAATCATTTCAAACACCTCATGCAAAGGACGCAATTCACGGACTAGACAAAACTCAGCGCCAACCAGCGTGAAGGTGGGCGCATACCGATGCAGGTCACTCGCGGGAACTAATTTCTCTTTCTGGTAGAGTGAATCAGAAGTTTTATATTCAGCTTTCACTTCCTCTGTGTGAGCAACACGATATGTGTGTGTGTTACATATATATATATATATATAGCTGTACGTATGTGTATATATGTGTCATACATGTAAGTGTAATACACAAGTGAAATATATATGTTATGTGTATGTGTTATATATATATGGAGCCCTGGTGGCACAGCTGTTTAGAACTGGGCTGCTAACTAATAAAAGGGTCGGCAGTTCAAATCCACCAGCTGCTCCTTGCAAACCCTGTGGGGCAGTTCTACTCTGTCCTGTAGGGTCACTATGACTCGGAATCGACTCAAAGGCAATGGGTTTGTTTTTTTGGTTAATATACATATCTGTAATATAGATGTAAGTGTAATATATATGAGTGTAATACACATATGTGTAATATATATTTATATAAGTGTAATATATGTATGTATGTAGTATACATATGTGTGATATGTATACAGAGCCCTGGTGGTGCGCTGGTTAAGAGCTCGGGTGCTAACCAAAACGTCGGCAGTTTGAATCCGCCAGCCCCTCCTTGGAAACCCGTTAAAGCAACTCTACTCTGTCCTATAGGGTCACTATGAGTCAAAATCTATTTATGGGCCATGGGTAATATATACATAAGTGTAAAATATATAAGTGTAATATATATGTGTGTAATATACATATGTGTAATATATATTAGTGTAACATATATAAACCCAAACCAAACCCTTTGCCATCGAGTCGATTCTGACTCATAGCGACCCGGTATAACGGAGTAGAACTGCCCCTTAGGGTTTCCAAGGAGGGGCTGGCGATTTCGAACTGCTGACCTGTGGGTTAGCAGCCGAGCTCTTAACCACGGTGCCACCAGGGCTCTGTAATCTGTATATATAAGTGTATTATATATAAAATGTAATATATGTAAATGTGATACAAAATATATAACGTATAAAGCTGTATAATATAATATGTGCAGAGTAGAACTGCTCCATAGAGTTTTCAAGGCTGTGACCTTTCAGAAGCAGATCACCAGGACTTTCTTTCTAGGCACCTCTGGGTGTGTTTGAACCTTTCAGCTAGTAGTCAAGCACTTAACTATTTGCACCACCCAGGGACTCCAAAAACATTGGTCATTAGATGATGAACGATTATGGTTGACATAATTGTCACTAGCAGTGGTGAAAAATCAATTTGCATATCGGTAAAATGTGAAATTAGATCCCTTAGTTGCTACCATAGTGATAAAACCAAGACAAACGAAGAACTTCGTTGCCATCAAGTCAATTCTGTCTCATAGCGACCCTATAGGACAGAGTAGACCTGCCCCATAGGGTTTCCAAGGTTGTAATCTTTACGGAAGGAGATTGCCACGTCTTTCTCCCTTGGAACAGCTGGTGAGTTTGAACCACCGACCTTTCAGTTAGCAGCCGAGCACGTAACCACTGTGCTACCAGGGCTCCTGACAGAACACGTTTCAGGCTTAAATACTGTCTTATGTTGGCACAGATTCATTCTGTTCTCTCAAAGTCACCTTGCCTACGCGGTTGGCTCTAAATTTAAGGCAAGACAAGCCACAGGGAAAGGCAAACTTGGACGAGAGGATGCACTTTTGCAGATCTGATACGAATGCATTCACATGTTGGCAATAAATTGTCTTTTCATGCACAGAATTTATACTTTGACTGAGCCCAGTAGGGATGTAAAGTCATTTCCAAGAGGAGTTTTCTGATTCGGACCCATTCAAGGAAATACAGAGAGAGGGAAAAAGCAATCCTCATTCTTTGGCATATATTGTTAAAATGTATTAACATTATGAAAAAAAGGCCAACTCGGTGAAGGTTCACACAGAAATGAAAATATGACTACGAGAGGGAGACAATATACTTGCATCCAAGTTTTTAAACATTAAAATTAAATTTTTGATTAAAATTAAATTTAAAGATTAAATATTCAACATTAAATTTCGGTTGAAAATCAATGGAGGCAGAGAAGCGTGGGGTTTAAATTCATAAATAAACTGATGGTGTGTGTTCGATGGCTGGAATTCTGTAAGAACACAGATATCTGTCTTTAACCCAAAAGATGTTGTGAGGGGCCATCGAGTCGATTCCGACTCATAGCCACCCCATGTGACAGAGTAGAACTGCCCCATAGGGTTTCCTAGGCTGTGGTCTTTACGGGAGCAGATCGCCGGATCTTTTCTCTTGTGGAGAAGTTGGTGGATTGAACCGCCAACCTTTTGGTTAGCAGCTGAGTGCTTCACCGTTGGCGCCATCCTACGAACACATCCATCTTTGTGAATGGAGACTTTTAGCACTTGCATCTGCCAAATAGAAATTCAGGATGGATTGCGTGTTGTCCTGCCAAAGACTGTCCCACTGTTTAATAGCGTTACTCCACAGAGCTAACATGGGTGTAACTTGGAGAAATGAAACCTGACTTTAACTTGTGTCCGTATTTTTAAATTGAGGTAAAATTCACATCGCGAGATTAACCAACAGCTGTTGTAAAGTATACAATTCAGTGGTGATTAAGGCATCCACGCTATTGTGCAACCCCCTTCCTAGTTAGTTCCAGAACGTATCCATCACCCCCAAAAGAAACCCTGTACCTATTAAGCGCTCGCTTCCATTCTCCCTTCCTCCAGCCCTGAAAAAGCAAAACAAAATGAATCCATTGCCACTGAGTCACTTCTGACTCATAGCGACCTGGTGTGATAGGGTAGAACTGCCCATATGGTTTCCAAGGCTGTAATCTTTACGGGAGAATCCTTTCTCCCACAGAGCCACTGGTGGGTTCCAACCGCCAGCCTTTCAGTTAGCAGCCAAGTGCTTAATCGTTGGGCCGCCAGGGCTTCTTCTTCCAAAAGTATCAATGGACAATAAATAATATTAATTTTTAAGGCTGAATGTGTGAGGATAGAATAACTGAGAATTTCGTGACGATGTGTTTCCTGTTTGGAAACAGGATTTTTCTTTTGCTATGCTAGAATAACATGGGTCCTAAACCTAATCCCTTCTGAGTGGTGCCTTACAAGGGGAGAACAGACAGACAGACAGACACACAGGGACATGAGACCATGTGAGGACTTGGGTACAAGCCAAGGAACGCCAGGGAAGGTCCAGGCTGCCTACAAGGAAGAACCCTCCCCTAGAGCCAATATTCTTGGCTCAGACTTCTAGCCTCCAAATCTGTGAGACAATAAAAGTCTGTTCGTTACAGCCATCCACTTGTGGTAGTTCTGTTGTAGCAGCACTAGGAGGCTAATACACACACACACGTAGGAGCATATCTTTGAATCTCCAGGGATTAAGGATTTCCAGGCAGAATAGCGGGGAAATGAAAGAACAATCAACTTTTCCTGTGAGAACCTTCCCCAGTAACTTTCACCTCGTTGTTGCCCTCGACTGGATTCTGACTCACAGCGACCTCCTGTAATAGGGTAGAACTGCCCCATAGGTTCCCTAGGCTTGAGCCCTGGTGGCACAGTGGTGAAGCACTCAGCTGCTAACCGGAAGGTCAGCAGTTGGAACCCACCAGCTGCTCCGCAGGAGAAAGATGAGGCAGTCTGCTTCCATAAAGATTACAGTCTTGCAAACCCTATGGGGCAGTTCTACTCTGTCTTGGAAACCCTGTGGGGCAGTTCTACACTGTCGTATAGGGTCACTGTGAGTCGGAATTGACTTGATGGTAATGGGTCTTTAGGTTTTATGTTACATGTTTATGGAAGCAGATTGCTAGGTCTTTTCTCCGTCGACTGATGGGTTCAAACCATAGACCTCTCCGTTAGCAGCAGAGTGATTAACCATTGTGCCACCAGAACAGAACCAAGTCTCATGGACAAATACTCCAGGGAAAACCAATGTTTACTACATGCCTCTTTGGTAGAGAGAGGCAAGGAAAGGGAGTGGAGATGGGTTTTGGACAGCCATTCCACAGTGCCTACCAAAGATGCTAATTTAAGTTGAATAATTTTACGTGCATAGTCCCATCCAATATATCTACTCCCAAGTACTAATATTATTCTGGATTGCGTTTTTACTGCTTCATTTTCAAATGGCAGTGATACTTACAGAAGCACGACCCTACGACTATTGAAGAATCTGTAATATCCTGTCCCTACTGAATTTATCCTATATGGCAGTTCTACTCTGTCCTGTTGGGTTGCTATGCGTTGGAATCAACTCAATGGCAGTGGGCTTTTGGAGCCCTGATGGCGCAGGGTAGAAAGACATTTACTGCTAACCAAAAGGTTGGCGGTTCGAATCCACCAGCCGCTCCTCAGAAACCCAATGGGGCACTGAATTTATGAAGGAGAGAACATTGCCTTTTCCAGCGTAGGTCCAGGCTATACATTGCAGGACAGTTTTCAGTGATTTTCCTCGTTTTCTGAAGGAAGCATGAGGCAAGCTACTCGGAGCCTTGGTTATGCATCCATTACTTCCGTGTGTACAGACTGTTTTTCTTTAAAGGCAAAAATTATTGTAATTCTGAGACAGGATGGGGCGGGGAGAACTCAGAGGAAGCCTATTTTCATGAGCACAAAGAGATCAAAACACATAGTCTAAGTAATTTATTTTTTCTGAAGCAGTTTGATGTTGTAGATTAAGACGATGATGCTGACATCTTCATACGTGGATTGATGAAAGCTGAAAAAGTATACTGTGAATTTTATAATGCACGGGGTTTAAAATCCCATACTGGAAGAAGTGTGCCGCGGTCATCTTTTCTTGTCTGTCTTCCTAATTTGCTTTTGTGAAGTGCCGAATGCCCGCCTTCACGGACCGCCTGGCCATGTCAGTGACACCCTTTGTAAGAACTCATTTCATCTTGGGCCTAATCGAGTTGTAGATTTTCAACACCTGCCATCCTTAGGACTCGACGGCCAAGATTTGTTTTGTTTAAGGTGGGTTGAGTATCACCCGAAAACAATTGTTTCCTTGTATTTAAATGAGATTTGTCTCTCCTATTTTATTTTTGAAGACTCATTTGGACAATAAAAGAATTACGTACAGAATTTCTGAAAATAAATAAATAAATAGAACACACTGTGGCTTCATCCACACGGTAGATTAGGCAGTCAGCAATGAATTCATGGCTTGTGATTGTCCTGGTTAATGAGGAATCTGCTGGGAATAGCAATCACTTCTAGATTTTCGCTTGTTGTTTTGGAGACTGCCTGCCAGAACGACACAACGGTGATTATTTTGCATTTCAGAGATTTTTATCCCGTTGTCCCAAAAGCCTTCGGTTGAGTGATTTTGCATGGAGAGCGACGATTATAAATAGGCTTACATGATAATTAGTAGCAGGCAAACCTTAAGAAGCTTTGGTTCTGGCATTTAACGTTACATCATGCTTGGAATCCCAACACGCGTTAGAGGGGAGACTTGAAGAAGAAGGTGGCCTTCAACAAGAGGTTTTTTAGGGTTTTTGTAAAGAGATAAAGGATTTGGTGGTTATCGTTGTTGCTGGTCGTCGCTGATGGTGGAGTTGGTTATTTGTTGGTTGGTGTTGGTTGTTGGTATTGGTGGTCGGTGGTGGTTGTTGGTATTGGTGGTCGGTGTTGGTTGTTGGTATTGGTGGTCGGTGGTGGTTGTTGGTATTGGT
>NW_004444070.1:3860587-3884494 GCF_000243295.1 Trichechus manatus latirostris | reverse complement strand
TTGGTGGTCGGTGGTGGTTGGTGGTGTTGGTGGTCGGTGGTGGTTGGTGGTATTGGTGGTCGGTGGTGGTTGTTGGTATTGGTGGTCGGTGGTGGTTGTTGGTATTGGTGGTTGGTGGTGGTTGTTGGTATTGGTGGTCGGTGGTGGTGGTTGGTATTGGTGGTCGGTGGTGGTGGTTGGTATTGGTGGTTGGTGGTGGTTAGTGATTAGTTTGTGGTTAGTTGTTGCTGTTGTTGTCGTCCTTGTTTGTCTTGTTAGTTGCCGTTGTGTAGATTCCAACTTACGGTGACCTCATGTGCAGAGTAAAACTATGCTGCATAGGGTCTGTAAGGCTGTGATGGTTCAGAAGCAGTTTGCCAGGCCTTACTTCAGAGGCATCTCTGGGTAAGGTTGAACTGCCAGCCACTGGGCTAGTAGTCCAGTGTTTAACCATTTGTGCCACCCAGGAACTCCTTAAAAAATTACAAGGTACCATATAGGTTTACTCCATCCATCCACCAATATTACAGATTCAGCAGCACTCAAATGCCTAATGTGTGTGCGCATATGTCCGAATACCTCAAACTTTACATTCAGTGCTACAAATGGACAATGTAGATTTTACCAGGGCCCTGTGATCCTGGGAAACAGCAGTGGTTTAGAAATCCCTCCATGCTTTTTTGAACCTGCTCATTGCAAAGAGCCCCCCCTCCCTATATGACTTAGATAAGACGTGAGATGCCCCCTTGTGTACTTATAGCGAGGTCACAGGCAAATCCTCCGATTCCCATCGTTTGCCTCATAAATGATAAGCAGAAATGTCCCCACTGATCAATGGGTACAAAACACTTGTTAACCAAACTTTAGTGAAGTTTCTGTCCATCCCTGAGAACATGCAACTGTTGGCCCACCCACAGCCTAAGCCAGCACACCAGTTGCTGTCAAGTTGACTCCAACTCATGGTGACCCCATGGTGTCAGCGTAGAACCGTGCTCCATAGAGTTTTCAATGGCCCATCTTTTAGAAGTAGATCTCCAGGCCTTTCTTCTGTGGTGCCTCTGGATGGACTTGAACCTCTAGCCTTTCAGTTAACAGCTGAGCATGTTAACCATTTGTACCATCCAGGGACTCTTATGTACTTAATAAACCAAAAAAGACAAACCCATTGCCATCAAGTCGATTCTGACTCATGGCAACAATATAGGACAGAGTAGAGCCGCCCTATAGGGTTTCCAAGGCCGTAATCTATACAGGAGCAGACGGCTACATCTTTCTCCTTTGGAGTGACTAGTAGTTCAAACCACCTACCTTTGAATTAGCAGGTGAGTGCTTAACCACTGCACCACCAGGGCTCCTTATATACTTAATAGACACATACAAATCCAAGCAGAAACGTTGATAACTAAAGAAAGTGCCAAGTTTCTAAAAAATACATATGTACACTAAGATTGGACAATGTTGTTAGGTGTCGTCAAGTTGGTTCCAACTCCTAGTGACCCCGTGTACAACAGAACGAAACATGCCCGCTCCTGTGCCATCCTGACAATCCTTGTTATGCTTGAGCCCATTGTTGCAGCCACTGTGTCAGTCCATCTCGCTGAGGGTCTTCCTCTGTTTTTGCTGACCCTCTCCTTTGCCAAGCATGATGTCCTTCTCCAGGGACTGATCCCTCCTGATAACATGTCCAGAGTATGTGAGACAAAGTCTAAACGCTCTAGCTTCTAAGGAGCATTCTGGCTGTACTTCTTCCCAGACAGATGGAGCAATACAGACTATAAAGCTGAATCCCAGACAAACAAACAAAATTACATAAAACGTTGTAAAGTGCAAAATCGTCAGTGCAACGTGTGCCTGTTTGTGTTAAAATAACAAAACGCTGAAATACGTAGAGCAAAACTTCCAAGTGAACCCATTATGGTGCTCTCATTGAACTAATGGAATAATCAGTCTCTGACTCATGGAACTTCCCGGCTAAGACTAGGAAGAAAGGCCTGGTGATCTACTTCCAGAAGCTAGTCAATGAAAGTCTGACTGGATTCAAACATGCCAATGATCATGAAGATGACCCAGGACAGGGCACCATTTCATTTCGTTGTACCTAAGGTCACCCTGACTTGTAGCTGACTCAATGGCAACTAACAAGAGCATCTCAGGATACAGAATCAGTCACTGCTTATGGCAGAATCATTTTCTGGGCTCTGTATTTGGTTGTATGTTTTATAAATATTTTCCCTGTTTTGTTCCAAGAATTTTGTAGGATCTTTGTGCTCCTCTGCCTGCTGGAAGTACGTGTTAAATGGCTGTTGTTTGTGGCCACAGAGTCGGTTACGACTCACAGCCACCCCATGTGACAGAGCAGAACTACCCCATAGAGTATACTTGGCTGTCATCTTTACGGGATCAGATCGCCAGGTCTTTTCTCCTGCCGAGCTGCCAGTGGGTTTGAACTGCCGACCTTTCACTTACCAGCTGAGCGTTCAGCCATGGCCCCAGCAGGGCTCCTGTGTTACGTGGCTAAAAGTTTCTTCTTGCTGGAAAAGACACCTCTCTTTAGGGGTTTGCTGTACTAAAGGCTGAGCCCACTGACAGAATTATGCTTAGCAAATAGCACGTGCAGGAGAGCAAGCCAACCCCTTTTGAAATAAATGGGATTGTAAGAGTTTGGAGACAATTAACCACACATTCCATTTCCTCCTCCTAGTCCTAACTCTCTTGCTTCCTCTGTTGCTCCAGGCGAGTAGAGACCAATGTTTATGGCTTGTGTTGTTGCTCACAAGCTTTTAAGACATGTCCCCCGGACACTACGGAACCAACAAGGAGGTAGAACAGAAGCACTAAACACTTTATTGGGTCAGTCAACCAATATTTTCTGTGAACTCATGACCCGAAACTTCCAAACCAAGGAACTGAACCCCATGAGTTGTTGTCGTGCATGGCAAACTGAGCAGCTGCTTTTTATTTTTGTTTTAAATCTATATGGCATCAAATTGACCACAGCAACTTGAACGATTAAATAGGAAACTTCGGGGAAGCAGTGAGTTTATGTTAATGAGGGAGGAACAATTTGGAAAAGGAAGGTGAGAATGGTCGCACAACTTAGATAATGTCATCAATGTCACTGAATTGTACGTGCAGAAATGGTTAAATTGGTCTAGGATCTGCTGTGTATATTCTCAACAACAACAAAAACAACAAGGAATAAAATAAATTTTAAAAAAGAGTTTGGAGGTCACTTTGTGAAAGAGCCTGGTGGCACAGTGATTAAGAGCTACGGCTGCTAACCAAAAGGTCGACAGTTCAAATCTACCAGCTCCTCCTTGGAAACCGTATGGGGCAGTTGTACTCTGTCCTACAGGGTCTCTACGAACCAGAATTGACTTGATGGCAACACATTTGGTTTTTTGATTTTGATTTTTGTGAAAAAGGGGAGCAGGCTGTGGGTGGTGGTGTCTCAACCCAGACAGCAGAGGGCAGGGCTTAGAGTGGTGTCATCCTTGGAGTCAATAGCCCCTTGGCCCCTAGACTCTGACCGAGCGAAGACTCCTCTTCTCTATGCCTGGCTTAGAAGCAAAACATCAGGGGAGTGCTGGGGCCCGGATAACTGGTATTCTAGTATGGGAAGGATGGACTCGAACCTCTACCCTTTTGGTTAGCAGCTGAGTGTGTTAACCATTTGTACCACCCTGGGTGGCTAGCATAGTGCTGTCAGCCTAGGAAACGTGCAGGAATACGAAAAATAGATGACAGTTGTGATGGTTAATGTTCGGTGTCAATTTAGCTAGGCTGTGATCCTCAGTGGTTTGACAAACACTACTGGGTGCTCGTCCATGATGTAGTGTAACATAATGTCATGTAATGTACTTACCCTCCATAATGTAATGTAATATAATATAATGGAATGCAATGTAATGTAATTTAACGTGCTCACTTTTCATAATGTAACGTAACATAAGGTAATGTAGTATAATGTAAAGCAATGCAATGCAGTGCAGTGTAATCACTTTCCATAATGTAATGTGATGTGATATGATACATACTGTTTATCATATAATGAATATAATATAATCACTTTCCATAATGTAATATAATCACCTTCCATAACATAACGTAATGTAATGTAATCATCTTCCATTTTGTGATCTGATGTGAGCAGCAAATCAGTTGAAAGCAGAGTTTCCTTGGGGGTGTGACCTGCCTCCAGTATATCAGTGGATGTTCCGGCAAAGCTCATTCTCAACCTGTACTCCTCTTTTCGCCTGACTTCCGGTTCTGGGGACATGAGCCTGCAGAAATATCTTGCTGGCTGACTGACTTGCAGATTTTGGACTCTTCAGACCCTGCAATGCCGTGAGCCAGCGGAAGACTTTAACCTGCCAGCTGGCTTATGGATTCAAGCCTTGTAAGACTCCATGGTTGCCTGAGCCATTTCCTTAAAGTAAATAAATATCTCTTTCTCTCTCTCTAGACCTGTCTGTCTACCTCTTCTCTATGTTTCACTGGTTTAACTCCTCTAGAAAACCAAAACTAAGACAACTGTTAAAAATTGCTCACACTGATTGCCCTGGTGGCATACCGGTAAGACCTTGGCTGCTAACCAAAAGGTCAGCAGTTCGAATCCACCAGCCGCTCCTTGGAAACTCCTTGGGGGCAGTTCTCCTCTGTCCTGTAGGGTTTCTAGGAGTCGGAGTCAACTCGACAGCGACAGGTTTTTTTGGGTTTTAATCAAAAGCAGGAAAGCACACAGATCTGTGTATACCAATGTTCATGGCAGCACTATTCCTAATAGCAAAAAGGTGGAAACAACCCAGGTGTCCGTCAATGGATGAATGCATAAACAAAATGGGGTCCATCCATACAGTGGAAAATTAGTCAGCCATAAAAGGAAATACAGCCCTGATACATGCCACAACATGGATGAACACAGAAAACATTATGTTGAATGAAATTAGTTAGTCACAAAAGGGCAAATGTGATATGATCCAACTTATATGAACTATCTAGAATAGGCAAGTGTGCAGAGACCAAGGTTTATTCGTGGTTACCAGAGGTGGGAGGGAGAAGAGGGAAGAAGGAGGACTCAGTGCTTAGTGGACACTGAGCTGCTATTAAGGATGATGAGGAAATGATAATGGTGATGGTTGAACAACAAGACGAACGTGAGCAATGTCACTAAACTGTACATGTGACGATTGTTGAAATGGCAAATGTTTTGTTGCCATCGAGTCAATTCTGACTCATAGCGACCCTATGGGACATGGTAGAACTGCCCCATAGGGTTTCCAAGGCTGAACTCTTTATGGCAGCAGATTGACACATCTTTCTCCCTCAAAGCGGCTTGTGGGCTTGAACCCCCAACCTTTCAGTTAGCAGCCAAGCACTTAACTACTGCACCACCAGGGCTCTCTTTCTCTCTCCTTCCATATATATGTATGTATGTATGTATATATGTGTGTATATATTAGTTATATTATTTGTATATGTGTGTGTATATATGTGTGTGTGTGTATATATATATGTGTGTTGTGTGCTATCGAGTCAATTCCAACTCGTAGTGACCCCATGTAATAGAGTAGAACTGCCCTGCAGGGTTTTCTAGACTGAAATCTTTGCAGGAGCAGATTGCCAGGTCTTTCTCTCAAGGAGTGGCTGGGTAGGTTTGAACAGCCAGCCTTTCAATTAGCGAAGGAGTGCTTAACTGTTGAGCTACCAGGGCTCTCTCTCATATGTATATATACATAGGAGGGTAAGTCATAAAAAAAAAAAAAAGAAAAGAAAAAACAACAACAGCAAAACAAACCCATTGCTGTGGAGTCAATTCCGACTCATAGTGACCCTATAGGACAGAGTAGAACTGCTCCATAGGGTTTCCAAGGAGTGCCTGGTAGATTCGAACTGCCAACCTTTGGGTTAGCAGCCAAGCTCTTAACCACTGTGCCACCAGGGGTTTATTCCAAACAAGACATGTTTAAACATGTCTCTGCTATCAGTGGATGGCTGCAGACAAGTTCTCTCAGTAATACACTTGTCTAATTCTTGTTAGTGGACTTCAAAAAAAAAAAAAAAGGATACTTTTTGTGCCATGGAAAAAAACGATTTTGAGGTTAGAGTTAATATTAAATGTTTAACAAAACTCAAGTGGACATTTTGCCACATCACTGAAGCTTTGCAACAAGTTTATGGGCATGCTGCCCCATGTAAAACAACAGTTTTTAGATGGATCAAGCATTGTAAGGAAGGTCAGGATGACCTCAAAGATGAGCCGAGACAGGGAAGATCGCTCAGAGATTATGGTGACAGTTTTTGGAGATTCCAAAGGGGTAATCTTGATAGATTTTCTTGAAGGACACAGGATGATCATGGGGGCTTATTACTAAGAAGTTTAAGGAAAGCTGAAAACTGCATTGATGAGAAAAAGGTGGGGAAAGTTGCCCCAAGGAATTTTTTTCCATCCCTACAGTGCACCTGCTCATTCTTCTAGGGTAGAAAGGGCTGACCAATGAGAATTTCACTGGGAAACCTTACCCCATCCACCCTACAGTCCTGATCTTGCCCCTTCAGACTTCTTTTTGTTCCCAAAACTCAAAGAACATTTAAAAGGAATGTGATTTGAGTACCTCAAGGATTCCAAAAGTGCAGTTTTGACATGGTGTAAATGGAAGAGCAGAGAATTCTTCACGGAAGAGTTACAGAGATGGAAAGACCACCTTCAGAAATGTATAGACCTAGATGGAGGATATGTCAAGAAACAAGAGCTTCACATTTAGATATTTTTGTTTATTAAAGGTTTCTATGATTTTGTAGCAATACTTTTTGACTTACCCTTGTATACACACACACGCACACACATATACTTATCACAATAAAAAAGTGGCTTTTTTTGGAAATTGAGGACAGGGGCTGGAATGCCAGGTAGGGGGCATTTTCCCTTAATATCTAACTGTACCTTTTTTATAATTTTATGCATATATGCTACTAGTACAATAAAAAGTGGAAAAAAGACTTCAGATAAGTGCACGTTCTCTGTCCTTGTGCACATGGCAGCCTAGGACTTGCATAGAGCCCACAGTGAAATTGTTGGATGCATAAACGTCTTTTTCAAGCCCTTAAATAAGTTGCCCGGTCATAATTGTCTCACACAGCAGGCAGCGTTTTTCCTTTCCAGCCTAAGCGGCAATTCTCGGAGCCATGCATCCTGAACAAGATTAATGTTGTTGTTCAAGGGAGGCCAAGGAAGAGAGGGATCTACAGAAGAGAAAACGGTTACCCAGGTGCCTCTGTCCACAGAGGTGCAGAGGTTAAAGTCTCTACATTCTTTACAATGTTCTCTCCAAAAGGGTGCAGACTCGGCAAGTTTATTCCTTGTCTTCATGGCAACTGATCTGGGAGAGAAACACACATTAAGAAGGTGACTCTGAGAATGTCTGCCTTGAGCATTGTGCTGTTTTAAAGAACTATCTACATGGGATCAAATTGACAGCAGCAACTCCAGAGGTTAGATGGTGTGATAGTTAAGATTGTGTGCCAACTGGGCTGGGCCATGATTCTCAGTGTTTAAACGTGATCACTCCCATGATTGAATATGTAGCCAGTCATTTGAAAGGGAGTTTCCTTGGGGATGTGGCCTGCATCTGAATGTAAGCAGAAGTTCTAGCTTTTTGCTCCCTCTGGATCCTGCGGGTGCCTCCTGTCATCTTACCTCTGGTTCTTGGAACTTGAGCTGTTGCCTTTTCTGCCAATCCTAGGATTCGTTGATCTTCACAGCCTGTGAGCAGAGTCCTGCTTTCCAACCTACTGATCTTAGGTTTGCCAGCCCCTGTGGCTATGTGAATCGGGAGAAGCCTCTACCTAATCCACAGACTTGGAATGTTCCAGCCTCTACAGTCGCCTGAGCTGTTTCTTTGATATAAACCTCTCTCTATATATATTTATATGCTTTACAGGTTTTGCTTCTCTAGAGAACCCAGCCTAGGACAGATGGGAAGCTTAGAGGGCAGTGAGTTTATATTAATGGGAAGGAATAATTTGGAAAAGGAGGGTGAGGATGGTCACACAACTTGAAGAACGTACTCAATGTCATTGAATCGTACATGTAGAAGTGGTTGAATTGGAGTATGTTTGGCTGTGCATATTTTCCACAACAAAAAAATATTAAATAAGGCGTTCACAAAGAAGACCTATTGTATTATGAAGATGATGAATTTTAAAATAGAAAAATGGTAGTACTAATAAAAAAAATCCAGGAGCACATTCTTTGGAAAAAAATTTAAACCAATAGAATAGCTAAGCCTTTATCTAACCAATTGAGGAAGAAAAAGAAAGAAGAGAAATACACAAAATATTATAGCTGTAGGATAAATTCATTGATGTGGAAACAATGGGTTAAACAGTATATGCGTTTGTAATTTTGACAGATATTGGCGAATTTCTATGTTCCAGTTTCTTTCTCCACCAGCAATGAATGCAAGTAAATGTCTCTTCATACCTTCAGCAGCTCAGTCTATCAATTTTTAAAAATCTGTGTCCATATAATAGATAAAATAATCGAATCTCCGTATTGAGAAAAAAAAAAAAAGATGACTGGCTACTCATCAAGAGTGGCTTTTAGGGATGTGACAAATGGACAAATAAGAAGGTCACAGGAGGGGAGGACCATCATTTGTTGATTGTGTACATCATACTCGAAGTCTTCATCTGCACGAATGCATTTAACCTTCACAACTACAGCCCTGAACTCCTTTTATTGTGTTATTTTGCTGGTAAGAAAATGGAAATTTAGAAATCTTAGGCAGACTTGCTCAGATCTTGTATATTTCATGATTCCACTTGTGGGTAGGTATAATAATGCCCCTCCACCCCAAAGAAGGAGCCCTGGTGGCGCAGCGGTTAAGAGTTCAGCTGCTAACCAAAATGTCAGCAGTTCAAATCCGCCAGCCGATCTTGGAAACCCTATGGGGCAGTTGTATTCTGTCCTACAGGGTCGCTATGAGTTGGAATTGACTTGATGGCATCCAGTCTCCCCAAATAAAGGGTCCCTGGGTGGTGCAAACGGTTTGCACTCAACTACTAATCTAAAAGTTGGCAGTTTGAACTCAGCCAGTGGCCCATGGAAGAAAAGCTTTGTGATCAGCTTTCATCAAGATTACAGCCAAGAAAACCCTATGGGACAGCTCGCCTCTGTAACACCTAGTGCTGCCATGAGTTGGAATGGGCTTGATGACAATGGGTTTGTTTTTTCCCCAAAGGCGCCCACATCCTAAATCCCTGGAATGGGTGAATATTTTTCCCTACATGACAAAGTGGACTTTGCAGATGTGATTAGGTTAAGGGTCTTGGGATGCAGAGATGATCCTGGGTTATTCAGCTAGACCCAATGTCATCACAAGGATCTTCAAATGTAGGAGAAGGAGGCAGAAGAGTCAGAACCAGAGAGATGGCAGCCTGATAAAGACTTGACCAGTCTTCATGGATTTCAAGTTGGAAGGGGCCGTGAGAACGTGGGTGGGCTCTAGAAGCTGGAAAAGGAAAATAAACAGGTTCTCCCACACGGACATGAGAAGGAACGAGCCCTTCCAACACCTTCACGTTAGCTCAGTGAGACGTGGGTCGTATTTCTGCTCTCCAAAACAGTAGGAGGGAGCCCTGGTGGTGACAAGCGCTCAGGCTACTAACCAAAAGGTCAGCAGTTCGAATCCACCAGTTGCTCTTTGGAAACTCTATAGGGCAATTCTACTCTATCCTATAGGGTCGCTCTCAGAATCAACTTGACGACCCACAACAACAGAACCGTAGGACCATACATGTGTGTAGTTTTGAGCCACTAAATTTGTGGTAATTTTTTATGGCAGCCACAGGAAAGAAACTCATCCAGTGGGATAAAGAGCCACTTCCCAGATGAGCTGGTCAGTCAGAACATGGTGTCTCAGCACAACCTCAGAGAAATGCGCTTTTGTAAGAGCGGGCACCTGGAGGGTCAGCAATTTCGGAGAAGCCCTGTGTCCCCAGACAGGTAGGCAAGTCACAGCTGTTACACAAGACAGAATCAATAGCCTTGTGACCACCCAGAAACTGGAGCCACTCTTGTCAGCTACAAACTCAAATTCATAGACAAAAATCCCACCCAGAGTACAGTTTCTTCTCCATGTTGAGGATTATGGTAGAAGATTTTAAGGACAGCTGTCTATCTATCTGTCTGTCTGTCTGTCTTTCTGTCTATCTGTCTATCCATCATCCATCCACCTACCCACCCACCCATCCATCCATCCATCCATCTCATCTATCTATTACCAACCAGCCCATCATCTATCTCGTCTGTTATTTATCATCTATCCATCTGTCTATCTTTTTACAAAGTTTTTATAAGGCTTTATGGGAAAAATCTAGAATAAGGGAGGGTAGAAAACATTTATCAGGTTTCTTAAATATAGTAATAGTATAGAAGACGGGCCCAAGAAATTAAATCGATATTGAGGGAAAGAAGGAGGTAAGGCAGTTAGGAAGTGAAGTAACTTTGAAGTAATATTTTAGCACATTGTGCAATCATGTTTTGTCCTTTATTTACTTTTAACCAATATTTTCAAATCTCAACTTGTGTCACAGTGATGTCACTTTAAAATTATCTAACTAGTTGACTTTCTCTTTTTGTATTTTATAAGATGAGACGTATATACTGAAGAAAATAATTAGCCAATAAAAAAACTCAAATTGAATTAGCTTCCATGAACTTGACAGAGAGTAATAACCTGTATTACTACGTCAATATTTGTTTTGTTAAATTAAAATGACTAATTCATTATCTTCTCCAACAGCAGTACAAGCAATATTTTAAAATGGTCAAGACAATCCAATTTGTTGCCATTTTAAAATATACATGTTTTAGGCCCAGGATTATTTCAAAATGTGATGAGACAGATTGCTTTTATATGGCCGTTCTAGCCATGGTCTTGTAACTTCCACCAAATCACTGGGTGGGACTATGCAGATAAGGTGCTTGTGGCCTACCCAGGAGATTGAACAGCTTGCTAATAATGCAGATAAGGTGCATGGTACTGTTGTGCAGGTGGGACCATGGAAATAAGGCATATGGAACCTTAACGAGGGGGTTGGTCACTTTTGCCATCACGCTAGGTTTAAAATGAGTCATCCCAAAGGTAGAAAGAGGGGGCATCACTATCACCAAGAAAGAAGAGCTGGGAATGGGAGCGTCTTTTGGACCTGGGATCCCTGCACTGAGAACCTCCTAGACATGGAAGACAGAGAGAGAGCTGTAACACTGAAGACAGCATGAGACGATGAGAAGCAGTGGCAGGGAAATGGTGGCAGCAGAGGCAGCAGAACCAGGAGATTTGCAGGAGATGGCACCATGGGCTTCCCAGCCCATAGAGCAAGAAAGCGGTGGGCCTAAGGGCAAGATGCTTGCTGGTGGAGTTGTTTGCCTCTGGACACTTGTCAGCAGAGCTAGGCTCATAGACCCATGGAGTTAGAGAGCTGAGCACCTTTGAGCAGGAGGTTTGTTTGTGAAGTGAGGTGCCTCTGGACACTTAGTGCGGCTAAGTTCACAGACCCACAGACTGAGAGCTGAGCGCCTTCAGGCCAAGCTTAACTGGTGGAGTGGGGTGTCTCTGGACACTTACTGGCAGAGCTAAAGAGCTTTCTAACACTTGTCTGAGCAGGGCAGAGGCTGGGCAGAGGGGCCAAGGGGCCCAGAGGACCAGGCCTGAGAGGTTGAGGGCCAAGGAGAGTCTTGCTTGTGGGCACTGCCGAGAAGAGGCTGTCCTGATGGAAGAACTGTATCCTGAGTTGTTCCGGAGCCAGAATTGTAACCTGTTACTTCCCTAATAAACCCCACAATCATGAGTATGGTCTGCGAGTTCTGTGTGGCCATTGCAATGAATTATGGAATGCAGCAGACAAATAGAGAGTGCCGTGGGAAGAATAGCTGGTGTCAGAATTGGTAAAAAGGTGGGAGAGAGGAGGTATGTCTGACCTCCACCTCACAGAAATCAGCCTTGGAATGCTGATGCTGGTAATGATTCTGCTCCCTCCTTGTGAAGATAGACGAGGAGGTCTGACGCTGCCACCATGCTGTTTTTACACAAAGTATAAACTTTAATGTTAGATGGGATAAACCCCACCATTAATAAAGGCAGACCCATGAACGACACTTATTAATGGCCGTGGATTGTTATAAGGGCTTTAAAAATACTTACCCTGTTTAATCATAAAAGCAACCCTTCTGTATCTAAAATATTATAGGGAGAGTGCAACGTTATCTTTACCTCAAATGTGAAGTAGCTCAATGTGGGAGTTCTGCTTAGTCCTTGTTTCCCTTCAAGTTGCTCTCTGGCCCATGAAATAACTTTATCTCCAACAGTGAATACTTTTTTTTTTTTTTAAACTCTCAAAGCCTCAATTCTCTCAACTGCAAAAAGATGCTAACAATATTTGGTTCACAGGATTGTTATAAGAAATGAACAAGAATACTTGGGGAGTGTTTGACACTCTTACTTATCGGGGGCTGTTATAGCAGAAATACCACAAGTGGATGGCTTTAACAAATTTATTCTCTCATGGTTTATGGGGCTAGAAGTCTGAATTCAGGAAACCAGCTCTAGGGGAAGGCTTTCTCTCTGTCATCTCTGGGGTAAGATCTTTGTCTCCTTTCAACATCTGTGGGCCTGACATTCCTTGGAGATCTCCATGTGTCTTGGCATCAATCTTCCCCTGGTCTAGGAGTTTGTCAGTGCAGGGACCCCGGGTCCAAAGGAGGCACCCTGCTCCTAGAGCTGCTTTCTTGGTGGTAGGAGGTCCCTCTCTCTCTGCTCACTTCTCTCTGCGTTTATCTCTTGTAAGATAAAAGGTGATGCAGGCCACACCCTAGGGAAACTCCCCTTACATAGGATCAGGACTGTGACCTAGTAAGGGTGTTGCATCCCACCCTAATCCTCTTTACCATAACCTGATCTTGCTTCATTAACCACAGGCAGAGATTAGGATTCACAACATATAGGACATTTACATCAGATGACAAAATGGGGAAAACCACACGATACTAAGAATCATGGCCTAGCCAAGTTGAGATATATTTTTGGGGGACACAAGTCAATCCATGACAGACACAGTACATAGAATTCAGTAATGGCCAAACCATGTTATCGCTCTTTAATTTTATCATTATTAATACTTTGTGTGGCAGAGTGACCTCTTTTAACAGATGTACTTTCTATCTCTTCCCTTGTATGGGTTGAATGAAGACTTTCTGTCTTCACCAAGATTCAGAATCACTCTCTAATTGACTTCTTTTTTTGTTGTTGTTGTAAAAATATAGATAATATCACATTTGCCAGTTCAACATTTTTCGCGTGTACAGTTCAGTGAAGGAGCCCCGGTGGCACAACAGTTAAGCACTCTACTGCTAACCAAAAAGTTGGAGGTTTGAACCCACCCAGCAGCTTCCTGGAAGAAAGACTGGCAATCTGCTCCCATTAAGATTACAGCCTAGGAAACCCTATGAGGCAGTTCTACTCTTTCACATGGGGTCACTATGAGTCAGAATCGACTCAATGGCACACAGCAACAACAACGACACAACTCAGTGAGACCAACCAAACCAAAACCCGTTGCTGTCAAGTCGATTCCGACACATAGAGACCCTATAGGACAGAGTAGAGCTGCCCCATAGGGTTTCCAAAGAGCAGCTGGTGGATGTGAACTGTTGACCTTTGGGTTAGTAGGCAAGCTCTTAACCACTGTGCCACCGGGGTTCCAATTATATCAGTCAGGTCCTGCAACCATCACCAATATCTATTGACACATTTTCCATTCCCCCAAACAAAAACTCATTGTTGACTTTTATTTTTATGGACAATCCAAGAGTTAGGAGAAGGATGAAGAAGCTGGCGTGGAGAGCTAGCAGTGGTTTGAGAGAATGCTATGTAATATCTATTTCCCAGTTGTAAATCACAGTTAAGGATTATTCTACATATACTGCTTCTAGTAAATCATATATTTTATTGTGGATTAACTGCCACAACAGTGCTTAATAAAGCCCATACAGGAGAAAGACATAACAGTGTCTGGGAAAATACAGTAGAAACAGTGCTGTCAGTAAGTATGAAGGGTTTGGAGCCTTGACTGCTGCATGTGGTGATGATCCCATTTCAAAATGTTAGACTTGTCATAGGAAAATTTCTCTCTCTGACTTCCCCTGAAGGTATTAGTCACTTTTCAATCCACTCATCAATTATCGTCATCAGATTAAAACAAAGAAACGAGCTATATGATCTTGTTAGAGGTTTTGCCTGGGTGGTGCAAACAGTTAAGTGTTCAACTACTAGGCTGGGAGTTTGAACCCATCCAGAGGAACCTCAGAAGAAGGGCCTGGCGATCTACTTCTGACAGGTACATGTAGAGATTCCCATTGCAGTCGAATCAATTCCGACTCATAGCAACCCCATAGGACAGAGTAGAACTGTCCCACAGGGTTTCCAAGGAGCAGCTGGTGAATTCAGACTGCCAACCTTTTGGTTAGCAGCCAAACGCTTAACCACAATGCCACTAGGGCCCTAATATATATATGTATTCACATACACACATATATATACCTATACATACATGGAAACCCTGGTGGAGTAGCAGTTAAGAGTTTGGCTGTTAACCAAAAGATCGGCAGTTTGAATCCACCAGGCGCTCCTTGGAAACCCTATGGGGCAGTTCTACTCTGTTCTACAGGGTCGCTATGAGTTGGAATCGACTGGACGGCAGTGGGTTTGGTTTGGTTTTGGTTAGACATACATACACACACACGCACACACACACACACACACACACACACATATATATAATATATGTAGTTCTGGTGGGGCAGTGGTTAAGTGCTCAGCTGCTAATCAAAAGGTTGGCGGTTCAAGCCCATCCAGCAGCACCTCGGGAGAAAGACTTGGCGATCTGCTCCAGTAACGTTTACAGCTTTGGTAACCCTATGAGGCAGTTCTGCTCTGTCACATGGGGTTTCCATGAGTTGAAAATGGACTGATGACACCCAACCACAACACACGCATGCATGCACACACATAGACGTATGTATACATATAAACACACGCATACACACATATGTACATTCAGAAAGATGACCATTTACTTTCATATTCAGCGTTGATCCAAGTAGGAATTCTAATTGACATTTATCTCTCAGTTTGGGGCATTTTCATAAGGAAAAACTACATCATAAAGATCCATGTGGGTAAAATTGTTGTATTATCTTGATAACCTGTTGCCATTGAATCCACTCCAACTCATAGCAACCCTAAAGGACAGAGTAGAACTACCCCATAGAGTTTCTTAGGCTGTAATCTTTAAGAGAGCAGATCTTGATAGCACTAGGTAATTTATTGCAACAGCAGGGGTAGTAATAAAACTATGGTGCACAGTTGAAAAGTCACTCTAATAATTTACTCTGCTCTAACCAAAGAAAAAAAGAAGATGCATACGGTTAATTTAATCAAACTCTTTTGTGTGTATATATGCCTAGAGCAAAGTTACTGCATTTCCTTGGCTAGATCATCTTTAATTATTTCAGATTTCTGTAATCTGTTTTTGAGATTTTGTCTAGAACTATGTTTCTTAATACATTTCAGCATTACTTACAAAGACATCTGTTCTAGCATAGTTTTGTCACTTGAGTTATTTCCCTGGATGTCTTGAATCATTAACAAATGGTTATGTAAACTGTCTGCAATAACAATTTTTCACCATATATTTCAGCATCAATTATAAACTATTTTTTTGTTTACAGACAGTGTAACAAGTGGATCTAGAGACTATTTTACAATGAACTCAAGATGTTGCATCACAATCTCAGAAGGATCTTCAAAACCTAGAACACATGTATGAGATTTTACTAAAGACTCAATTTAACCAAATGTAAAAGCTTTACCTAAGCATAAAAAAAACCCCAAAACCCGTTGCCTTTGAGTGGATTCCGACTCATAGCAACCCTACAGGACAGAGGAGAACTGCCCCATAGGGTTTCCAAGGAGCAGCTGGTGGGTTTGAACTTCCGACCTTTTGGTTAGCAGCCGAGCTCTTAACCACTGAGCAACCAGGGCTCCATACTGGAGTAGGGCGGGTCCTGATCCCATCTGAGTGATGTCTTATGAAAGAAGAGAAGAGACCCAGAGGGAAACCTGTGGATAGGACCTGATTTGGAAATAGGGTCTTTGCAGATGTACTTCGTTTAAGGATTTTGAAACGAGATCGTTTTGTTCTTAGGTTTTCCAAGGAGTGGCTGGTGGATTCAAACTGCCAGCCTTTTGGTTAGCAGCTGAGATCTCCTTTTTTTTTTTTTAATTTTTTGGTTGTAGTTTAAGTGAAAGTTTACAATTCAAGTTAGTCTCTCACACAAAAATTTATACATACATTATTATGTGACCCTAATTGCTCTCCCTATACCATGACAGCACATTCCTCCTTTCCAAGTCTGATTTCCTGTGTCCATTCAACCAGCTCCTGACCCTCTCTGCCTTCTCCTCTCACCTCTGGACCAAAGCTGCCCATTTAGTCTCATGTATCTACTTGAGCTAAGTATCATTTTATGTCCCACAGTCCGGCCCAATCTTTGTCTGAAGAGTTGGCCTCGGGAATGGTTTTAGTCTTGGGCTAACAGAGAGTCTGGGGGCCATGCTTTCTGGGGTCCCTCCAGTCTCAGTAAGACCATTAAATCTGGTCTTTTTACTGGAATTTGAGTTCTGCACCCTACTTTTCTGCTGCTCCATCAGGGACTCTGTTGTGTTCCCTGTCAGGGCAGTCATTGGTGGTAGCCGGGCACCATCTAGTTCTTCTGGTCTCAGGCTGATGCAGTCTCTGGTTTATGTAGCAGCCGAGATCTTAACCACTATACCACCAAGGCTGTATAAATCAAAATAAATTGTCTGCCAAGAATCTTCATGTTCACACTCCCACTCTGGTCTGGTGCTCAGAGGGATAGTTACCTGCTGTGAACAAAAATATTCTGGGCCAATGCAAAAACCTAGCACCGTCTGGGGAAATCTGAAAACTGAGATCTTTGGTGACATGTGGTTTTATTCCTTCCATCCTGGGGGGGTGCTAATGATTAACACCCTCGGCAGCTCACCGTAAGGTTGGAGGTTCAAGTCCATCCAGAGGTACCTTGGAAGAAAGTCCTGGTGACCTAATTCTGAAAAATCAGCTATTGAAAACCCTATGGAGCGCAGCTCTACTCTGACACATGGGGGCGCTGTGAGTTGAAGTCGACTCCATGCAACTGGCTTTTTTCGCCGCTCTCTTTCTGACTTGTCATATCATTTCTTCTCTTCTGAATAGGTGGAAAATTCTGTCCATCTAAATGTAAACAATAAAAAAAAAAAAATCCACTGCCGTCAAGTTAATTCCAACTCATAGCAACCCTGTAGGACAGAGTAGAACTGCTCCATAGGGTTTCCAAGGCTATACATCTTTGTGGAAGCAGACTGCCACATCTTCCTCCCACAGAGTGGCTGGTGGGTTTGAACCGACCACCTTTTGGTTAGCAGCAGAGTGCTTTAACCACTGAGCCATCAGGGCTCCTAATGTAAACTATAATGTATGTGAATTGTTAGTCACATGTAAATGTAATGTATGTCTATGTACTCTTGACATATCTTACCTTTTAATCTTAATTATTCATTGGAAATAAGGATGGTGATCATACTATTTAGTGGATCTGTGGGTGTGTGCTTATTTTCTGATTTTTATCACTGTAAACACTTGATCTCAAATCCAAGGCTCTCGTTTAATGCCTATCATAGTGATGGGAGCTGGGATAGCAGTAGAGAGTCAAGAACTGAGGTCAACTTGATAAGCTTGAATTAGTCCAATAAGCTTCAGGCTGCCTTCCTCCAGCTGCTGGCTTTGGCCATTTGCGGAAGTTGTTCTAGAAAAGGAAACGCTGCTGGCGTAGTGGTTAAGAGCTACGGCTGCAGTTCGAATCCACCAGGCGCTCCATGGAAACTCTGCGGGGGCAGTTCTGCTCTGTCCTCTAGGGTTGCTATGAGTCCAGATCGACTCGATGACAACAGGTTTGGTTCTAGAAAAATGCAGCAGCGCCTGGTGGCAGCAGACAGCAACTGCTTCCCTTGCCACATTTCTAAGGGACAGTTCTTCAAGCCTGTGTTGTCCCACACAACAAACAGCACGTATAGTATGAAATTACACGCCGTACAGAGTTCAGCTTTTTATTGAACACGTGCAGAGCAGGACTTCTATACTTTCCAAAGCACTATGTACAGTTCACATAATCAGATGTTTTTCTTGTATTGTTTTAGAGTTGTGTGCTCTATCTTGTTAGTTGCCATTGAGTCGGCTCTCACTCATGGTGTCCCCATGAACAGCAGAATGAAATGCGGTCCTGTGTCATTTTCACAAACGTTGGTATGCTCAAGTCCACAGCTGTGGTCACTGTATATTTTGAGTGCTTTCCAACCGACCGACTCATCTTTCAGCACTATATTGGCAGTGTTCTGTTGTGATCCATGGGGTTTTCATTGGCTGATTTTCAGAAGCAGATCACCAGGCCTTTCTTCCTAGTCTGTGTTAGTCTGGAAGCTGCACTGAAACCTGTCCCCCATGGGTGACCCTGCTGGTATTTGAAAGGCCAGTGGCATAGCTTCCAGCATCCCAGCAACAAGCAAGTCTCCGCAGTGTAACACACTGAGAGACGTTTGTTCTCTCCACTTCGTCTTCACTGACATTTTACTTGACCAACCATGATGTCCTTTTCTATCAGTTGGTCTTTCCTGATGGCGTGTCCAAAGTAAAGCAAGTCGAAGTCTCGCTATCCTCGCTTCTAAGAAGCATTCCAGTTTTATATCCTGTAAGACTGATTTGTTTATTCTTTTGGCACTCCCCAGTATATGCAATAATCTTTATCAACACTGCAGTTCCAAGGTGCCACTTCTCCCTCCGTCTTCCTTTTTCATTGTCCAGCTTTGATACAAATGTATACATATCTGTTTATATCCATATATGTATATATGCATGCACGTATGTCTGCATAGACGTGTATGTGTGTGTATCTTGTGTGTTGTGGATTACCTACTTGGATAAGGGATACAAAGTAAGTAATTCTGGAAATAATGTTTCAGCAGTTCACAGCAAGGGCAATTGGGCATAGATGAAGGGATGCAGAGATGCCTTTGAATTGTGGTGTTGGCAAAGAATATTGAATATACCATGGACTGCCAAAAGAACAAACAAATGTATCTTGGAAGAAATACAGCCAGAATGCTCCTTGGAAGCAAGGATGGTGAGACTTCATCTCACATACTTTGGACATGTTATCACGGGGGATCAGTCCCTGGAGAAGGGCTTCATCCTTGGTAAATTGGGGGTCAGCAAAAAAGAGGAAGATCCTTAATGAGATGGATTGACACAGTGGCTAAAACAATGGGCTCAAGCATAACAATGATTATGAGGATGGTACAGGACCAGGCAGTGTTTCATTCTGTTGTACATGGGGTTGCTATGAGTTAGAACCAATTCAACGACATCTTACAACAAAACCTGTAACTGTTTATGTCACAGTAATTTTCACTGAAACAGAAACACTTAAGGATAATAACCATCAGTGTTCATAAAACATTCTTGTAAGCAATTTTGTGACATAAGATTGTGTAGTGGCGCAGTGGTTAAGCACTGGGCTGCTATCTGAAAGACTGGCTGTTTGAACCCACCGTTGGCTCCGTGGGAGAAAGATGTGTCAGTCTGCTTCATAAAGACAGCCTTGGCAATCCTATGGGGCAGTTCTACTCTGTCCTATAGGGTCACTAGGAGTAGGAATTGACTCAACAGCAGGGAGTTTTTGTTCTTTTACAGGTGTGTGTTGTATGGTGAATGAAGTTCATATTTGCAATGAAGACCATGTTTACGATGAGCACATCTGTGTGCCCACCCAGGGCTCCATGAGAGAAGGATGTGTCAGCCTGCTTCGTAAAGATTGCAGCCTAGAAGACCCGATGTGGCAGTTCTGCTCTGTCACATGAGGTGGCTATGAGTCGAAAATCCTCCTGACGATACCTAACAACAACAATATCTGTGCATGCAGTTCGCATTGCTTTGTGCACTTGGAGAAACAACAATTTTCATCTACCACCATCTCTAGCCTTATCTTTTTTTTTTTTAATTGTACTTTAGATGAAGGTTTACAGAACAAATAGTTTCTCTTTAAAAAGTTAGTACACATATTGCCCTATGACAATGGTTAACAACACCATAACATGTCAACACTGTCCCTTTTCAACCTTGGGTTCCCTATCACCAGCTTTCCTGTCCCCTCCTGTCTTCTAGTCCTTGTCCCTGGACTGTTGTGCCTCATTAGTCTCATTTTGTTTTATGGGGCTGTCTAATCTTTGGCTGAATGGTGAACCTCAGAAGTGACTTCAGTACTGAGCCATAAGGGTGTCCAGTTTCTGTCAGGCCAGTAAGTCTGGTCTTTTTTTGTCCCCTCCTGCCTTCTAGTCCTTGTCCCTGGACCGTTGTGCCCCATTAGTCTCGTTTTGTTTTATGGGGCTGTCTTGTCTTTGTCTAGGCTCATCTTAAACATCGATATTTTTTTTACATTGACACCTTGGATGATGACTCAGTTACCCAGGAGGCTGCATGGGCACAGGGCAGCCCATGTGATTCTGCATCCAGCTCGAATCAATTATTCTGTGAGAACAAATGGCACTTTGTGTTATTTCTAATACTGTGTGGTAAGCCTTCTGGACAGAAAAGTCTTATTATTTTAAATAATGCAAGTGTAGCCTCATTATAGGAAGCCTGAGGGCCCAGGGGTTGCCATTTCACCAGTTCTGTGTGTGCTGCAATGCCTATTAGGGTAGCAGAGTGGGGAGGCAGGAAAACAGCCGGAGATCTATAATAAATGGCAAAAAAGAAAAAGAGCCATAATTATTCTGATCTTGTTTGCACCTAACAAAATAGAGAATGTGCAAGCACACACACAATAGCCCTTGATAGATACATACATACATACATACGTACATACATAGGTACATACATGATGGATGGATGGATAATGATAGATAGGTAGATGCGTACATACATGATGGATGGATGGATAATGATAGGTAGATACACACATACATGATGGATGGATAATGATAGATACATACATACATGGATACATACATGCATACATAATGGATAGATGGATAATAATAGATACATACATAATCGATGGATGGATAATGATAGATACGTACATACATACATGCATACATACGTACATACATGATGGATGGATGGATAATGATAGAGGGACAGATAGATGAGAGAGATGTTGTTTGTTGTTAGGTGCTGTCAAGTCTATTCTGACTCATAGCGACCCCATGTGACAGAGTAGAACTGCCCCATAGGGTTTTCTTGTTTGTAATCTTTCCTATGGGTTTGTTTGAACTGCCAGCCTTTCGGCTAACAGCCGATCACTTAACCTTTGCACCACTAGGGCTCCTTCCATATTGCTAAGTTGCTTCTTATTTACCAACTGAAGACCTCCCCTCCTGTTCATTTCTTCTTTCACAGGCCCTTCTTCTGTGCTCACTCAACTTCTGTTCCATGATCAACAGCCTTCTCTTCATGCTCTTATTTCTTCAAACATCTCCTCCACCTCCTCCCTATACCCTGCCTTTTCCCTGAGGACTCCACCTTTCCTTCTGCCCTTTAAAGGAAAAGCACGATTTCCTACCTCGTGACATAAATCCCTTTCATAGACTTCATTCTTCTCTGACGTTTCTTCTAAAACGCTACTCTGTCTCTTAAAAATACAAAGCAGATCACAGGCAAATATAATATCTTAAATAAGCCATGACTTCTTAATCTTCACACTCCTGTAACCTCCATGGAGACCTTCAACTCTTGGAACATCCACCATTGTTCAAAGGGGTCATGGTGGTGCAACTCTTAAGTGCTTGGCTACTAACTGAAAGGTTGGCAGCTTGAATTCACCCAACAGCTCTGTAGGAGAATGACCTGGAGATCTGCTTCTGGAAAGATTACAGCCTAGGAAACCCTATGGGGAAGTTCTGCTATAAGTCATGATGGACTTAAAGGCACATAACAACAACTATTGTTGAAGGTGACATCAATAACCAGATGGCCAACCCATCCAAAACCAAGACTTCTCAATTGCTTGACTGCTGTGACTTTTCCTTCATTGCATATGGCGGATCTTTGTTAGCATTTTCAGACCCTGTGTCTCATTTTCAGAAATAGATCTTTGATGCTAAGCAAAAGATACTCTGTATTTTGAGTTATTTCAAAATACTTATTTTGTGCTTACTTTTTTTAACATATATTCTGTTTTACTTTTCTTTTTATTGTATATTTTTAATTATTTTTTTGTCTTTTCCTGTTTTTGGTCTATTATGTATCTATCGCATTTTACCCTATCTTATTTTGTTTGTTTTTGGCCAGACAGTGTTAACTTGAAGTTAAATTTGAAGAATATTCTTTGCCTTTTTCGGAGCATCACTTGACCTTAGAAAACTTATGTCATTCTCTTTTCAATTTATAAGCTGGTGCTGCCATATAAATTTAGTGCCGTCTTATTTTATGTCACCAGAAGACATTGCTATTTTAATTTAATACACTCGTGTTTGTTTAAACTTAGCTGTATCTTTAGAACTCTCACTATTCTTTGTTCCTTGGGTCTCAGATCTTTAATCTAGGATTGCTTTCCTTCATCTTGAAACTTGGCAACCAACACTAAAATAATGCTAAAAAAAAAAAAAAAAAACTCATTGACGCTTTGCCACCACCATTAAATAAATTCTAAGAGAATTTTTTCTTTTTTTTTTTTTTACTTGAAGGGTCTTTAATTTGCCCTTGCTCTGGAAAGATATCTTTGCTGGATTTAGACTTCTCAGTTGATGTTACTGTTGTGATCTCTGATGTCAGACTAATTGTTATTCCTTTTTTAGTTTTTTTTCTTTCTTTTTAATCTTTTCCTACTTTCAAGATCTTTTGTTTGCCTTGGTATTCTGCCATTTATCCTCTGTGGTTTCTAGGTCTATTTGTATTTATCTTGATTGGATTTTTTGGACTTTCAAGCTGAGAATTGGTATATTTAATAAATTCAGCCATATTTTAGGATGTATTGTTGTTGCTATTGTTGTGTCCACCAAATTGATTCCAAGTCATACTTAATTAAGAAGCCCTGGTAGCACAATTTTAGCGCTCGCTGCTAACCAAAAGGTCTGTGGTTCAAACCTAACTAGCAGCTCTGAAGGAGAAGAGACCTGGTGATCTGTTCTTGTAAAGATTACAAACCCAAACCAAAAACATTGCTCTCAAGTCAATATCGACTCACAGTGAACCTACAGGACAGAGTGGAACTGCCCCATAGAGTTTTGTAGGAGTTGGAATTGACTCAATGGCAATGGATTTTTTCATGGAATCTTTATGTGGGAGCCCAGTGGCACAGTTGTTAAGAGCTATAGCAACTAACCAAAACATTGGCAGTTTGAATCTACCAGCCGCTCCTTGGAAACCCTATAGGGCAGTTCTACTCTGTCTTATAGGGTCACTACGAGTCAGAATTGACTCGATGGCAGTGGGATTTGTTAATCGTTATGTGAGCAGATCACCAGGCCTGTTTCCCAGAGAGCAGCTGATAGGTTGGAACAGCTGCCCTTTCAGTTAGCAGCCCAGCACATAACCACTGCACCACCAGGGCTCCTTCTCATAAAGATTACAGCCTAGGAAACCCTATGGAGCAGTTCTTCTCTGTCCTATAGGGTCACTGTGACTCAGAGCATGAGTCTTAGGCCATAACTTCTTCTTTTTTTTTTTTTTTATTGTACTTCAGGTGAAGGCTTACAGAACAAATAGTTTCTCATGAAACAGTAGTACACATATTGTTTTATGACATTGGTTAAC
>NW_004444070.1:3823892-3854261 GCF_000243295.1 Trichechus manatus latirostris | reverse complement strand
ACGATACTTTTCACCTCCTTCTCCAATTGGCAGGGTCAGTCACTCAGATATGGTACAGCAGGGCAGGTCTCGCTGAAGAGGAGTTACTGGGACGGGTTGTTTGTGGCACTTACTACAGCCACCAGGGTGGGTCGGTAATCAGTGCAGGGCAGGTTCCAGTAGGCCGTGCCTGTGCTGCTTGATGGTGTGATGTTAAGTGCACGGTGCAGGTAGGCAGGATGGGGTGGAGAGATTGTTATGTGTGGAGCTAGGATGGATGTGGGAGAGAGGAGAGAGGAACAGGAGCCAAAAACATACAAACAAACAAAAAACAGTGCTAGGGGAGCTTGCTGTTGGAGTGGAGAGATGAGAGACTATGAAATGGAGAAAAACAAAAAGGGGAAGAATAAGGAAAAAATAAAAGAAAGGAATGAATAAATAAAAATCAGAAAGGGAAAAGAACAGCAAAGCTCCCAGGGATCCCACTGGTGTAGCTATGAGGTCTGGGGAAGTTGTTCTCAGGTGTTGCAGTACAGCCTGGCTAGAAGGTGTAGAGGTATTCAGCGCAGGTATTCAGGGAAACAAAAGAGAAGGAAGGTATAGAAAGACGAGAAACTGAGTTATGAAAAAAGACAAAAAGGGAAAAAGAGGGAAAAGAAAACAAAACAAATTTAAAAAAAAAAAATGGAACAAGAAAAGCCCCCCAAAAAAAACAGAAAAAAAAAAACCCACAACAAAAAAAGAAATGTCCTCAGGGATCCCTCTGCACATCTGTGCAAGCCGAGGGGGTAGTCTCCTTGCCACGCAGCACCACCTGGCCAGAATGGGCTCCCAAATCAAGAAAAGGAAAAGAAAACAAACCAACAATTCAAAACAAATGAACGAACAAAAGCCCCAGGATCCCACCAGCATAGCAGCCCAGACCGGGAAGCAGCTCCACACTCGAAAGGATCTCTGCAGCCCCTCAGGAAGAAGCAAAGATGGCGCATGGAGCCAGATATTTGAGCGAAAGGAGGCGAAGGTGGTGAGAAGTAAGGAATAAATCAAAAGAAGCAGAGAAAAAGCAACACCAGTAGCCAACAAATGGCACTCAGAGAGCCGGCTAGTGCAGGCAGGTGGAATCCAAGCAGCTGGTGCTTCCTGGACAGAAGACTATGGCCACGGGAAGCAGAGGAGGCTGAGTAGGGGTGAAGAAGGGTTGGGGGTGGGAAAGCGTATATCACAAATTACCAGTTCTGTCTCTCGCTGGAAACTCCATGAAGCTGCTTTCTCATACCCCCTATTTGCTGATCTTTGATAGGAGTCCAAGATGGCGGACTCGCGCTGCGTTAGCTGATAGGGGACCTCTGCATGAATCTCTCCTCGCTCTCCATTCTCTGTCAGTTTTCTCTCTCCATTGGTGCTTGGCTGAATTCTTTATCTCTTCATATGATGTTTTAGGGTTTCAGGATTGCTGTTTTCTCTGTTTGGCTTAGTTTTTCGGATCTTCGCTGTGGAGGGACGGCGTGGTGCTTCTGCCTAGAGCACCATTTTTCCAGAAGTCTTTTCATTTCTTGTCTTTTTATATAAATGAGGTCACACAGTATTTGTCCTTTTGTGATTGACTTATTTCATTCAGCATAATGTCTTCCAGCTCCATCCGTATTGTGGCATGTATCAAGACTTCATTTCTCCTACTGGCTGAGTAGTATTCCATTGCATTTATACCCTGTGTTCTGTTTATCCATTCATCTGTTAATGCGCATTTAGGTTGTTTCCACCTTTTGGCTATTGTGAATAGTGCTGCAATGAACATTGGTGTACAAGGCTCTGTTTGAGTCTCTGCTTTCAAGTCTTTTGGGTATATACCCAGGGGTGGAATTGCTGGGTCATATGGTAGTTCTATTTTCAGTTTTTTGAGGAACTGCCACACTGTTTTCCCCAAAGGCTGCACCATTTCTACCAGCATTTCTGCATTTCTACCAGCAACGGTTAAGTGTTCCAGTTTCTCCACATCCTTTTCAGTGTTTGTTTTTTCTGTTTCTTTATCTTCGCCATCCTAGTGGGGGTGAAATGGTATCTCATTGTGGTTTTGATTTGCATCTCTCTGATGGCTAATGATGCTCAGCTTCTTTTCGTGTGTTTGGTAGCCATTTGAATGTCTTATCTGGTGAAATGTCTATTCAGGTTCTTTGCCCATTTTATGGTTGGGTTGGTTGTCTTTTGTTGTTAAGTTGTTGAAATTGTATATATATTTTGGTTATTAAGTTCTTGTCAGGTATATGGATTCCGAAAATATTCTCCCAGTTGGTAGCTTGTCTTTTCACTTTTTTGGTAAACTCTTTTGATGAACAACAGTTTTTAATTTTTATAAGGTCTCATTTATTTATTTAGTCTTTTGATGTTTGTGGTTTTGTTATTATATTAGATAATCCATTGTTAAAAGCTAGATCTGACAGCATTGCCTCTGCTTTTTTTTCTAAGACTTTTATGGTTTTAGTTTGCACGTTTAGGCCTTTAATCCATTTTGAATTTGTTTTTATGTATGGTGTGAGGCATGGGCCCTGTTGCATTTTTCTGTATGTGGAAATCCAATTTTCTCAGCATCATTTATTGAAGAAACTCTTCTTTGCCCATAAGATAAACTTAGCACCCTTGCCAAAAATCAGTTGACCACAGATGTGTGGGTCTGGATTCTCAAGTTTATACCACTGGTCTATGTTTCTATTGTCATACTAGTAGCAGGCCATTTTGATTACTGTAGCTGTATAGTACGTTTTGAAATCAGGAAGTATGAGTCCTCCTACTTTGTTCCTCTGTTTCGATATTGCTTTAGCTATTTGGGGCCTCTTGCCATTCCATATAAAGTTAAGGATTGGTTTTTCTATTTTTGTAAAGAAGGCTGTTGGAATTTTGATGAGGATTGCACTGAATCTGGATATTGCTTTGAGTAGTATTGACATCTTAGCAATATTAAATTTTCCAATCCATGAACGTGGAACACTTTTCCATTTATTTAAGTCTTCTTTAACCTCTTTCAGCACTGTTTTGTAATTTTCATTGTGTAAGTCCTTCACATCCCTGGCTACATCTATTCCTAGGTAGGCCATAACCTTTTAAAAATTGTTCTGCTCCCATTTATTCTCATCTATCTTCCTAGAGCCCTGAATAGGTATATTGTAGAACTTTTCGTTCTATTCTCCATATTTCTCAACCTCACTTTCCAGTTTTAATCCTTTTGACTTATCATGCTGGATAATTTCTTCAGTTATTTTCATGTCATGATTTAGATCCTCCTTGCTTCCACACCATCTTCCATTTCCTTAAAAATATTGACTATAATTAATTTAATGTTTTGCATCTGATGGTTTCCATATCTGGAATCTTTGCTGGTTGGATTGCGTTTCTTATTTCAGTTCACTTGCAATCACATTGCCTCTGTGTTTTGTGCGTTTGATTATAGGCTCATACTCCTTATAAAATCATCAGTGTAAATTCTTTGAAGCCTGAGATATATAAAGGTGGATCATTGTTATGTATTGAACTGTGTTCCCCTAAAAATGTGTGTCAACTTGGCTAGGCCGTGATTCCCAGTATTGTGTGATTGCCCACCATTTTGTCATCTGATGTGATTTTCCAGTGTGTTGTAAAGCCTACCTCTATGATATTAATAAGGCAGGGTTAATAAGACAATCATCAACATCTTTTAGCATTAAATTCTGCCAGGAGCTGACTGTTTTAACTTAAATGCTAACACTTGCCTGAAAAATTGAAAGACAGTGGATTTGGCTGCCAATCCTGTTGCATATTTACTTGCAGTTAGGGATGCTTCAAGGAACTCTGGTGGCCCAACAGGTAAGTGCTCAGCTGCTAACTGAAAATCGGGCTGTTTGAACTCACTCAGTGGCTCCCCATGAAGCAGTTCTACTCTTTCTCATGGAGTGGCTATGAGCTGGAATGACTTGATGGAACCTTACAATAGGGTGCTGCAGATTAAATTTCCCATCTACCCAGCACTGAGGTCTCCAGGGGTAGCTTTCCTTCTTATACCGTTGTGGAAATTGCTGGCAGTGAGGGGGTTATTTCTAGTTCAGTCTTTTAGTACACGTATGGTGCTTTGCCCACCAATTTGTCCTACCATGGTGGCTTGCGTGTTGCTGTGATGCTGGAAGCTATGCCACCGGGATTTCAAATACTGGCAGGGTCACTCATGGTGGACAGGTTTCAGCAGAGCTTCCAGACTGAGACAGACTAGGAAGAAACACCTGGAGATCTACTTCCAAAAATCGGCCAATGAAAATCCTACGGATCACAACAGAACATTGTCCAGTATAGTGCTGGAAGATGAGCCCCCTAGGTTGGAAGGCACTAAAAATACACAGTGCCAGAAGAATGGACTAAATGATATCAATGATCATGAAAATGGCACAGGACCAGGTAAGTTTCTTTCAGTTGTACATGGGGTCGCCATGAGTCGGAACAGATTCAAGGGCTACTAACAACAACATGGTCTTTTGCATCCCTAACTGTACGTGTGTGTGTGTGAATGTATGCGTTGGTGTCTTCTGTTAACCCCTCTTAGAGCGTATTCTTGATTTTGTCTACTCTTTTCGGCCCCATGGATGGTCACAGTTATTTATGCACAAGAAGACCAGGACTTGGAAAAGCTTCATAAGGCAAGAAACAGCTACAGGGCTTTGCTTATTTCTCCATGTTTCTGTTTTTCCTTCTCTGTTTGCCTCTCACATCTTCCTGAACTCTCGTGAACTCAAACCTCCAACCTTTCAGTTAGCAGACGAACGCATTAATCATTTGCACCAACCAGGGGTTCCAATTTCAGTAAAAGACACTGTTGTCCACTTAATTACTCAAACCAACAATTTGGGACCGAGCACTGTTTTCATTGACGCTGTCATCAATTACTTCCAATCTGTAAATATGCCCTGTTGACTGTACTCTGGGTAATTCTCTTGGTTGCTTGGACCAAGCAGTGGGCACTCTGGGAGAATTTGTGCAATGACCAGAGGTGGGAGGAAGTGGAGAAGGGTGAATCATTGCTTAAGAAACATTAAGCTTCTGTTAATGGTGATGGAATAATTTGGAAAAGGAGAAGGGTAATGGAGCCCTGGTGGCGCAGTGGTTAAGCGCTTGGCTGCTAACCATAAGATCAGTGATTCGAACCCACCAGTGGCTCTGTGGGAGAAAAGACCTGGAGATCTGCTTCCTTGAAGATTATAGCGTAGGAAATTGAATGAGGCAGCTCTACTCTGTCATATAAGGTCACTAGGAGTCGGAATCGACTCCTCGGCACACAACAACAATGGTTGCACAACATAAAGAATGTCATAAATGCCACTGAATTGCACATGTCAAAATTGTTGAATAGGTAAATGTTTTGTTAAATATATATTTAGTACAATAAGAATAATAGGAGGAGCCCTGGTGGCACAGTGGTTAAGAACTCACCTGCTAACCAAAAGGTCAGCAGTTTGAATCCACCAACCGCTCCTTGGAAATCCTATGGGGCAGTTCTACTCTGTCCTATAGGATCACTGTGAGTTGCAATGAACTCAATGGCAACAAGTTTTCTTTTAGCCCTAGTGCATGGCTAGGGCCCGGGACGAAACAGAAAGGAAATGAGGAGGCACCAAGGAAGATGGGGAGCCCTGGTGGCGCAGTGGTTAAGAGCTCGTCTGCTAACCCAAAGATCAGCAGTTCAGATCCATCGGTTGCTCCTTGAAACCCTATGGGGCAGTTCTACTCTGTTCTGTAGGGTTGCTATGAGTCACAATTGACTCAACAGCAGCGGGTTTCGTTTTTTTGGAAGAATAATATTCGTGGAATGAATGAATGCAGGTGGACGGCAGACGGGGAGGTCCAAGCTGAGTTTCTGTGACTTCTACCGACTCCTGTCTATAACACAAAGACCAGGTAAATGCTGGAGATTCATCGCAGCTCCAAGGGAAAGAAAAGGGTGTCTATTGTGCTTCCAATATGAACAGAGAGATCTTTGTGAAATAAGTTTGGATTGATATTCCGTTCACGCTGGCCCTGCTTTTCTTGACTCGGGGTGAAAGTGAATAAAGATGGGCATGTTGGCAGATGGAGAAAGATGCATTTGCCGAAACAAGAAGCTGCACAGGGTCAATTCGTTTCCATTAGGTGTCCAATTACAGTGAGCGGGCTGGATTTGATCCAAGGCTTTGTAGACTATGTTGTGCTGAAAGAATTCGGACTAGGGGCCAAGTTGCCATCAGAGGAGTTATAAATTATTCTTAAAAAAAGAAACTTTACTGAAAACCAGTTGCCTTGGAATCGACCCTGGCTCATGGCACTTTGCAGAGTAGAAATGTGTTCCACGAAGTTTTCAGTGGCTGATTTTTAGGAAGTAGATTGTCAGGCCTTTCTTCCCAGGTGCTCTCGGTGGGTTTGAACCACCAGCCTTTCGGCTAGTAGTTGCATGCTTAACCATTTGTACTACCTGGGGAGTCCTTGTAGCATACTGGGATTGAGATCTGGTGACTGCCGATAGACTTGTCTTACACCGTAGAGTAAAATTCTTACCAGGAGCGTGGGTTCGCTTTTGGTGTCAATTTCTGGGACATACTTCTGAAAGTTAATTGGTGTTTCTTTTCTGAGGGTGAGTGCTGCCATCTTGAAATCACGTTATTGCTGATTTGGACAACTGACAGCTGTTGTTCTTTCTAACCCATGGGCTAGAGGCAGGTGTCATGAACTGGCTCTATCTGTTCTTTTTCCTTCCTCCCTCTCTGTTTTTTTTTTTTTTTTTTTCATTTTTGGTGAAAATATACACAACAAAACATACTCCCATTCAACAGTTTTTACATGGACAGTTAGTTCATTGACAAAGCTCATGTAGTTCCCATTGTGTCACCATTTTCCCTGTCTTTGCTCATATTGTTTCACCTCCATTAACTTAGACTCTGTGTCTCTTAAAGTCTTCATCTGTGTTTTAGAGTTACTGTTGTTCATTTAATCTCACACAGATAATTCTTTCAAAGAGCACCATGCTCAAGGCAAACATTCTCTATTAAGGGAGCTAAATTGTTGTTTCGTTTAAAGATGACTTCATGGGATAGTTTCCATTTATATGAAGTTCAGACAAGCATAAAAAATCTATAGTAATGCAAAAAAAAAAAAAAAACAAAATGCATGGTTTAAAGTCAGGAAAGGTGTGCGTCAGGGTTGTATCCTTTCACCATATCTGTTCGGTCTGTATGCTGAGCAAATAATCCAAGAAGCTGGACTATATGAAGAAGAACGGGGCATCAGTATTGGAGGAAGACTCATTAACAACCTTCGTTATGCAGATGACACAACCTTGCTTGCTGAAAGTGAAGAAGACTTGAAGTGCTCACTGATGAAGATCAAAGACCACAGCCTTCAGTGTGGATTACACCTCCACATAAAGAAAACAAGGATTTCATTTTACTTGGATCCACAATCAAAACCCATGGAAGCAGCAGTCAAGGAATCAAAAGACGCATTGTATTGGGCAAATCTGCTGCAAAAGACCTCTTTAAAGTGTTGAAAAGCAAAGATGTCACCTTGAAGACTAAGGTGAGCCTGACCCAAACCATGGTGTTTTCAATCGCCTCATATGCATGTGAAAGCTGGACAAATGAATAAGGAAGACAGAAGAAGAAATGACGCCTTTGGATTACGGTGTTGGTGAAGAATATTGAATATACAATGGTCTGCCAAAAGAATGAACAAATCTGTTTTGGAAGAAGTACAACCAGAGTGCTTCTTAGAAGCGAGGATGGCGAGACTTAGTCTTACATCCTTTGGACACGTTGTCAGGAGGGATCAGTTCTGGAGAAGGACATCATGCTTGGTAAAGTAACAGGTCAGTGGAAAAGAGGAAGATCCTCAATGAGATGGACTGACACAGTGGCTGCAACAGTGGGCTCAAGCATAATGATTGTGAGGATGGTGTAGGACCAGGCAGTGTTTCATTCTGTTGTACATGGGGTTGCTATGAGTCAGAGCCAACTCAACAGCACCTGACAACAACAACATAGTAGATTATGGCAGAGACTGCTAGTTGAATACCTAACATCCATTATTTTTTAAAAATAATATTGTATTGTGTTCTCAGTGGAGGTTTACACAGTAGTTTAGGTTCCCATGCAAAAATTTCTATACAAATTGTTCCGTGACATTGGTTACATTCTTCACAATGCGTGAACATTCTCATAATTTCCTTTCTGGTTGTTCTGTTGCCATTAATCTAGTTTCCCTGCCCTCTTACCTTCTCATCTTTGCCTTAAAGTAATTGTTGACCATTTGGTCTTTGATAGATGGTTTTTTAAAGGCACATAGTATGTAAGGGTGATCTTCATTTATTTTTTGAGCCAATCTGTCATTTGGCTACAAGGTGACCTCAGGGGCTCGTTTCAGTTCCAGGTTTGAAGAATATCTCAAGATAATAGTCTTGGGGAGTCCCGCAGTCTCAACTGGTCCAGTAAGTCAGAATTTTTAAGAATTTGAGTTCTGGTCCATATTTTTTCCCAGTCTATCAGAATCCATCTATTGTGGCCCTGATTGGTCGGTAGTGGAAGCTGGGCACCATCTAGTTCTTCCAGTCTCAGTATAGATAAGGCTGTGGTTCGTGAAGACAGGACAAATATTTTTATGAGATTCCCACTTATGTAAAATATTTAGAATAGGCAACTACATAGAGATCAGAGTTCATTAGTGGTCACCAAGGATGGGCGAGAGGGAGAAAGAGGGTTATTGCTTAGGGGCACTGAGTTACTGTTAATGGTGATGGAAAAATTTGGCAATAGTAATGATGGTTGAACAATATGATTAGCATAAATAATGTCACTGAATTATATGTCTCAAAATGTTGAAACAGCAAATGTTTTGTTACACAGATATTTAACACAATAAAAAATGTGTTCCCTGTTTTAAATTGTGTACTTTGCTATATATTTGGAGGGGGGAGTAAATTTACTACAGGGCGTTGGGAGGCTTCCTTAAGGAAGTGAAATACAGGCTAAATCACAGAGGACAAGTCCAAATTAACGTTTTAGTCAAGAGGAGGAAAGATATTTCGGGAAGAGGGAACAGCTCGCTCAGAGGGTTATGTTGTGAAATAAGATTGCATACTCAGGGAAAGATAAGTGCATTTTGTAATATATGCAAATCTGTGTTTGCAAGTTTACCATTCATTCGCGTGTTCAAGATCTGGCAAATATTAGTGCTTAAAGATCCCTCTAATGTAGACAAACTCTAAAGCATCCTTTTAGCATCCATGTAAGGAAACTGGAACAAAACAAGTGAGGTGGAGTCACAGGTGCTTTCTAAATTCATGTTCTCAGGCAGGACTCAATTTTGAAGAGTGGAATTAGGTTGTTTCCTGAGAGAGTGAACAGAATGATTTGTTGTTAGAAAATCCTGGAAGAAAAGTAATGACACGTATGCCTATTGGTATTTTTTTTTCTAAATTTTTCTTATTTGTGTGTGTGTGTGTGTGTGTGTCTGGTATTAAGGCTTAACTGGAGTCCTTGAGTGGTGCGAAGGGTTAACCCTAACTGAAAGGTTAGAGGTTCGAGTCCACCCAGAGGCCCGTCGGAAGAAAGACCTGGCAATCTACTTCCAAAACAATCGGCCATTGAAAATCCTGTGGAGCACAATTCTACTGTCAAACATGTGGGGTTGCCATGAGTTGAAATCAACTCGAAGGCAACTAGTTAAAGATTAATTATGAAATGGGTGACCTTGCTTCTGAGGCTTATGAGTAGTCCACCCAAAAAATCAAGAAATTGTCTTCTATATTTTGCATGGATCAAAATAAAGCATAGAAAAGCAAATCAAATACTGATACTTATTAATAAATATTGAACTCAGGCAAGAATGCTTAACAAATTAGAAATGTAAATATGTATTTAAAAAAATAAAGGATACTATTCCATCAACTATAGATCTACTTCTGAAAGGATCCATTTGGAGTGGAGATTATTTCAGTTGTGACCATTAGTAACCCAAGCTTGGGGAGCAAAGGACTTTGGTGATTAGATTAGTGAGTAGATTTGAATCCGTTACCTTTAAATGTCCTCTAATACAACAAAACACTGGATTTGCTTCATCTGTGGTGCTTTTTCAGAAGCGTGTGTGTGTGTGTGTGTGTACACACCTGCGAGTATGCATATACGCAAGCAAAAAACCCGTTGCTGTCAATTCCAACTCATAGTTGATTCCGACTCATAGCGACCCTATAGAACAGGGTAGAACTGTCACATAAGGTTTCCAGGGAGCAGCTGGTGGATTTGAACTGCTGACCTTTTGGTTAACAGCCAAGCTCTTAACCACTGCGCCACCAGGCTCCATGTATGCATAGATGCATAAAAAAAGTTGCTGTCGAGTCGATTCCGACTCACAGCAACCCTACAGGACAGAATAGAACTGCCCCATAGGGTTTCCAAGGCTGTAATGTTTACAGGAGCAGGTCCTTAGGTCTTTCTTGTTTCAGTTAGCCGCTGAGCACTTATCCAGTGCACCACCAGGACTCTTCAGGTATACCTACAGACATGAAAGAAAGAGAGAGAGAAAAACCCAGTTTCTATATTGTTGACTCTGACTCGTGGTGACCCCGCATGTATCAGAGTAGAACTGTCTTCTGTAGGGTTTTCAATGGCTGAGTTTTCGAAAGCAGATTGCCAGGCCATTCTTCCAAGGTGCCTCTGGGTGGAATCAAACCTCCAACCTTTTGGCTAGTAGCTGAGTGCTTAACCTCTTGACATACCCAGGGACTCCCACCGGCACATATATGTGTGTATATAATCACTTGGACTATCACTTTTATTAATAAAAAACAAACAAAACCAAACCCATTGCTGTTGAGTTGATTCCGACTCATAGCAACCCTATAGGACAGAGGAGAACTGCCCTACAGGGTTTTCAAGGAGCACCTGGTGGATTCAAACTGCTGACCTTTTGGTTAGCAGATATAGCTCTTAACCACTGCGCCACTAGGGTTTCTGTACCACCAGGGCTCATTTTATTAATAGGGATAACAATCATTTTGAGGGTCATCTATATTCAAAGAAGCCCTGGTGGTGCAGTGGTTCACCGCTCATCTGCTAAGCAAGAGATTGGTGATTCCAACCCACCCAGAGGCTCTGCAGGAGAAAGTCCTGGCGATCTGGTCCTTTAAAGATTACAGCCTAGAAAACCCTATGGGGCAGTTCTACTCTGTCACATGGGGTCAGCTGTGAGTTGGAATTGACTCCACGGCATTCAATAATAAATAACAACAACAGTCTAATCACTTGTATGATCATTTTTATTAATAAGGGTAACTAATAACACTTTTGAGGGTTATCTCTGCTCAATATCATCAAAGCTTATTGGTGCTTCTATTCATTCCACTGATTTCAGGAGAAATCAAATGTACCACGGAACTGTAACGCTTGCTCCAGAATTGACTCTCTGATAAAATGGGGTGACTTTTTATTGCCAAATCTGTGGGTCCAAGGATCCACTTGCAAGGGCTCCTACTGTCTTACACGGTGACTCCAAGAGTTGTGGAATGCCCTAGAAAAACACACTACCAACGTCACGCGTGAGGGCCCAGGGCTTGGTGTGATTACACTAGAATTTGTTTAAAAAACCCATTGCCATCGAGTCCATTCCAACTCATAGCAACCCTATAGGACAGAGTAGAACTGCCCCCTAGAGTTTCCAAGGAGTGGCTGGTGGATTTGAACTGGAAGCCTTTTGGTTAGCAGCTAAGCTCTTAACCACTGTGCCACCAGGGCTCCAAAATCTATGTAATACGTGAAATTTAAATATTTTTATTTTACAACGCAGACTCACAAAACAAGGACCATATGTCATAAGCCATTTAACAGGGGGTTCTTCTTTAAAGTACCACCAGTTGCCATGGCGTCAACTCCAATTCATGGCAACCGCACGTGTGACAGAGTAGAACTGTGCTCCATTTTCAGTGGCTGTCATGTTTCCAAAGTAGATCGCCAGACCTTTATTCCGTGGCATCTTGAGGTGGACTGGAACCTTGAGCCTTTCAGTGAGTAGCCCAGTGGTAAACTATTTGTAACACCCAGGGACTCCATTATCTAAAAGTGACATATTAATTTCCATTATATCCCTCTAATTCATAATATGAAGAAATCCACTTTCTTAATCACTCCATTTTTTGGTCATAACGTAAACATGAAGGTTTTGAATATATATATATATATTTTATTTCAAAATCAAGAGGATGCTGGGTATCTATTGCTGGAAGGGAAATTAGACAATAACGAACACCACATCAATTAAAACTAGGCATTAACTAAATGCATGACTGTTATCCCAAATTATTGATCCGTATTTTCAAAGTATTCATTTGCAGGATATTTATTCTGTCTACGGTAAATGCGTTCATATGAATCAGTTAGAAGGAGACCTGGTGGTGCAGTGGTTAAGTCGCTTGGCTGCCAGCCAGAAGGTTGGTGGTTCGAACCCACCAGCCGCTCTGCGGGACAAAAATGTGGCAGTCTGCTTCTGTAAAGGTGACTGCCTTGGAAATCCTATGGGGAGGTTCGACTCTGTCCTATAGGGTCGCTAGGAGTCTCAGTCAACTCAACGACAATGGGTTTGGTTTTGGCTTTGGAATCAGTTCTGCTTCTTAAACTAACTGGATTATACCACAAGGATTGGCAGTGATATTTGCAAGGGTAGGGAACAAATTACAAATCTGCGTACGGAAATCAGTGTGTGAATTTGCAAAATCTGAAGGATCGAGTATTTTATTTCAGCATCCAGTAGCAAGTGTGAATGCATGTTAGAAAGCTAGAAAAACTTACTGTGCACCTGGCAGCCCATCAAAACCAGGGCTAGCCAAATTAATAAGACATAATAAACCTGGAAAAGAGTCAAACTTGCTTACACTGCTACCCTGCGATTCAGACCTGCCTGAAATAATTTCAGTGTGACAGTTCTCGGAATGTGCCCTCATTTTACTTGGTCTCTTAAAGGAGTTGGGTTTCAAAGCGGCTGGGTTGATAGATGCTTCTCAATTGAGCATGTTGAGTAAATTCAATTTTCAAGCTTCTTCATTTTTGTGCGTTAGGATGGGAATCCCGGCTCCTGTAACAAACAGAAATCATTGAGTCCTATTCCATGGATTCATTGCCATTCAAGTGGGAATCATTTGCTTCCTGATACGAACCTTAGAAGCATCCAGGGCAAAGACGCTGTGGGAGGCATTTATGAAACTCCCACTGGTATTGACTGGAGCTATAAACAATAAAGAGTGTGCACTGATAAATATTCAACAGGAGGCTCCAATATTTACATTTTTCCAGTCTGACCTTGCCCTAGACTTTCAAAGTCACCATTTTAAAAAAAAAAATTTTTTTTTTTCCTTGCTTTTCTTCATTGCCTGGGGCAGGGGGTGTGTGTTCTGATTGATAAAGACAGCGCAAATAAGATTCTGTGGTAGCAGCTTTTCCTTGAAAAGGAAGCCTGATTAGTTTTCATTTGGTGCTGGATGCGAAGTGCCGGCTAATATCCATTTACCTTGGTTGGGTTTGCTTTATCATCCAGCCATGTGGAGTAGAAAGACCAATAACAACAAGAGATGGGCTTCTCCCCTCACCTTGCGCCAGCCTTTCAATTCTCCATCATCCTGATGAGCCTTCAGAATTCACATCATCATGAATCAAGTACTGAATTTGCCCCTGGGGCTTGGGACTTCCTTCTTTTGACTTTGTTTTGCTTTTTTTCTTTCCTGTTTGTTTTGCTTTGTTGACTTGCTTTTTTTTTTTTTTATGATTATGGTTATTGCTTTTTGAGTGGGATCCTACATGGCCCTTTGGTTGGGATTTAAACAGAGTGGGGGCATTCATGGTTCAGTGGTAAAATTCTCACTTTCCATACGGGAGATCTGGATTTGATTCCTGGCCAGTGTACCTCGTATGCAGCCACCACCCGACTGTCTGTGGAGGCTTGTATGTTGCTGTGATGCTGAACAGGTTTTAGCAGAGCTTCCAGACTAAGACAGACTAGGAAGAAAGGCCTAGTGATCTACTTCTGAAAATCAGCCAATGAAAACCCTGTGGAACACAATGGTTCGATCCACAATTGATTATGAGAAACTACCAAAAGTAAGAACCAACTGTACTCAAATGTAACTCATCACGGATAGGAATATCTGAAGGCTGACTGCAAGCAGTATTCTGGCCTGTCATCTGGATATTCCATCCTGCCCTTTGGAGTCTTTCTTGTCATAAGCACAGGCTCAAAAGAACGGTCGTTACTGAGATTTGAGCATCAGGACCGTGGCATATTCGATCTCCAAAACAAATACGTCCAGTAAGTACAGTACCAGTTGCCTTTGAGTCAACTCCAACTCATGGTGCCCCTGATGTGTGTCAGAGTACAGCTGTGCTCCACAGGGTTTTCAATGGCTGATTTTTTTTTTTAGCACATTATTCTTTTTTTATTGTTGTACTTTAAGTGAAAGTTTACATTTCAAGTTAGTCTCTCATACAAAAATTTATACATACATTGTTATGTGACCCTAATTGCTCTCCCTATACTGTGACAGCACACTCCTCCTTTCCACCCCTGATTTCCTGTGTCCATTCAACCAGCTCCTAACCTTCTCTGCCCTCTCATCCCATCTCTGGGCGGGAGCTGCCCATTTAGTCTCATGTATCTACTTAAGCAAAGAAGCACATTCCTCATGAGTATCACTTTATGTCCCATAGTCCAGTCTAATCTTTCTCTGAAGAGTTGGCCTCAGGAATGCCTTCAGTTCTGGGTTGACAGAGAGTCCCTGGGCCATGCTTTCTGGGGATCCTACAGTCTGAGTCAGATCATTAAGTCTGGTCTTTATACGTGAATTTGAGTTCTGTACCCCACCTTTCTCCTGCTCCATCAGTGACTCTCTGTTGTGCTCCCTGTCAGGGCGGTCATTGGTGGTAGCCAGGCACCATCTAGTTCTTCTGGTCTCAGGCTGATGAAGTCTCTGGTTTATGTGGCCCTTTCTGTCTCTTGGGCTAATACTTTCCATGTGTCTTTGGTGTTCTTCATTCTCCTTTACTCCAGGTGAGTTGGGACCAATTGATGCATCTTAGATGGCTGCTAGCTAGCTTTTTTTTTTTTTAATTTTTTTATTGTAATTTAGATGAAGGTTTACAGAACAAATAGTTTCTCATTAAACAGTCAGTACACATATGGTTTTATGACATTGGTTAACAACTCCATGACGTATCAACGCTCTCCCTTCTTGACCTTGAGGACCTTTTTTTTGGTGAAAATATACATAGCCAAAGTTACACTATTTCAAAAGTTTCTACATGTACAATTCAGTGACATCGATTACATTTTTCCAGTTGTGCTGCTATTCTCACTATCCTTTTCCAAATTATTCCATCACCATTATCTTCAAGTCACTGTCCCCTAGGCTTCCCATCAAACCTTTTCAGTTGCTGTTGTCAATTTGATATCACATAGATAATTCTTTTTTTTTTTTTGTACCTTAGATGAAGGTTTGCAGAACAAATAGTTTCTCATTAAACAGTACACGTTGCCCTATGACAATAGTTAACAACCCCACTACATGTCAACACTGTCCTTTCTCAACCTTGGCTTCCCTATCACCAGCTTTCCTTTCCCCTCCTGCCTTCTAGTCCTTGTCCCTGGACTGCTGTGCCTCATTACTCCTGTTTTGTTTTATGAGGCTGCCCAATCCCCGGCTGAACGGTGAACTTCGGGAGGGGCTTCATCACTGAGCTAAAAGGGTGTCCGAGGGCCATACTTTTGGGGTTTCTCCAGTCAGGACAGTAAATCTGGTTTTTTTTTTGTACAATGGCTGATATTTTGAAAGTAGATTGCCAGACCTTTCTTCCAGGGTACCTCTGGGTGGACTCGAACCTGCAACCTTTCAGTCAGCAGCCTAGCACATAAACTGTTTGCACACTGTAAAAACAATTGCTGTCAAGTTGACTCCAACTCATGGCCACCCCATGTGTGTCAGAGTAGAACTTTGCTCCACAGGGTTTTCAGTAGCTGATTTTTTCAGAAGTAGATCTCCAGGCCTTTCTTCCAAGGGACCTCTGGGTGGACTTGAACCTCCAACCTTTTGGTGAGCAGCCAAGCACAATAACCATTTCCACCACCCAATTGCTGTGGAGTTGACTCTGACTGATAGCGCCCCTGTGTGTGTCAGAGTAGAACTGTGCTCCATGGGGTTGCCAATGGATAGTTTTTCAGGAGTCAATTCCCAGGCCTTTCTTCCGAGGCACTGCGGGGTGGACTCCAACCTCCAACCTTTGGGTTAGCAACTAAGCATTTTCGCTGCTTGCACCACCCAAGGGCTCCATCAGGGGTCTATGGTTTATTTAATACAGCCATCTCTCATTCACTTTTATCGACCAGACATGGAATCACTTGTACGTCTCGGACGTTTCCCCCCCAGCTCCGTATGCAAATCCTGATTAACTTTCGAGCAGGGGGGCTCTCAGCTGTCTGAGCCTTGCTCTGACACTCATTCTACGTGGGATTGGACAACTTGTTCCTCCCGCCGGGCCTGTTTCCTCTACTGTAACCTCGGCTTTATTGGGAGAGCAACTCCTTCACAAGTTGTGAGAAGTAAATGAGGTTGTACAAGTAAAGCACTCAGAAGGATGATTGGAAAGTAGTAAGTACACAATGAATACTGTCAATCAACTTGGGTGGCACTTGTCTCCAACTGCTAACATTCATTGCTGATATTGCCCCTCTGTTTTCATAGAACCATTACTGAGTAAAAATCATGTGCGTGGGAAATATTTCAGAAAGTGTTATAAATTTAGGGATTCAGTGATTTTAATGCCATCATCATGCCCACCCTTCAGTACGTAGACAAATAGATAGCTGTCTTAGAGTCAACTCTGACCTTGGTAACCTTAGATACAACAGAACAGTCCTGGGCCATCTTCATGATCTTGGTGTGCTGAGTGCATCATTGTGTCTCTTGTGCCAATGCATCTCACCAAGGGTCTCCTTCAACCTAGCTGGCCCTCTGCTTCACCAAACATCACAACCTCCTCCAGCGATTGAACTATCCTGATGACATGTCCAAAGCAAACCAGTTGGACACTGTTCTGTTGTGATCCATAGGGTTTTCATTGGCTGATTTTCAGAAGATCACCAGGTCTTTCTTCCTAGTCATTCTTAGTCTGGATGCTCCACTGAAATCTGTCCACCATGGGTGATCGTGCTGGTATTTGAAATTCCAGTGGCAGAGTTTACAGCATTACAGGAAACTAATTAACATAATAATACAAGATATTGTTGTCTGATGCAGTTGAGTCGGCTCCGACTTGTGGTTACCTTACGTATAACAGAATGAAACACTGCCTTGTCCTGTCCCATCTTTATGATTGTTGGTGGGTTTGAGCTCATCTTCCATCACTGTATCAGACGAAATTTGTTGTGATCTGTAAAGTTTTCATTGGCTAATTTTCAGAAGTGGATCTCCAGGCCTTTCTTCCTAGTCTCTCTCAGCCTGGACGCTCTGCTGAAACCTGTCCACCATGGGTGACCCTGCTGGTATTTGAATCACCTGTGGCATTGCTTCCATCATCACAGCAACACACAGGCCACCACAGTACAACAAAGTGACAGACAGTTGGTACATATTCTGTTCTGTGCTATTCCTTTTTTTTTTTACATTTTTTTTTACTGTACTTTAGATGAAGGTTTACAGAACAAACTAGCTTCTTATTAATAATAATTAGTACACATATTTGTTTTGTGACATTGGTTTCCAGCCCTACGACATGTCAACACTCTCCCTTCTCGACCTTGGGTTCCCTATTACCAGCTTTCCTGTCCCCTCCTGCCTTCTCATCCTTGCCCCTGGGCTGGTGTGTGCCCCATTAGTCTCATTTTATCCTATGGGCCTGTCTAATCTTTGGCTGAAGGGTGAACCTCAGGAGTGACTTCAGTACTGAGCTAAAAGGGTGTCTGGGGGCCATACTCTCGGGGTTTCTGCAGTCTCTGTCAGACCAGTAAGTCTAGTCTTTTTTTTTTTTTTTTTTTTGAGTTAGAATTTTGTTGTGCTATTCCTTTTTGATGTTTCAGTCAACAACCAGGCAGTAAAATCTCATGTAACACTATCACATAACCACCTGCCTGCGTTCATGCACAACCCATCACGTTTGCCTTATTCTGTTGGTCAGAAGCAAGCCGTCTTTCACTGGTTCCAGCCCACACTCAAGGGGAGGAGCTCACAAGCGTAAGAACACCAGGGGGCAAGGAATGGGGTGGGAGAGTGAGGGGCAACCTAGATTCGGACCTCATGTGCATAGTCAGCTCAGTTTTATAAATCAGTGAATTATAGGGTGATTAAAAATAAAAGACTAAAAACTATCAGAGTTTATGTACAGAAGAGTTAGCCATGAAACATTCTGTGCAAAAGAAGATGAAAAACGATTACTAAAATATATGAGGGGCAACACTTAAAATTTAGCTTCACTAGCTTCACTGTGGAGTCAGCGCAGCTGCTAACTGGAAATCTGGAGGTTTGTGTCCACCCGGCGGTGCCTCAGAAGAAAGGCCAGGTGATCTGCTTCTGAAAAATCAGCCATTGAAATCTTATACGGCACAGTTCTACTCTGACACACATGGAGTCGCCATGAGTCAACCTGATGTCAACTGGGATCTCACCTATTTATCACGGAACAGACCGTACTGAGCTTGCAGCTTCAGTCACGGACAAACATATACGCACGACTCTCTCTCAGAATCACTTTGTTGCTTTTCTTCCCCCTCAGTGAAATGAGTAATATTTCTTTTACTTGCTCCTTATTCACACCTGAAAAATGATCAGTCCCCATTTAGTAGAATCTTCCCTCTTAATCGTTCTCCAAACTCCAGATTTTCAATTTTATAATACACATCGATGTGTTACTTTATGCCATGTGAATTTAATAATAATATTCATGTAGCATTGCTTTGACATATGTTGCAAAAAAAAGAACATTGTGAAATATTGATTACAGGATAGATTGAATCCAAAATAGAGTTTAATGAGTCAAAAAATTCAAGCAACATACTTGAAAGTTAATTATGGTGCCAGAAGCTTCCTCCAGGCCCTCTTGATTAAATGTGTGTTCTTCTCTGTGACGGAAACGTAGCTGGCTCTTGAGCCTTTCCTCGTAAAGTAATTATTTCTAAAGGGAAAAGCTTAACCAGCATTCCAATGGCACGATTTGAATATCACGTGCATGTCCTCATCCTGCTTTCCGTTTCTTTTGACATTTTTATAATATGAAAGAATAACAGATTTATTAGAACAGGAGAAATAATTAGACTCAGATTTTCAAAAAAAAAAAAAAATACATTGATGACAGTTTTTCAAGGATTTTCAGAAGAAAGAAAACCCGCTTGCTTAGGTTCGCCCGGATGCGTCTCCAAGAAGTTCTTCTTCCGCCTCAGATGTGAAGAATGTTCAGATGGCCATTAATCACAAACATAGTTAGTACAATTGAGAAAAAAATGTACTGGCTGCTTATTTGAAACTTAAATGTTACTGGACATCTCATATTTTATCAGACAACTGTGTATTTGCTGAATATATGTGGGTCCTTTCTTGTACATTCTCAACAATCATAAAAACATCTCCAAGGGTCGTATTATACCTACATTAATTAACTGGGAATCAGAAGGATCAAATCACTCTCCCATGGTCAGAGGGCCGTATTTGAAAAACTTGCCCCTTTTGTTCTCCCAGGTTACTTCTGCCCCTTTTTTTAAAACCCTTCCATGCTCACAGGTACTTTGAGGGACCAAGTACTTTTTCTTCCTCTGCAGGATTTTGGGAAGCTGCTATACCACTAACAGTGTGTGTTGCCGCAAGGCTGGGGCCTTGGTTGACTGTTTGAAATGGAAAAAACGGTCAGATGTCACAAATTGCTGTTTGTACAGGATATTGTATGAGGTGTCTGAATTTTTGGTAGGAAAAATAGAAATTTTTACATTTTTTATGTGGTGCACATATGTACCAATAGACTCCAGTGGAGACGCTGGGGTATAATTAGGGTACTTCATACATACCATCAAACATTTGGGGTAGGCTTGTGGGAGGGGGCAAGAAAAATATCCATACTACCTACCAAAAGTTCAGACACACGCAGTGATTCAGCATGCTTGCATTAATGAAAACATATGGTATCAACAAAAAATTCAAAGCAGAAAATAATCCGTTCACAAAAGGGTTAAAAAGTCCATTTTACCTCCTGAAGGTTGGTATAGTCTCTCTCTCCTTCCTGCCTAAGTTATAAAATTCTCCCAACTCTTCTAGCACTTTGCATCAGATTTATAAATGTCTTTCCATGTTATTAGGCATGATTGTGTTTCTGGCAGCCCAATGACCTCAAACTCATCCAGCAAGAGAAAGTGTATGAACATATTCTACCGTCTTACCTTGGGACAACTGGTCTACCAGAGCAGAACTCAAGGAGTCGGCATCATGCAAAGATCTTTCAGCCTTGGGAGGGAGAGTGAAAACAACTGTGGGATTGGTGAGTAGGTTTTAAGATGGTGGAATAGAGAGTTGTGATTAATGCATGAATACGTTAAGTAAAGATCATCATGACTATTACCATCAAATAGACTATCACTGGCTTTATATATATATATAAAGTTGATATATATATTATATCAACTCATTGAATCTTTACTACTCTGTTGTTAGATGCCTTGAGTCGATTCCGACTCATAGTGACCTCGGGTACAACAAAGCGAAACACTGCCCGCTCCTGCACCATCCTCACAATCATTGCTGTGCTTGAGCCCATGGCTGCGGGCACTGTGTCAATCCATCTCATTGAGGGTCTTCCTCTTTTTCACTGACCTTCTGCTTTGCCAAGCATGATGTCCTTCTCTAACTCTATGAGAGGTTAAAACCAATTGCCACCTACTCTTACCCATGAGTGTCAGAGTAGAACTGGGCTCCATAGGGTTTTCATGGCTGATTTTTGGAAGGAGATCAGCAGACCTTTCTTCTGAAGAGTGTCCAAGTGGACTTGAACTTCCAGCCTTTTGGTTAGCAGAGGAGTATGTTAACCATTTACACCACGCAGGGACTCTGAAATACAAAAAGAGATGGTGAAATAAACATTTTCTCAGACAACGAATCATCACTGTCAGACTGTCCTGTAAGAAATGTTAGATGTTAAAAAAAAAATTCTTCAAAAAGGAGGAAATAATATACTATGGAAATCTGATCTACGCAAAGATTAGATCAGTAAAAATGAAAATGATACGTTTGTGGGTAAATTTTAAAGTTTTTTTTAATGTTTTTGTTTTCACTCAGTTCAAAACGCAGTCTAATTTCTTCACTATTTCTTTTTTTTTGACACATGTTATTTAGACATAACCCCCACTCATCTTTCATTCTGTCGTACTGTGGGGGCTTGCGTGGTGCTGTGATGCTGGGAGCTCTGCCACCAGTATTTCACATACCAGGAGGGTCACCCGTGGCAGAGAGGTTTCAGCTGAGCTTCCAGACTAAGGCAGGTGAAGAAGATAGGACCCAGCGGTCTGCTTCTGAAAAGAATTAGCCAGTGAAAACCTTATGAGTAAATAGTGCCTGAAGATGAGACGCTTAGGTTGGAAGGCACTCAGAATACGACTAGGGAAAAGCTGCCTCCTCAAAGTAGAGTTGACCTTAATGACATGGATGGAGTCAAGCTTTCGGGACCTTCATTTGCTGATGTGGCACAACTCAAAATGAGAAGAAAGAGGAAGACCCTCAACGAGATGGACTGACACAGTGGCTGCCACAGTGGGCTCAAGCATAACAACAATTGTGCGGATGGGGCAGGACCGGGCAATGTTTCATTTTGTTGTACATGGGGTCGCTATGAGTGAGAACCAATTCCACAGCACCTAACAACGTATCAACAGCAAGAAGGAAAAACAGTAGAACTATTGCCACCTTGATGAGATAAACATGTCACCTCTTGAAAACCAATGTTCTGGAAAAAGACATCATTCTTGGTAAAGTACAAGGTCAGCGAAAAAAAGGAAGACCCTCCATGAGATGAATTGACACAGTGGCTGCAACAATGGGTTGAAGCATAACAACGGTTGTGAGGATGGCACAGGACTGGGCAGGGTTTCATTCTGCTGTACATAGGGTAGCTATGAGTCAGAACTGACTGGATGGCACCTAACAACAACAACAATTTAGAAGTCAAGGAGCCTTGGTGGTGCAACTGTTAAGTACTTGGCTGCTAACCCAAAGGTTGGTGATTCAAATCCACCCTGCAGCTCCTCGGAAGAAAGACTTGGCCATCTGCTTCAGTAAAAATTACAGCCTACAAAACTCTGTGGGACAGTTCTACTCTGTTACGTTGGGTAGCTATGAGTCAGAATCCAACAACAACAATTACAACTCTGTTGTTTAGTTTCCAAATATTTGGGATTTTCAGATACCTTTATGGTATCAATTTCTAATTTAATTCCATGGTCACCAGGAAACATGTATCATTTAAATAATTTTAAATTTATTTAAACTTGATTTATGACCCAGCATACTGTCTATCTCAGTAAATGGCCCATGGGCACTTGAAAAGAATGCATATTTGGCTGGTGTTCTATAAATGACAATGGTGTTGTTTAGCCTATTTATCCTTTCTGATTTTCTGTCTATTGTCTTTATTAAATACTGAGAGAGAGGTTTTGAAAACTCTGACTATAATTATGGATTTGTTGATTCTTCCTTTCAGGTCAATTTTTGCTTCATGCATTTTGAAGCACTGTTATTAAGTCCATAATCATTGAGATTGTTGTACTCTCTTGATGAATTCAACAACCCATCATGCTAAATGACCTTCTTTATTGCTTTTATCATCCTTCCTCTGAAACTGACTCATTTGAATATTAATATACCCACTTTAAAGTTCTTTCAATTAGTATTCCAGGATATATTTTCTCCAATCCTTTATTTTATCCTATTTATAACTTTAAAGGGAGTTTCTGGGTGTCGCAAATGGGTAAGTCCTCGACTACTAGCTGAAAGGTTGACGGTTCAACCAACCGAGAGATGCCTCAGAAGACAGGCCTGGTGATCTGCTTCCAAAAGATCACAGCCTTGAAAACCCTACAGAGCACAGTTCTACTGTGCACACGTGGGGTCACCGTGAGTCAGAATCGACTTGACAGCAAGTAACAACAACAAGAATATCTTTAAAATATGTTTCTGAGGCAGCTTTTCTTGGATCTTCTCTTTAAATCTCATTTAAGTGTCTTTTAACAAGGATTTTAAGCCATTTACATTTAATATGATTATTGATATAATGGCGTTTAAATTTAACATCTCACTATTTGATTTCTTTTTGTCCCATCTCTTGTTATCCTTTTCTTTGCCTTCTTTTAGTTTGATGAATTTTTCTTTTATTTTTCTTTCACCCTCCTAGTTTGGATGACTATTTGTAAATTTTATTTTTTCAGAAGTTTCTTTAGTGTTTACATTCTACATATTTAACTTATCTAACCTACTCTCAACTAATAATATACCATGTCATTTATAGTATAAACCCCAAAAAACCAAACCCATTACTGTTGAGTCGATTCCAACTCATAGCAACCGTACAGGGCAGAGTAGAACTGCCCCATAGGGTTTCCTAGGCTGTAATCTTTACCAGAGCAGGTTGTCAGCCTGTTCTTCTGCGGAGCTGCTCTGTGGGTTCAAACCACCAACCTTCTGGTTAGCAACCAAGTGCTTAACCATTTGTGCCACCAGGGCTCCTCTGTATCTTAGTATTGTTTGTTGTTGTTATTGTTACATGCTGTTAAGTTGGTTCCGACTCATAGTGACCCTGTAGGACAGAATAGAACTGCCCCATAGGGTTTCCAAGGAGCAGTTGGTGGATTCGAACTGCAGATCTTTTGGTTAGCAGCTGAGCTCTTAACCAATGTGCCACCAAGGCTCTGTATGTATAGTATAAAAACCTTATAATATTATACTTCCATCAACTCCCACTTCCATGCTTTGTGCTACTGGTGTTATACATTTTTCCTCTATGTATGTAATTAACACCACAATGGTTTGTTTTCATTTTTGTTTAAATTATCAGCTATCTTTCACAGAGTACCAGAGAGTTCAATACACATTCCTTTACATCTACTATCATATATATGGAGTCCCTGGGTGGAGCAAACCGTTAAGTGTTGCACTGTAACCGAAAGGTTGTGGGTTCAGATCCACCCAGAGGCATCTCAGAAGAAAGACCTGGTGATCTACTTCTGAAAAATCAGCCACTGAAAACCGTATGGAGCACAGTTCTACTCGGACGCACATGGGGTCTCCATGAGTCAGAATCAACTAGATTGTAATTAGTTATCATATGTACAATTTCCAGAGTTCTTCATTCCTTCAAGCTGGTATAATTTTCCTACTGTTTAGGATTTATTTAACATTTCTTGTAGTGCTGCTCTGCTATTGATAATGCTTGTAGCTTTTCTGGATATCAACTAACAACAACAACAGTGGAGAAATATCCAAGCATTGACACAGTTGTTTGGTCAACCTTCCATAGGATTATATAAATGTCCAAGTTTTGCACACCTTCTTGGCAACTAAAATACTTTTAAATACATTTTTTTAAAATAATATTTATGTTTTTGATGGAGATTCACACATCAGTTTAGGTTCGCATTCAACAATTTCTACACACATTGTTCCGTGACATTGGTTACATTCTTCACAAGGCATGAACATTCATTATTTCCATTCTGGTTGTTTCATCTCCATTAATCTAGTGTCCCTGGCCCTTACATTTTCATCTTAGTTTTAAAAGTAATTGTTGACAGTTTGGTCTCATATAGATTTTTTTTTTTTTTTTTTAAGAAACAGAGTACTCACTGGTGATATTCTTTATTTTAAGAGCCAGCCTGTTACACAGCTACAAGGTGACCCCTCGGGATAGTCTCGGTTGAAGTTTAAAGAGTATCTCAGGGCAGTAATCTTGGGGAGTTCCTGTCTCAGCCAGTCCAGTAAGTCTTTTTTAAATTTTTTTTTTAGGAATTTGAGATTCTGTTCCACATTTTTCTCACTTTCTATCAGGATCCGTCTATTTTGCCCCTGATCAGAATGGTTGGTAGTGGTAGCTGAGCACCATCTAGTTCTTCTGGTCTCAGGGTAGATGAGGCCATGGTTCATGTAGACTATTAGTCTTGTAAAGGAGTTTCTTCTTTGAGTCTTGGGTTTCCTTCTTTCATTTTCGCTCCAAACATGTAGAGACCAATAGTTGTATCTTAGATGGTCACTCACATGCTTTGAAGACCCCAGACACTACTCACCAAACTAGGATGTACAGCAGAACTTTATGAGCTGCATATGCCAATTATCCAAGAAGTCCCACAAGGCTATGGTCCTAATCCTTGAAACCCAGAAATCCAATTCTGAGAGGTGTTTGATTATGTCTGAGAAGTATCCATAACTGTGCCCCCCGTGTGTCTTCTTGGAATTTTGACCTGGGAATTATTATGAAAATAAGGGGACAGTGAATGCTAAATTGTGGTGGAAGAGATGTGTCAAAATGGAGAGTAAAGACTTAGCAGATGGTTGTAGACAGAGGAATAATTCAAATATCATAGCTTTACTCAGAAGACGTGACCTTTCTCATCAATAAGAGCTGGTCACAATTAAGTAAAAGTGTTTTCCTACCTCCTTCCACCCTGTCCCAGCACTGCCTGTCATGATGTATGAGAAGTTTGCATAACAACAAACTCCATTTTACAGAACCTTCAGTTCCAGAAGGGATCCGTTTGTTAGAGCATCTGTACGAGACACAACCTAGTAGTTCAGTTGTTCCCGTTGTCATTGATGGAGCAGCTGGCATGGGCAGCGATAAAGTTTACTGGCAATAAGAGAAGAAGGATTGTGTCAAGAAAAGGTAGGGAAGCTTGAGCGTTTCCATTATTAAGGAACAGAAAGACCAACACTTTGTCATCTCTAGGCTGAAGTTATGAGTGTTTGCTCTCCTCTTTCTCTCCTTGAGTCCTAAACCATGCGTTTAGGGAGATGCATGCCCATCCTTCCTGCCACATTCTGTAGTTTATGGGACTGTGTGAACAGTACTTGAAGGATAGGGAAAAACCAATCACATTTTCCAGACCAGTTTTTTTTTTTTTTTTGAATCTCAAGTTAAATAATTTTAAATGTTATTTTTTATATTAAACAGTAACATCATGATTGAAAGAAAATGATACCAGTTGCCATCGACTTGACTCTGAATCATGGCGCCCCTGTGGCTACCAGAGTAGAACTGTGCTTTACACGGTTTTCAGTGACTGATTTTTCAGAAGTAGGTTGAGGCACCTACTATAGCAGAGGCACCTCTGTTTTCTGAGGCACCTCTGGGTGAACCGGAACCTCCAAACTTGTGGTTAGCAGCTGAGTGCATTCACAGTTTATACCACCCAAGAGCTCCCAATACAAATCTACCAAAAAGCCTGTTGCCGTCAGATTGATTCCAGCTCATGAGGATCCCATATGTGCAGGATAGAACTGTGATCCATAGGGTTTTCAATGGCTGTGATCTTTCGGAAACAGATTGCCAGGCCTTTCTTCTGAGGCACCTTGGGGTGGACTCAGACCTCCAACCTTTTGGTTAGCAGCTGAGTGTCTGTAACACCTATAGACTCCAATACAAATATAACACAGCAATCATGTTTATATTCCAGACGAATAGTTTCTGCTTAATGGTTATCAATTGTCCAGCCAATGTTTTTTTCTTTTCTACTCTGATATAATTATGTGTGCATGTATGAATGACTACTTATTCATTATTATTAAGATACAATTCACATACAGTGAAAGGTACAAACTATGTGTTCATGGATATTTTGATTATGAGCTGGAATCGGCTTGACTGCAATGGGTATGGTTTTTGGTTATCTACCACCCCGATCAAGACAAAGAATATTGCTGCCGTGGGAGAAAGTCCCTCCATGCTCTTTCCAGTTGATCCCCAACTTCCCCCTTCCCCCATTGCAAGTCAGTGTTCTGTTTTGCATTGTTGTTGTTAGATGCCATCGAGTCAGTTCAGACTCGTAGCGACCCTATGTACAACAGAATGAAACACTGCGGGGTCCTGCACCATCCTCACAGTTGTTGCTATGTTTCAGCCCATTGTTGCAGCCACTGTGTCAGTCCATCTTGTTGAGGGTCTCCCTCTTTTTCACTGACCCTCTACTTTACCAAGCATGATGTCCTTCTCCAGGGACTGGCCCCTCCTGATAACATGTCCAAAGTCCGTGAGACATCGTCTTTCCATTCTTGCTTCTAAGGAGCATTCTGGTCTAACTTCGTCCAAGACAGATTTATTCATTTTCCTGGCAGTCCATGGTATATTGAATATTCTTCAGCATCATCACGATTCAAAGGCGTCAATTCTTCTTTGGTCTTCCTTATTCATCGTCCAGCTTTCACATGCATAGGAGACAATTGAAAACACTATGGCTTGCGTCAGACACACCTTAGTTCTCAAAGCAACATCTTTGCTTTTCAACACTTTAAAGAGGTCTTTTGCAGCAGATTTGCCCAATGCAACACGTCGTTGGATTTCTTTACTGCTGCTTCCGTGGGTGTTGATTGTGGATTCAAGTAAAATGAAATCCTTGACAACTTCAGTCTTTTCTCCATTTATCATGATGTTGCTTATTAGTCCAGTTATGAAGATTTTTGTTTTCTTTATGTTGAGGTGTAATCCATACTGAAGGCTGTGGTCTTTGATCTTCTTCAGTAAGTGCTTCAAGTCCTCTTCACTTTCAGCAAGGAAGGTTGTATCATCTGCATTTGGCAGATTGTTAGTGAGTCCTCCTCCAATCCAGATGCCCCGTTCTTCTTCATATAATCCAGCTTCTTGGAGTATTTGCTCAGCATACAGATTGCATCCTTTGGACCTGGGATCCCTGCACTGAGAAACTCCTAGACTAGAAGAAGGTTGATCACAAGGGGACCTTCCCGCAGAGCCAACAGAGAGAGAAAGCCTTCCCCTGGAGGTGGTGCCTTGAATTTGGACTTGTAGCTACTAAACTGTGAGAGAATACGTTTCTGTTGTTAAAGCCATCCACTTGTGGTATTCTTGTTATAACAGCACTAGATGACTAAGACAGATCACAGCAGAACATTGTCTGATACAGAGCTAGAAGATGAGCCCCTTACTTTGAAAGGCACCCAAATGCACACTGGTCACAACAATGGACTAGAGCATGCCAACGATCATCAGGATGGTGCAGGAGCAGGCACCGTTTGGTTCTGTTGTGCATAGGATCACCATGAGCTGGAGCCAACTTGACAGCAACTGCCTCGAACTCCACTCCATGTGCACCCTCTCCTTCTCTCTTTTATCAGTTATACCTTGGTTACCCATTTACATGAACATTCTCCTCCTTACTTACAACATGTTATTGCTGTGTGCCGTCGAGTCAGTTCTGACTCACAGCAACCCCATGTGACAGAGTAGAACTGCCCCATACAGATTTCTTGGCTGTAATCTTTATGGGAGCAAATTGCCGGGTCTTTCTCCCACAGAGCTGCTAAGTGGGTTCAAACCGCCAACCTTTCGGTTAGCAGCCAAACAGTTAATAGTTGCCACATTGTTCTCCAGCAGAGCAGCTGCTGGGTTTGAACCACCGACCTTTAGAATAGCAGCCAAATGCTTAACCACTGCACCACCAGGACTCCTTACATGCATACTCTATTATGGTTTATTTCTCATTGTGGTTACTGTCTTTTAAACCACACTTAAATAGGTCAGCAAAACCTAAAGGAATGTGTGTACACGAAGCAAGGATGTGGTTTTAATTAAATGAATGAGTGAATGAATGAATGCATGAAAAAATGAATGAGTGAATAAATGATTGAATGAATTAATGAACAAGTAAATAAGTAAAGAAAATACACGGAAAGCTAAAGTTGTAGGATCACGTGAGTCACAACAACAATATCTAAACATTCATTTTGACAGCTTTGACTTGGAATAGGACATTCTGTAACAACGGATAAGGAAGGTAACAATGTTTCCATTAAATGGATGCATTTCAGCTGCGAAAGTTCAGCTGTGTAATTAAATCAACAGTAGTAAGAACAGCCCCTTTGTGGAAAGGTTATACATCATTGGGGAAGGCTGAAACCTCAAGCTTCTAGAAGAAGAAATAATGAATTGCCAGAACGTTAGGCATTTCTCTCTCTATTATCATCCTGCTAGCAGAGCCAGGAACTCTTGAGAGAAAGGCATTGGCTGAGAGGTTCTAAAGCAAATATCTGGCAGCGGACTTGAAGGAACATAATGAAACCCTATTTTATCAATGACAACATTCCGTCCTCTCTCTTCTTGCTTGGAACTCGATAGGTTTTTATAAATCTAAGAAGAATTCTCTTATCTTAATGGATTCTGCGGGGGAGGCGTGTAGGAAGAATGCATCCCAGTGTTAAGGAAGTCAGATGAAATCAAAGAAGGTACTTTTAAATTTGAGAAAACACAGTAGTTGAATAAATTACATTACATTAAAACACATGTCAGAACTGTTATTCAAAACACCACACAAAAAATAAATTTTCTCTTTTGCTGTTGAAAGCCTAAGTTCTTTACGTAAATCCATTTACAAGTTGTTTAACTATATCTATGCTAGACAATATTTTCTGCTTATGTATATTTTAACCCGTCAAAGGAGAGGAATGGAGAGGGCAAATACAATTCTCATATTCAGAGAAAGATCCAGTGCAGATTTTCCAAAATGCTACTACTCTTTGCATCTCTCTAGGCCCTGGTGTCTCAATGGTTAAGCACTCAGCTGCTAACTGAAAGGTCAGTGGTTCGTACCCACCCAGGGACTAGAAAGACCTGGCAATCTGCTCCCATAAAGATGACAGCATAGGAAACCCTATGGGGCAGTTCTCCTCTGTCACACGGGGTCGTCATAAATTGAAAATCATCTTGAGGGTACCTAACAACAACAATAACGGGTCGATAGAAGAAATAAAGGAGATCAACGCCAGGGAATTTTCAAAATAATATGTAATTGTGAAAATGTATAGACAGTTTTAAATATATTTTTAAAAAATAAAAATAAGTTCCAAGACTAGATTTTGTCCCCTAAACTAATAGAGTCTAGAGATGACTTAATAAGTTTGAAAATAAAAATCTCTTTCCACAAGAGATTCTTAGCCAAAAAAATTCTCAGCCAAATGCTGTATAAATAAAATGAAAGAAATCCCCTGTTTTTTTTTTTTTCTTACTAAGTGAATGTCTACTCAGAGATTTTCAAAATAAGTCACACAGGTTGTGGTTCTTAAATACTATACATGAGAATTTGCATTTTCTTGTGGACAAATATCCATGAAATAAGAATGCTTACATTCTTTTTTTT
>NW_004444070.1:3755349-3819397 GCF_000243295.1 Trichechus manatus latirostris | reverse complement strand
TTATGTGGTGGATTACGTTGATTGATTTTTCTAATGTTGAACCATCCTTGCATACCTGGTATGAATCCTACTTGGTCGTGGTGTATTATTTTTTTTATATGATGCTGAATTTTATTAGCTAGAATTTTATTCAGAATTTTTGCATCTATATTCATGAGAGATATTGGTCTGTAATTTTCTTCTTTTGTGACATCTTTGCCTGGTTTTGGTATCAGGGTTATGCTGGCTTCAAAGAATGAATTTGGAAGTGTTGCTTCCTTTCCTATATTCTGAAAAAGTTTGAGTAGTACTAGTACAAGCTCTTCTATGAATGTTTGGTAGAATTCTCAGGTGAAGCCATCTGGGCCAGGGCTGCTTTTTTGTTGTGAGTTTTTTTTTTTTTATTACCTTTTCAATCTTCTCTTGTTATGGGTCTGTTCAGATTTTCAACATCACTTTGTGTTAGTTTGGGTAGGTAGTGTGTTTCTAGAAATTTATCCATTTCCTCTAGGTTTTCAAATTTGGTGGAGTATATTTTTTCATAATACTCTGTTATGATCCTTTTTATTTCAGTTGGGTCTGTTGTATACATATGTATACAGACATATATACACACATTTATACACAAGCACAAAAAAACCCCAAACCCCTTGCCTTCAAGTGGATTTCAACTCACAGCAACCCTACAGGACAGAGTAGAACTGCCCCATAGAGTTTCCAAGGAGCAGCTGGTGGATTCGAACTGTGAACCTTTTGGTTAGCAGCTGTAACTCTTAACCACTGTGACACAAGGGCTCCATACGTACATGCATAGGTACGTACATAGTTATGTACGTACATACATAATACATATACATACACACATATATAATCTATCTCTATCTAGTTATCTATATATACATATACATACATATGTATACATATATGCATACACACATACATATATACATACACACACATATACACATACACACTATATATATACACACATACACTATATATATGTGTATATGTATATTCACACATACACTATATGTGTGTGTGTGTGTGTGTGTGTATGTTTATAGTCAGCCTTTCTTATCCCCGGGCTCTTTATCGGTGGATTCAACCAAACACAAATCAAAATATTCAGGGAAAAGAAAAAAAGAAATTCCCAACAGTTGAACTTGAATTTGCCATGCTGAGCACTGGGCTGAGTCCCCGCGAATGAAGTGAGGTGTAGGCATCCCCTGCTGGCCTCCCGCCATCTCTCCAGCACCGGCTGTGTGCATATGGCTGGCCTCGCGGCTCGTTCCTTTGCTCCTTGTGTTGCGTGCACCCTTCATTTGTGCGCAGAAATGGCTCTTACTCAGCAATGAAGTGGTCAAAGCAATCCCTCAAAGGCTAAGAGGCAGCATAAAGTGCTATCTCTCGAGGGGAAAATAAAAATCTTAGATCTTTCCAAAAGTGGCACGTCGCTGGCCAAAGCGGGCTGTAAGGTTGGTGAGAACGAATCGAGCATTTGCACAATAAAACAGAAAGAAGCTGCAATTCCTGGAAGTGTTAGTCTCTCTGGTTTCTGATGAAGTGCTTGCAAAGGCTGAGAAAGCACCAAGTGGTAAGTGTAAGCATTAACAACGATTCCCATAGCACTTACGCTGTATGAGGAATGTAATGTAAGTAATGTAAGTAATCTAGTGATGATTTAAAGTATACTGGAGGAGTGTGTAGGCTATATGCAAACACTATGCCATTGTATACAAGGGACTTGAGCATCTGTGGATTTTGGGATGTGTACTGTTATCTGCAGGAGGTCCTGGAGCCAGTCCCCCTTGGGTATCAAGGGATGCTGTATACACACACACACACACACACACACACACACACACACACACACACACACACATATGAACATGTATATATACACATATATAAATACACACATATATATAAATACACGTGCGTATATATACACACACATGCATATATATAAATACACACATGCATGTATATACACACACACACACACACAGGTATACACACACACATATATACATATATCTATACACACACAGAGCCCTGGTGGTGCAGTGGTTAAGAACTTGGCTGCTAACCAAAAGGTCAGCGGTTTGAATCCACCAGCCCTACTTGGAAACCCTATGGGGCAGTTCTACTGTGTCCTCTACGGTCTATATGAGTCAGAATCAACTTGACGGCAATGGTATTCTCTATCCATTTCTCAGCAGGGAGTCTGGTGGTGCAGTGGTTAAGAACTGGGCTGCTAACCAAAAGGTCAGCAGTTTGAATCCACCAGCCCTCCTTGGAAACCCTATGGGGCAGTTCTACTCTGTCCTCTAGGGTCTATATGAGTCAGAATCGACTTGACGGCAATGGTATTCTCTGTCCATTTCTCAGCAGGGAGTCTGGTGGTGCAGTGGTTCAGAGCTCAGCTGCTAACCAAAAGGTCGGTAGTTTGAATCCACCAGCCCTCCTTGGAAACCCTATGGGGCAGTTCTACTGTGTCCTATAGGATTGCTATGAGTCGAAACCAACTTGACGGCACCTAACAACAACAACATACACACACATATATACATGCACATATATGCACACATGTGCGCACATATATATACACACACTTATATAAAGTTTCCAAGTCTGAGATTAGGGCCTCAGACACCCTTTTAACTCAGTACTGAAGTCACTCCTGAAGCCTACCTTTCAACCAAAGATAAGACAGGCCCCTAAAACAAACAACGCATCTAGTTCAACCATGTATACGAGACTAAATGGACACCCCAACCCAAAAACAAAGATGAGGAGGCAGGAAGGGACAGGAAAACAGGACGAATGGGCACAAGGAACCTGGAGCGGAGGAGGGGAGAGCGTTGACACATCGCGGGGTTGGCTCCCAATGTCACAAAACAATTTGTGTATTAACTGTTTAATGAGAAGCTAATTCTCTCTGTAAACTTTCACCTAAAGCACTTGTGGTATTTCTGTTACAGCAGCACTAAGCAAGCGGGTATGAGAAGGAAACAGAAATGATGCAGGTTCTGAATAATGTGTGCTTGGGCAGGATTTGGTAACAAATAGGGTTGAATTGGGTCCGATGGTAATTGTCTGTCTTAGTTATCTAGGGCTCCTGTAACAGAAATACCACAAGTGGGTGACTTCAGCAAAGAGAAATTTATTTTCTCACAGTTTAGGAGGCTAGAAGTCTGAATTCAGGATGCTGGTTCTAGGGGAAAGCTACTTGTCTCTGTCAGCTCTGGAGGAAGCTCCTTGTCTCTTTTGAGCTTCTGTTCCTGAGCGATCTTCCTGTGGCTTAGCATCTCTCTTCCCCCGTCTCTGCTTGCTGGTTTAGTCTCTTTTATGTCTCAGAAGAGATTGACTTAAGACACAGGCTACACTAATACTGCCTTATCAACATAAGAATGAAAACCCATTCCCAAATGGGATTATAACCACAGGTATAAAAACCCCTTGCCTTCAAGTCATACCGGACTCATAGTAGAACTGCCCCATAGGGTTTCCAAGGAGCAGGTGGTGGATTCAAATGGCCAACCTTTTGGTTAGCAGACAAGCACTTATCCACTGTGCCACCAGGGCTCCAACCACAGGTATAGGGGTTAGGATTTACAACAAGTATTTTGGGAGAACGCAATTCAATCCATATCCTCGGCAGGGGGGTGACAACCAGAGTGTTGTGGGCATTAGTGAGAACCAGCCATCTGCTCAGGAGTTCTTTTTGATAGTTTAATGAGAGACAATGTTACTTTGGATGAAGGGGGTGGCAGTTGGGATGTTGAGAAGTGGTTTGATGCATCATGTACGTTGATGTTTGGTGAACTGGAAATGGGGTGTGAGGAGACTGTTATGGTTTCAGTAACTGAGTGTCCAATTGACTACTTCATGTCATGGGAACACGGTGACATATTTTGTTTAAGTTGTCTGTGGGATATCCAGCCGGGGTTGGAAAGATTAAGGCTTTGCACAAAGTAAATGTTGAAAGCCATGAACGGAATGAAGGGATTAAGAAGTCCCTGGGTTGTGCAAATGGTTAACTCAATCGTCTGTGAACCAAATGGTTGGAGGTTTGAGTCTACCCAGAGGCACCTCGGAAGAAAGCCCTGGCCACCTACTTCTGAACAATCAGCCCTTGAAAATCCTATGGAGCACAAGTCGACTCTGACACACATGTGGTGTTGGGCAGGACTTGGTAAGGAATTGGGGTTTAATTGGGTGTGATGGTAACCGTTGGCATAAGTTGGAATGGACTTGAAGGCAACTGGTTTTGGAAGAAAGAAAAGGGTGAGGAGGGAATGATTGAATTAGGTCTCTGATGGGTGTTCCCGTGTCCCCATGTCTTCTCCATCCAGCATCTTCATCCTTCCAGGTAAACTCTTTTGGCAAAGTTTTTTCTTGAATTACTCAGGTAGTGATACATTCTCAGCCTCATAGAAAATGGGAGCATTGTGTCCTCCTTAAATTCTATCCAAACCTTGTTAGGTGCTGTCGAGTCGATTCCGACTCATAGCGACCCTACCTACGTACAACAGAACGAAACACTTCCTGGTCCTGCGCCATCCTCACAGTCATTGCTGTGTTTGAGCCCATTGTTACAGCCACTGTGTCAATCCATCTCATTGACGGTCTTCCACTTTTCTCTGACCCTCTGCTTTCTCAAGCATGATGTCCTTCTCCAGGGGCTGGTCCCTTCTGATAACATGTATGTGAGATGTAGTCTTGCCATCCTTGCTTCTGAGGAGCATTCTGGTTGTACTTCTTCCAAGACAGATTTATTCATTCTTTATTCCTCGCCAGCACCACAATTCAAAGGCGTCGATTCTTCGGTTTTCCTTATTCATGATCCAGCTTTCACATGCATATGAGGCGATTGAAAACACCATGGCTTGGGTCAATTGCACCTTAGTCTTCAAGGTGACTTTTTTTTTTTTCACTACTTTATAGAGAAGTCTTTTGCGGCAGATTTTCCCAGTGCGAACAGTGCAGTCCAAACCTTACTACTATACAATGTGGTTCATGACCTGCCTTTGCTCATTTGGCCAATCCATAATTCCATTTTAAGGGATGGGTTTTGTTCTTTTGTTTTTGTATATTTTATTATTATTATGGGTTTCAGAAAAGATTGTAAAATAAAATTGAGTTAATTTGCTTTACCACCTTTCTCTCTAAGTCTTGGTCTTTCTTATAAATGCTTTGATGTTTCAGCCCTAGAGGGAAATTCATACCCTTTCTGCAGTGTGAATTATGTTCAGCACCTGTTTCCTTTAACTCAGGTAGATAAGAATAAAGAATCACATTTCGAGTTAAATTCTTAAGCTCATACGTTACTACGCTTAATAGCCTAAAATTTAAATGTTCCCTGCCTCTTCTATTTTGAAATATCAAAGTTTAATGAATTATTCTCTACTTCCGGTATTTTATGATCCCATTTCGTGCCTCTCCTGCCAGCTTTGGTTGCTCAGAGCAGAAATCATGTATTGCTCCTGGCCTTCATGGGAAACATTTCCCCATTTGTAATATCAATGGTTTGACGGTGAAACACGACCAAATCAGACTTTACTGCCCTTTGATTAAAATGACCTTAAGGATAATAACGGTATAAAGACTCCAACTCCACTCAAACGGAAGTTTGGCCAACCTTGAAATTCCGTGCCCAGGACCTCTACCTGGAATAACCCTTGTCATTTTTCTTTTTTCAACAACTCACTGTCTTTTACCTTCGGGATTATGGTGACAGCGTTTAGATGAATAATTAAAAATATTATACATCATTTCTCAAGGAACTACTCACACAGTATTGCAAGATGTGTCGCTCTGAGTTACTCTCCAGATGAAATACACCTTTTTGAGATAGAATTACTAACACAAAAATATAACCAGAATTTAACTTTGACTAAAACCTTTACAGAGATAGTAATTTCTGGACATTAAACACAAAAATAAAACCACCGCAGCTGAGTCGATTCTGACTCGTAGTGAGGCTATAGGCCAGGGTAGAACTGCCCCATAGGGTTTCCAAGGCTATAATCTTTACAGAAGCCTACTGCCACATCTTTCTCCCGTGGAGCCACTGAGTGGGTTTGAACCGCCGACCTTTCCGTTAGCAGCTGAGTGCTTAACTACTGCGCCACCAGGGCTCCTTCTGGACATTGGTATACAAAAATGACTGATACAGGGACCACCTTAAAGACACTATTTCCAAAAAATTCAGGTTAGGGGAGATGCCAGATTATGAAATTTGGGATATTCACTGAATGTATAATAATAATACAGGCAGGAAAAGTAGAAATTATAGCTAGTCAGAGAAAGTAATTGGCTATATATAGTGGACCCAGAGTTGAAATGATATTGTGTTTAATGGGAGGAATCCCAGCGTATTTGTATCATGGAAGGTGGCAGCGCAAAATAAAAAATAAAAATATTTAGAAGAGCAAATAACTAAATGGTACATATGCGCCTCGAGCACTGTACAAAACATACAATTATCATATTGTCCAAAGTGAAGTGTGCTGAAGAATCTGCAGTTGATTTGATAGGTTGTTTTATTCAGTCCTCTTCACCATTATCTCTCAGTGTCAAATGAGGAGGGAGCCCTGGTGGACAATGGGCGAGCTCGCAGCTGCTAACTGAAAGGTTGGTCCGTGGTTCGAAGCCACTCAGTGGCTCCGCGGAAGAAAGACCTGGAGATCTGCTTCCAGAAAGGTTACAGTCGAGAAAAACCCGATGGGGCAGTTCTTCCGTGTCATGAGTTGGAATCGACCTGATGGCACCCACCAACAACAGTCAAATGCTGAGTTTTCAGAGCTTGTTACTATGTTTGGATAATATTGTGCTTATACTTTGGGAAAACTACAGTAAAAGGGCTTTTCCATCTCCCATATCCACCTTACAGTTCATTAACTGCTTCTATTCCCTTTTGCTAAAATAATACTTCTAAATGCTCCTCAGCTTTGATCAGTGCTCACCAGCACTCCCAGGATCCCAGGACTTTCAAAGTGCAAGGTCTCCTGGTTGCATTCGTGCAGGTGCAAGGACATGAAGACCAGGTTCTCGTAAAAGGAAAATCCTGGGTGGGGTGAATTTGAATAATAAGCATCACATGTTACATTCTGAAACTTGCATCTTGAGATTTTGTGAGAAATATGAAAAGAGCAAAGTTGAATTGTAACTGGATTCATGAAGAGTTAACATTCATTGCTCTAAGGCCCTTTGGAAGTCGTTGTGGATTGAATTGTATCCCCCAAAAGTATGTGTTGTAAATCCTAACCAGTAAACCATAGACGGCCAGAAGAAAGAACACATCTGTCCTGGAAGAAGTACAACCAGACTGCTCCTTAGAGGTGAGGATGGCAAGACTACATCTCACATACATGTTGTCAGGAGGGACCAGTCCCTGGAGAAGGACATCATGCTTGGTAAAGTAGAGCATCAGTGAAAAAGAGGAAGACCTCCAACGAGATGGATTGACACAGTGTCTGCAACAATGGGCTCAAGCATAGCAACGACTGTGAGGATGGGGCAGGACCAGGCAGTGTTTTGTTCTGTTGTACATAGGGTCCCTATGAGTCAGAACCAACTCATGACAACCATGGCCATAAACCTACAGGAATAATGAACAAGGCTATGACCCTCACGTTGTATACATGCTCATTTGTCACTTCCAGTGAAAATACAAGACTTAGAGTTAAGACGTTACCTAAGTCAAACACACTAAATGGATGTGAAGATAATATGCTCCAGAAATCTTTGCTGAACATCTGAAAGAGAGTTATTAGAGAAGACGCAGATATTAGAGAAGATGCAGTGTGAACGGACTGACTTTTAATTACTTTATATCTTGTGAGAAAGGTCAACAGCAGCATTTTACATCCTATACAGTGTAGGGCACATACATGTGGTTTCAATGTATATGTGCAATTGATAAGTTAACCATTGTAAACAAAATTTAACTTATCATTAATCAATATCCCCAGAATTTAATGAATTTGATTTAGCTGGAAATTTTTCTTTGCATCTTTTTGTTTAGAAAATGGAGGTTCTTTATGTGTGTGGAGCAATATTTGACCACACATGGTAGTTAAACTACATGAAATGCTCTGAATTTACTATTAGTGAATGATATGTGAGCAGCATTTGATGTTTATATCTACATTTATAGTTAGTATCTTACACTTCTGAATAGTCCTATTTTTCTAAAATAAGGGTATGAAAACATACCAGGAGGATGCACTTTCAAATACCGGCCCCAGACAGAATCTCTTATAAACACAGTGAAATAAAATAGAATTGGGATTAAGAAATGACTTTAAATGCTACATATTCCCAACTGCCCTTTCCTAAAGATTATAGGGCACTAAAATTATATGAAGGAGCCCTGGTGGTGCAGTGATTAGGTGCTCAGCTGCTAATGGAAAGATTGGCAGTTGAAACCCACGCAGCAGCTCTGCGGAAGAAAGACCTGGTGATCTGCTCCAGAAAAAAAACCTGTGGAGCAGTTCTACTCTGTCACGTGGCATTGGTATGAGTTGGAATCTACTCCGTGTCACACAGCAAGAATAACATGATTTTACGGCTTATTGAAATGTCGTATATATTCAGTTCTCCTTCTCTGAACATTCTAATTAAAAAAAAAAGTTACCATCGACTCGACTCCAGCTCATGGCGACCCTGTATGTGTCAGAGTGGAACTGTGCTCCACAGGGTTTTCAGGGGCTGGGTTTTCAATAGTATATCACCAGGTCTTTCTTCCAAGGTACCTCTGGGTGGACTCAAACCTCCAACCTGTCAGTTAGCTGTTTGCTTAACTGTTTGCCCCACCTAGGGATGCTGGGGTCAGTTATTTTGGTTTTGGCTCCAAGCCACAGAAACGCCAAATAAAAGTGACTTTAATAAGAGAACAATAATAAAAATAATGTTCTTCGTATACTTAGAGATCATTTTTACGTATTATGCTCATGAACCCATGTAATAGATGTCTGATCCTCGACAGCTGTATGCTGTCCCTGAACTGTCTCTTTCTTCCCCCACCTTTCTGTTTTGCCATTTCCTGAACTTAGCGTGGTTCCCGTCATATTCTCAGAACACTTGCCATGATTTCAGGAGAGCGAGCAGACAACCAGCGTCCCGTCTGAAAGAGATACTATCTTGTATTCCTGTTATCTATCAGTCTGTCGTACTGTGGTGGCTTGCCTGTTGCTGTGATGCCAGAAGCTACACCACTGGAATTCCAAATACCAGCAGAGTCACCCATGGTGGGCAGGTTTCAATGGCGCCTCCAGACTAAGACTAGGAAGAAAGGCCTGGCAACCTACGTCAGGAAATCAGCCAATGAAAACCCTATGGATTACAACAGAACATTGTCGGATATAGTGGCAAACCCAAAAAACCAAACCCATTGCCGTTGAGTAGATTCTGACTCCTAGCGACCCTATAGGACAGAGTAGAACTGCCTCGTAGAGTTTCCAAGGAGCGGCTGGTGGATTTGAACTGCCGACCTTTTGGTTAGCAGCCAAACGTTTAACCACTGCACCACCCGGGCTCCGAAATGGTGGAAGGCACTGAAAATAACAGACAGCACAGGACAGGGCAACACTGTTCTGTTGTGCACGGGGTCGCGGTGAGTTGGAGCCTCATGGTGTATATGGGATTGGTGTTGTGTGCCATCTGTACAGTCAGACCCCAGTTTAGGCTCCTTTAGAAGACTTGGGAAAAGCAGTTTCTACCCCCTTTATCATCACCTTCGTTCTCCCCTTGAGCAGAGAAATGATTCGTCTGATTGTGGCAATCAGGAAGAAGACCTGAACAAGGGTAAAAATCACACAGCAGACCTCGGAATCCAGAACTTGAGAACGTTGACGGCTGCCACGGTTCTTATAAATCCCAGAAACCACCGTGTGGGTACTAGGCTGCTTCTGGAATTACCATTTAGAGAAGAAAATGTAATTTCTGCAGTATAAGTTGAGTTCATTCCGTTGAGAAATCCCAGAAAGATTCACTGCAGCCTGGAAGTGGATCCTGAAGCATTGTAACAATGGTCTTAAGACATCAGAAGTATTTTTGTCTGTCAAAAGACAGCTCAGGCCAGAAGCTTGCAGGCTGGTTCCGATTCCAACTTGCTTCTTGCTACACCAGCCGTGCCCAGGACCCTGGGAATGTAGGCTTGTCTGTGACGATTAATCGTAGGTAGGCTTTGGGGCAATATCACAGGGCTACGGGCTATCGAGGGAGCCCTGGTAGGCCAGGGGTTAAAGCACTCAGCTGCTAACAAAAAAAAAGTTGGTGGTTCGAACCCACCAGCCGCTCTGCGGGAGAAAGATGTGGCAGTCTGCTTCCGTAAAGATTTAAAGCCTTGGAAACCCTATGGGGCAGTTCTACTCCGTCCTGTCAGGTCGCTATGAGTCCAGATCACCTTGACAGCAGCGGGTTTGGTTTTCCACATTTTTTTTTCTTTTTTTTTTTTTTTTACTAGCTGCCAGATGTATGAGTTTAGGTTCCAGGAGAAAGGGTTATGAGTCATGATTTTAGTTACTTAGGGCTTCCATACCAGAAATACCATTAGTGGGTGGCTTTAAAGAACAGAAATTTATTTTCTCACGGTTCTGGAGGCTGAGTCCAGATCAGGGCCTCGGCCATGTCGGCCACGTTGATTCCTTCTGTGGCCTGCCTCCTCAGTTCTGGCGTCTTCCGGCAATCCAGGCGTGCTTGGCTTATAGAGGGACCCTCAGTGTCTTCTGTCTCTCCCTGTGTGTCTGTGTCGATTCTCTTTTTGTAAACTCAAAAGTGATTAAGTTTATGACCTACCCTACTCGCATTTGGCGGAATGAACATAACAAAGAAAACCCTCTTTCCAAACAGAATTACATCCACAAGTATTCAACAGAGAAACAAAACCTGTTGCCGTCTAGTTGATTCTGACTCCCAGTGACCCTAGGGGACCGAGTAGAACTGCCCCACAGGGTTCCCAAGTCTGTAAATCTTTATGGAAGCTGACTGCCACATCTTTCTCCTGCAAAGGGGCTGGTGAGTTCGAAGCGCCTACCTTTTGGTTAGCAGCTGAGTGCTTTAACCACTGCGTCACCAAGGCTCCTCACATCCATAGGTATACGGGCCAGGATTTCAATACAATGTTTGGGAGGGACACAATTCAATCATAACAGTCATATATATGCTATTTTGGTGGTGTTTGCTGTCTTCAAGCTGACTGTGACTCAAGGCAACCCCTCGTACAACAGAATGAAATGTTGCCCAGTCCTGAGCTATCTTCACAATGGTTGGTCTGCTCCAGCCTATTGTTGCAGCCACTGTGTATTTTTCCTACCTTCCAACCTGGGGGGGCTCATCTGCCAGCACTCTATCAGACAGTGTCCTGTTGGGATCCACAGGGTTTTCACTGGCTGATTTTCAGAAGTAGATCACCAGGCCTTTCTTCCTAGTGTATCTTAGTCTGGAAGCTCTGCTGAAACCTGTCCACCAGACTGACCGTGCTGGTATTTGAAATACGGGTGGCAGAGGTTTCAGCATCATAGCACACGCAAGCCGCTACAGTACCACACACGGACAGAACAGGAACAGATGGTATAGCTTGAGCAATTTCAAGTCAGAAAGATACTTCCAGGTCGTCAAGATTGACTAGGTTAACTATGGGATTTTCGTGGTACCAACACCACGCAAGACTGATGCTTGTCTGGAGTCCTTCCCTCTGACCTACAAAGAGAGTATCCTTTCCAAATCATACTGCTGCTAACCGCCAAGCACACACTCACTCACTGAACTCTGCAGAGAAATTAGATCTGCCAGCATCCCCTCTGAATTTCAGAAGCAGGAGTGATAACACAACAGAGATAATTCTGATGTTGCTTCTGCTGTTATTAATCATAGTAATGGTAACAACCACATCACTAACAGTAGCATTGCTGTCTTTGCTGGTATGAATGATAGTAATAAGAAGGTAATAGTAAGGGGATCTGATTATCTTTATTGAGCAGTAGTTAAGTGCCAGGGACTTGAGAAGAGATTTAGACATGTTAAGGGATTAAATCTGTTACTGTGTTTCTTCTCAGATTTATACACATGGAGTGATTAAATTCATTCTTGTATTTCTCCTCACAACAAATGCATGTATCACATTGTTCTCGTATCTTTATCTGTACCTGATACATTTAGAGAGTAAAGCTCAGGGAGTTTATAGAACTTTCCTAGCTTTGCAGAGACTGCACAGGGAGATGGAGAGATTTACACTCCAAAACTCAGTGCATTTAACCCCATGTTCAGTAACCCTTGCGTGCCTTTCAGAAAGTTTGCTAGTTTACTGTTTTCCCCCAGAATACCTTGAATCCTGAAAAACAGAAACTCGTAACACAAAGCGTTTTTTTTTTTTAATACCAGTTCCCCAAATATTAATATTCTAAGATTAGAATATTAATAGGAAGTCATGGTCTTGCAATACTGCCCACCTTCAAAGAAAACAGTATAGGCTTAAAACACAGGTTTCCAAATGTCTGTGTGCCTACAAACCCTGTTGCCGTTGAGTCAATTCTGACTCAGAGCAACAGACAGGGCCCATACATAGGACAGAGTACAACTGCCCCATAGGGTTTCCAAGGCTGTATGTAATCTTACGGAGGCAGACTGCCACATCTTTCTCCCACAGAGTGGCTGCTGGATTCAAACCATCAACCTTTCAGTTAGCAGTTGAGTGCTTTAACCTCTATGCCAGCACACTTTTCTTTGTGTGCCTGTAGGTATCCATATTTTTATATATAAAAATAAAGCTCTTGGTAGTAAATGTGCAAGTATGTTGTAGAAATGGAATCCTATTACATGGGAATCTGGCAGTATACTTTTTTTTTTATGGTGAGTGTTTACAGTTAGGTACAGAATTATCTATCATGTGATCTGCACATTAAATTATTTCATTGCACTGACGTGACATACTAACTATACCCAGTTGTCTCATAACGGCGACTGTGTTGCTTGTGAGCTACAGCTGCTAGCCAAAAGGTTGGCAGTTCGAATCCACCAGCCACTGCTTGGAAACTTTATGGGGCAGTTCTACTCTGTCCTATAGGGTCGCTATGAGTCGGAATTGACTCAGCAGCAACGGGCTTGGTTTTTCTTTCTTTGGTTTTATGTTGCTTGTAGTATATAGAATTAATAAAACTTCTCAATGATTATATTTTGGAGCACGGACACTCAGCTTTCTCTCTCCCTAGGCCTGGAAGCCCACCGCACTGTCTCCTGCTGCCGGATCTCTGTGCTGGATCTCTCCTTCCTTGGTGGTGGTGGGCTCCTCCTCTCTGCTCTGACCAATCCCCTTGGTGGGTCACAGTTACCCTATCACACAGTCACCTGGGTGGGAGTTACAAGCCCATGGCTAGAAAGGCCACACACAGAAGTAATAGCACCACACCTTCTGTTCAAATTCCTCGTAACACAGGTATACTCGATAGCTGTTATTTTAATTCCATTTCCAAGATCCGAATATCTCCCTGACAAACACGGTGGAATTATTTGTTCAAATTTCAAATGACAAATACGCACATATTCAAATTCAAAACAATAGTTTACGTACACGTTCAAATTCAAAAGAACATTGATTTTCTTGTTAAATCCCAGCTTGAATTCCAAAATGGAAATAAAACCGAGAGCAAGTTTTTCTATGCTTACTGCTGCAAATTTCAGACAACACTCTTAATACTTAGTTGATCATATTCCATTATTCAAGTAACTTCCACAAACTCATGTGTACTTATTAACTTAAATCCGGATATGAATTGTAAAAATTAAATAAATTCCCTAACAGGCATAGATACACATATTAGGTTCCAATTTCAAGTAACATTGATGTGCTTATTGTTCATATCCAGTTCCAATATCCCATATCTCTGATACAAATCACTGGCATAATTATTAGTTAAAATTATAAACATACTAATGGTCTGATTAGTTAAAATTCTAATTCTACATCCAAAATACAAAAAAAATCCTGGTAAATATTATTAAACTTTATTGTTTAGATTTCAAGTCACACTGGTGTAATTATCAGCTCAAATTCCAACTAAAATTCCCAAACCAGAATAACATTGGAAACAAGGACAGGTACACTTTCTAGGCTCAATACTAAATAACAGGTAAAAATTCAGTTAAAATCGTAACAAGCAAATATCTCTGAAAACAAACTCTAGTGCCAATATTTATTCAAATTCTAAATAATCCTAGTTTACTTATTACATCAAACAGTGGTTTACTTAGTAACTTCAGTAACAAGTATGAGTGCACTTATTTGCTAAAATTAGAACTAATATTGCTTTATTTGTTAAAATGCTAACGCAAATTTCCCAAATCAAAATATTTTTTAAAAATCCAAATAACTTTGATTTAAAAAATCACTGATAGATGCATGCATTCTTTCCAATTTTAAATAACAGTTGAAATTTCAATTCCTACTCCAAAATCTAATGAACTCAAAAAGAAGCCCTTGGAGTACTTAATTACACTAATTACAAACAGCACTGGTATTCTTACTGATTCACTTATAATGCATGGTCGGAACAGCGATGGTAGCCAACTAACGCAACTCTTACAGAGAAGTGGGGCCAAGGAGGGTCACTCCGAAGAGTCGACCCCGGCTTCAGTCCCAGGAGTTTATTTATAGTCAATACAGCAAGCAGTGAAGCAAATCCCAGAACAATGGGCTTTGGGTGAATAACAATAAGTTTCGGGCAAGGGAGAATGGACTTCAGGTAAACAAGCCAATCAGTAACGGGACAATAGGTTTTGGAAAAACAAGTCGTGCCTAATCTCCTTCTCATCGATGACAAGTCTCAATGTCTTGCTGACAAGTCTCAACATGCTGTGTGCAGCATATGGGCCTTTGAGGGGCTGAAGTTGTCACTGGTGTAGCCATATTTCAATGGCACATATCCCCACAATACATATTCCAGATAACAGTGGCATATTTATTGGTTCACTTTCCAATTAAAATTTCAAAATCCAAATAGCACTGATAACAAGTGCAGATCCAATTTTTAGCTTCAAATGCAAATAAAACCTGCTTTAATTATGAACTCGAATTTCGACTTCCATAATCCAACTAGAATAAGCCCTAGTGTACCTTCTGGCAAATTCTGATGACATTGATTAATTTACTGATTCAAATTCAGTTTGAAACACATGCAAATTCATTACTCCAGCTAATGTAAGTTGATTTATTAATTGAATTTCCAACTAAAATTCCAAAAATACAAGTAAGATTGTAACAAATATCAGCACGTGTGTTAGCTGTAATTCCAAATAACACTGGTATACTTATTAGTTCAAATTTTAACGAAAAACTCTAAATACAAATAACTTTGGTAACAATCACCAGTGATTTTGTTTTTCAAATTTCAGATAAAATGAGTGATTAGCTCATATTTCAAATCAAATACCAACATTCAAATATCTGTTAACAAGGATTTTTGCGCTTATTCCCTAAAATACCAAATAACAATGATATACTTATTCAGACTTCAAATGGCAATAACTTACCTATTAATTCTACTTACAAATAACACTTATATTGTTTAATTCTAATCCCAATTCAACTTCCAAAATCCAAACACTTTTGAAAAAAATACGGTACACTTATTAGCTCAATTTTTACATAAAACTGCTCTTTTTTTACTTTTTAAATCATAACTCAATATCTAAAAACTAAATAATGCCAACAACAAGTTCTGCTACATCTGTCAGCTCACATTCCAGATAAAACTGATGAGCTTTATTGATTCAAATTCCAGTACACATTCAAATTTCCAAGTAACAGCAGTGTTACTATTTGATTAGTTTCCAAATAACACAGATGTACTTGGTTTCAATTTAAATTCTAATAATGAAAAACAACTCTACATACGAGTTCTGGTTCACTTAGCTCACATGCCAGCTAACACTGGTGTAGTTAACTAGTTCAACTTCAAATTCAAATTCCAAAATCTAGATAACTCCATAACAAGCATTTGGTGCCCTAAACCAAAAAAATACCCATTACCATCAAGTCAATTCCGACTCATAGCGACCCTATAGGACAGAGTAGAACTTGCCCCATAGGGTTTCCAGGGAGCAGCTGGTGGATTCAAACTGCCAACCTTTTGGTGGTTAGCAGCTAAGCTCTTAACCACTGTGCTACCAGGGCTCCTAATTAACTGCCATTCCAAACAACACTCACATACTAATTTGTTAATATACTCATGCAAATTATAAAATGTATGGATCTCAAATAATAAACATGAGTACATGTATAGGTTCATACTCCAATAACAATGATGTACTTTTTTAATTGAAATTTTCTTTCAAATTCCAATGTCTAAGTAACACTACCAGCAAGCACCAGTGTACTTATTTGGTTCAAATTTTAAATAACACTAACGTGCTTATCGGAGCCTTGGTCAAGCAGCAGGTGAGGGCTTGGCTGCTAATCAAAAGGTCGGAGGTTCACATCCACCATCTGCTCTTTGGAAACCCTGTGGGGCAGTTCTACTCTGTCCTATAGGGTCGCTGTGAGTCGGAATGGGCTGGACAGCAACAGGTTTGGTTTTGGGTTTTATTGTGCTTATTAGTTTATATTCCAATTCCAATTCAAAACTACATTTGTCCTTATTATGCAAATCCAAATTTCACATGAAGAACTTTCGTTGTACCGCGTGTTCAGTTTTTTCTTTCTTAAAATGTGTTTAATTTTGCATAACTCAGGGATATTTCTCTTGATTCAAACCAATATGAAGAAAAACAATGGGGGAGGGACCTTAGAGTATGAGTAGAACATTGTAGGAAGATTATTATACCCTACTATTGGCGTTTATGAAAAAAATACTTTTTTAACATGATAGAAATCAAATAATATTGCATTACTTTATAACCAAAAAAAAAAAAAAAACTGTACCTGTTGCCATTGAGTTGATTCGGACTCACAGTGACATTATAGGACAGAGTAGAACTGCCCCAAAAGGTTTCCAGAACTGTAATCTTTACGGGGGCAGAGTGCCACATCTTTCTCCCACGGAGCAGCTGGTAGGTTCGAACTGCCTACCTTTCAGTTAGCAGCCAAGCTGTTAACCACTGTGCCACCAGAGTTCTGTATTACTGTATAGCCTTCATTATGGCACATGAATAAATATGAAATTATTTATTAAAACGTTCACACAACATGAGCATTTTATAACCGAACTCTATATCTCTAATTGATATAATTAAATATTATCCATGGAATAAGATTATGGGGAGGAATACGTCCCTGAACACCTTTTGTTTTTTCTAAAAGCGTGTAATTGAAACATATGACCCATGTTAAAGTGTAACTTCCCAAAAGTTACATGATTCACACACGTAACCAACGTGTCAAATATTTAACACATTACTGAGGAAACTAACAGGACAGCAAAGTCGGTTCAAAGAACAGTTGAGGAAAAGGTTTATACAGTCATTCAGAAAAGGAATGCTCAACTTTGCCAAGTTGGCTACAAAAGATGAGGTAATAAATGTAACTTTGGGTTATCTTTTCTACTTGCCAGAATTCATTGGCACCAAGAGCAGGAGAAAATTATTTACAGCCTACCAATTTTCTAAATGATAGCATATAATAGTATTGATTGTGGCTCCAATTAGTAGTAGATAGTAACATAAACCATATCACAACCCGTATAATAGGGACATATGTTTCAGGGACACATGTTACTTCTCCAGCATGCTTTAAAGGGGACACAGTGATCTTTTTGCCGAATTTCACTTTGTTTAACACCAACGTCTCTCTCTTCTCCTTCACATTGCATTTCATCTCTTGAATTAACTGGAATGAGAACTCACTGCAATAATAATAATAATTACTGCAATAGTGCTTTACAAATAAGTATCACTTGAATACAAAAGCTAAATTAGGTAACTGCTGTTTATAAGGTGAGTCCCTGGGTGGTGCAAATGGCTAATAAGCTCGGCTGCTAACCTAAAGGTTGGAGGTTCGAATCCACCCAGAGGTACTTCACAAGAAAGTCCTGGTGATCTTCTTCTGAAAAACTAGCCATTGACAACCCTAAGGAGCACATTTCTACTCCGGCACACATGGGGTGCCGTGAGTTAGAATCTACTGGACAACAACTGTTTTTTTTTTTTTTCTTTTGCTGTGTATCATAAACATCATCATCTCCACAATTATTAATAGTTACCACGTACTATTCTTAAAGGGAAAATAAATAGTGACCTTGTGAAATATAAATTGGGTTACCAGGAGTATCTGAGATTTAGAAAAGAGACGGGTATAGCCATGTGACTTAAGAATATTCTCTTCTTGCTATGGGATTCTCAACTCTGTTGTTAGAGTGTTGGGAGAAGTCAGGCAAGATTATCAGGACTCTGAGCTTCAGATTCTCCAAGAGGGACATGCAAATAACATAGCACCAGCCACCTCAGGCTGTTGATACTATCAAATTAACTAGCATCCTTGAGAATTCAGCAGAATGTGTGGCACCAAGTAAGCACACAGCTGTCAAGAGCCACCTTATCAATTCTTAACCAAAGGTCATATATAGATTATAATGTTTACATGTTTTATATTTCTCGTGACAATAAGATACTTTGTTAAATATTTTCTTTTGACAGTTATTGGTCTCTACTCATCCAGAGCCAAAAAGAAAGAAGGAAACCAAAGACTCAAAGAAGAAAGTACAGGGCAAACAGTCTACACGAACCACAGCCTCATCTACCCTGAGACCAGAAGAACTAGATGGTGCCCAGCTATCACTACCAACTGTTCTGACCAGGGCCACTATAGATGTACCCTGATAGAATGGGAGAAGAACACAGAACAGAACCTCAAATTCCTAAAAAAAACAAACAGACCTACTGGACTGGTGGAGATTGGAGGACTTCCTGAGACTATTGTCCACTCTTCAAACCTTGAACCAAAACTAACTTCTGTGGTCACCTTGTATCTAAAAAACAGACTGAGTCACAAAATAATGACTATCACTCATAAATACTGAGCTTCTTTAAAAAAATCATCTACATGAGACCAAATGGTCAACAATGACTTTAAGATGAGAATGTAAGGGGCAGGGAAACTAGATGAATGGAAACAGAACAACCAGAATGGAAATAATGAGAATGTTCATGAATTGTTAAGAATGTAACCTACATCACTGAAAACACAATAAAATCTATACATATGTATAGATTCTTCTGCATTAAGTTAAATATGTATAAAAATATATTCTTCTGCATTAAGTTTTATTAAAATTAACGATGGTAACTCTCTGATCAAACTACAGTATACATTTTGAAACATAATTACTTAATTATTAAATAATGGCACCAATTTAATCAATACAACATAACATATATTTTCTATTTTTTAAAATCTTTAATTTCTGAATATGTATTTCTTAATGATAGAAGTATTCCTTTGTGTTCTTTGGGAAGAAAAGCAACTAAAATTAAGTTGATTTGACAGCTAGAATTTTTATCTCTGTTAACAGGGAAAAACAAGTTAACAAACATCTATGTGAAAATGTATGCATTGACGGTATGTAGAATAAATATGTAATGATATGACAAATCATAGTGGAGGTTCTTGTTTTAGTCCCATAAAACAATGCAAGAAATCTATTTTTTTCTGTCTAATCTCCCTAAATCCCTCAATATACTTTGGAAAATAATTTCTAGTTAGTTGTCATCATAGAAAAAATAATTTAACCTGTTCTGTCGTTATTTTATAACTTACGTCTCACATGGTATCTTGCACTCCAAGAAAAAATGCCTTAAAATATTAATCCACAGATCATTTTTCAATAACATTAAATGAATGAAGTTATCTTTCATGAAGCAGTTAACTGACATTCCTTCATGTGCTGTAACTGCCTAAAGTGAGAATTATTTCAATGAAGATATAAACATTAAAGTAACCAAAAGTGCTGAACACACATCTAAACCAACAAACCAAAGTCTATCAATGGTTCCTAACATTTCACCTTCCTTCTTCAATACTCCAACTTTTTTTGTTTATGCTAAAAAAGGATGTTGGTAAAAATATACCCTACATATAAAGAAAATATGAAAAAGTAACATTTTTAGTACCTTACATGGTTAAAGTTCACACCAAATTTCATAAAAAAACGTACAGGACGGTGTGATTATTTTGTGTTACTAGCGCTTGGAATTTTAGCAGAAGTTACGGCTTTTTAATGGGTCCCATATTGCACCTTTTGTATGTAATGCAGCAAATGAAAATTGATTTCAGCTCAGTGATACTTAGTAACTGCGCCCTTTCAGAACAAAACGATATCCCAGAAATTCAGCTGGGAATTATACAGAAATGATAGTCATTAACATACAAAAATGGTCCATTAAGAAAATCTTAGTTTATTATGAACAGATTACAGGTGCAAATTTATTAAGAAAAAAATTTCTATTCTGAAACGTTTAAGCAATACCTAATTATAAGGTTAAAACGTTCCTGTACAGAGTTTAAAATATGATTTGATTCGAAACCTGAGTAATATTCCTTTCATGCAAGGTCAAGCATTATACAGTCCCTCGAGGCTTGTTTTTTTGTAGCCCTGGTGGCGAAGTGGTTAAGAGCCCAGCTACCAACCAAAAGGTCAGCAGTTCGAATCCACCAGACACTCCTTGGAAACCTCATGGAGCAGTTCTACTCTGTCCTATAGGGTCACTATGAGCTGGAATCGACTCGACGGCAATGAGTTTGGTTTGGGATTTGGTGAAGCATGTTTTAGGGCTAGCGTTTGACTAATTAATAAAAGAACTTGAACCTAGGATTGGAAATTCTTTGAAACAAAACAACAGAAACTGGAGAATACTAATAAAATTGTGTACCACATTAGACAAATTTTTATACCTTACTTGAAAGTAAACGGAGCCCTGGTGCTGATGCTCAGCTGCCAACCAAAAGGCTAGTGGTTCAAACTCACCCACAGCTCCTAGGAAGAAAGACCTGGCAATCTGCTCCTGTAAAGATTATTGCCTAGAAGACCCTATGAGGCAGTTCTACTCTGTCACATGAGGTCGCTATGAGTCAGAAGCTACTCAAGGGCACCCAACAACAACACTTGAAGGTCAAGGATTAATACTTGTAAAGAACGGAAGAACCAGGGGGACAATTTCACATATTTCTAATATGTTGGAAATGCTCCCAAGAAGTTTCTTTCAATTTCCATAATAATATACACTAATTTTCATGTAACTGCTTAGAGAGAATTCATTTATAAGTAGATTAGGCTAATTTAAAATTAGAACACAACTAATAAGTTTTTCATTTCAAGTCAATTAATAGAAACGGCGTGGTTGACCTGAAGTTTTCTGAAATGATTCCATCTCAATCCGGAGCCTCTCCAGTTGAGAATCTGTACAAGCATTATTTTCCTATGATGGGGGCAGACTGACTCCAAGCAGATTCACAATCTGAATTACTCCCATAAACGATGCCTCTAAGCACCGCACCGTTCGCTTTGCTTTTTCGATGCTCATGGACGGTGAGAGTGGAGGCTGGCCATCAGACCTTGGTTGTTTTCACTGTTCTTCCCAGCACTGTAAGAAAACGAACAACCAAACATACTCTAATGTTTTTGTTGTTTTGTTATACCTCGTATAACAACACTAAGATTTATTAACCACTCAGTAAGTTGTTGTTGTTGTTGTTAGGTGCTGTCGAGTCAGTTCTGCTTCATATCGACCCTATGTACTATAGAACAAAACACTGCCTGGTCCTGCGCCATCCTCACAATCATTACTATGCTTGAGCCAATTGTTGCAGCCACTGTGTCAGTCCATCTTGTTGAGAGTCTTCCTCTTTTTTGCTGACCCTCTACCAAGCATGATGTCCTCCTTCTCCAGGGACTGGTCCCTCGTAGCTCAATAAGTAGTTAGTTTTTAGTCCATGTCCTTCTTAAGAAACTAGACTGAGCTTTACAGATTCACTAAAAGCTAATTTTAACAGTTAAGTCTAGATGGATGGATGGATGGATGGATGGATGGATGATGGGGAGAGGGGTGATGGGGGTGATAGAAAGCTGGATGATAGAGAAACAGAGCAAGAGATATTCTATTTATATAAAAAACAAAAACTGAGTTGTGTAGATTTATTGAATCTAATTTAGTAGTGTTGAAATAATCAAAACTCAAAGCAATTGAAACCTAAGGTTTATTCTCAGCAGTTACTCCATATGCATATAAGGAGACCATTCTGATTCCATAAAGGGCAAATGGCTTGAAGTAGGCCGATTACTATGAGGTTATGAAGAGAAGAGGAAGGAGAAGAATAGAAGATCAACGATGGGCTAATCCTAACCCCTCCCTTGGACCGAGATCACCTGACATCAGGTCACAAGATGGTCTCTGGCCCTCCACCCCCCTGCAGCCATGATAGCTTTTGAGATATAAATTAAGTGAGCCTAGCTTCCAACAGGAAATAAAAGATTAGCAACTTTGGGGGAAAACAAATAAAAAAGCTGCTGGCACAATTTGGTGAGAAATGTTTATGGTTAATATTTGGTTTCATGGGTAAGAAAAACTTTAAAATCCAAGTAAGATGTCTGTTATTAATTTTTCTCTTCCACAACAGTTAAATCTCTCTGTACAGAGATAGAGAAGAGATGAGATAAAGATGAGAGATACAGCTAGAGACAGATATGAGAGATAGAGATAAAGATGAGACACAGAGATAGAGATGAGAGAGATATAGAGATGAGATACAGAGACAATTATTTTCTATAAAGTGAGCTTTTCTTTACCTATTTTTCTTTATTTTTACCTGTCTGTCCATCTGTCTGTCTGCCTATGCCCTCTTCCTCTTCCATTGGCCCTTGGAGCACCAAACATCTGGTTCTCCTGTCTTGAATTAGGAATCATTCAGAGATAGCTAGGCAGTTGAGTGCTACAATGAAGAAAATTTAGGTTAATTGTTTTTAATTAACCGTGAATCCATTTCTTTCCCTGTACCATAATTATTGGTTATTATAAGAGCTATTTAAAAAAAAAAAAATTCTATTGTTGGAGACATTTTCCTACATGAGCATATCATCTTCATTATTCCTGTTAAAACTTTGCTTCCCATTGTCGACACGAGACATTTCCTGCTTAGAAAATTGACGAAGCTCCATGTTGCTGCACGCAGACTACAATCATGTATCTACAGGGAGATGTGTGGTTAAACCCAAGCAGAAAATTGGCAGCTCTCGCTATGAAATCAACCTACTTGTATCGTCTTTGTTTCTGGATTTGGAGGGTATGTCCAGAGATTCTCGTCCACTCTTCCAGTTTGACTCCTCTGCCCAATATGGTGGAGCCCTGTTGGCCCAGTGGTTAAGAGCTCGGCTGCTAATCAAAAGGTCAGCAGTTCAAATCCACCAGACACTCTTTGGAAACCCTGTGGGGCAATTCTACTCTGTCCTATAGGGTCGCTATGAGTTGGAATGGACTCGACAGCAACAGTTTGGTTTGGCTGGTGGCTCACTGGTTCAGTGCTGGGCTTCTTTTGGTTAGCAGCCCACCAGCCACTCCAGGGGAGAAAGATGAGGCAGTCTGCTTGTATAAAGATTACAGCCTTGGAAACCCTATGGGAATCGACTCAAAGGCAACAGCAAAGGGTTTGTTTTTTGTTTGTTTTGGGCCAGTATGGTGCTTGGTTTTTCATTTCTCGACTGTTCTTGCACACTCTTGCCTGAACTGGTTAAATGGACACAGCTTTCCCTCTTACCTACATTGTCTTCTCTTTCCTTGTCCCGACACTCACTTTCTGCAGTCTGGCTTCATTAGCTTTGTGCGTGTCCTCTATTTCCAGAAGAAAAAAAAAAATCAAGTCCCAATTTTAACGAAATTAAACTACACCTGAATTTGTACAAAGTCAGAGCTCCTGAATGGAACTTCTAATCAAGGAGCAATTAAATTGTCAATCTACTTTAGCCTTCTATTTGGTCTGCCCTTTTCTTCAAAATCCCCTTTTCTTCTTTCATTCCTATAACACAACACTCAAAGTCTAATACCTACGTAAAAAATATTTCACAGACCTCACCAGACAATTATTATGGGCATTTGCTTCTTATAAGGCTCCACTTTGTATTGCTGTTGTGTGCCATTGAGTCGATTGTGACTCCCAGTGACCCCGTGTGACAGAGCAGAACTGCCCCGTAGGGTTTTCTAGGCTGTAATCTTTATAGGAACAAATCACTAGGTCTTTTCCCTTCAGAGCGGCTGGGCAGATTCGAATCACTCACCTTTCGGTTAGCAGCCAAGCACTTAATTGTTTTGCTACCAGTTATGACTGCATAAATGTGCCTATTCTTTCAACCGTCTTAATCACAAAGAATACTTCAACTGCAGAAACATGTGTCTTTGTCAAGGAGGAATGGAACAAATCGATTGACAGTTATTTGCATTTTCCTCTTGGACACAACTAACGCCCAAAAATCCATTGCCATCAAGTGGATTCTGACTCATAGCGACCTTATAGGACAGAGTAGAACTGCCCCATAGTGTTTCCTAGGCTATAATCTTTACGGAAGCCGACAGCCACATCTTTCTCCCTCAGAGCAGCTGGTGGGTTCTACCAGTCACTCCCTGAAAACCCCACGAGGCAGTTCTACTCTGTGCTTTATGGTCGCTATGACTCTATCGCAACTTTTTTTTTTTTTTAAATCTTTACGGAAGCAGATTGCCACATCTTTCTCCTTTAGAGTGGCTGGTAGGTTTGAACCACCAACCTTTAGCTTAGCTGTTGGGCCCTTAACCACTGTGCACCAGGGCTTCTTAAAAACCAAACCAAACCCACTGCCATTTGTTGAGTTGAGTCTGACTGAGAACGACCCTATAGGACAGAGTAGAACTGCCCCATAGGGTTCCCTAGGCTGTAATCTTTGCAGATAGCTATCCTTCTCCCGCAGAGCGGTCAATGAGTTTGAACCACTGACCTTTCAGGTAGCATCCAAGCTGTTAACCACTGTGCCACCAGGGCTCCATAGACGCATCTCCACAAAACCGAAAGAGAGGAAGAGCAAAAGTTGTTGAGTTAAAGAGGAACAACCCTGTGTCTTTTCAAATGCATTATACACTCCGATCATAGTCACATAAATGGGTAACCAGACTATAGAACAGACTTGACAGCATTTTGTTGTTGTTGCTTTTGGGTGCCTTCTAGTCGATTTTGACTCATTGTGACCCCATCTGACAAAGTAGAACTACCCCTTAGAGTTTGCTTGAATGCAGTCTTTATTGGAGCAGACTACGAGGTCTTTCTCCCACAGAACCTCTGCGTGGGTTCAAACCCCCAACCTTTTATTTAGCCGAGTATTTAACCGTTGCACCACCAAGACTCCTTTTATAATGTTTGGAGTTCATTATTTTTAAATAAACAAAAATGTATAATTTTTAAATGAGGGGATAGTTGTTGTTTTTTTATATTCTGTGACCCAAATTGTATTTAGTTTTCATTTTCTAATAATAAAAAAACTATAAGATTAGAGGAAAAAAAAAGTGTAGTGATATCTAACAAGAAAAGGTATATTAACCAAACCAGTTGCCATCAATTCAACCCTGACTCATGGCAACCCCGTGTGTGTCAGAGTAGAACTATGTACCATAGGGTTTGCAATGGCTAATCTTTCTGAAGTAAATCATCAGAACTTTCTTTTGAGGTGCCTCTGGGTGGACTCGAGCCTCCAACTTTTTGATTAGCAGCCAAGCACCTTAACAATTTGAACCACCCAAGGACTCCAAGGGTATATTAGGCAGGAAAAAATAAATTACATGGAAGCTTTCCTATCATATTAATTAAACATACATCAAAATCCCAGCTTGCCCTCCTAGCCAGCCAGCTGCTGTCAAGTCAGCGCTGACTCATGGTGCCCTACGTGTATCAGAGTAGAATTGTGCTCCACAGGGTTTTCAATGGCTGATTTTTTGGAGGTAGATTGCCAGGCCTTTCTTCTCAGGCACCTCTGGGTGGAAACCAAACTTCCAAACTTTTGATTAGTAGCCAAGCACTTCACTATTTGGCCCATCCAGGGACTCCTAAGGTATTTAATCTGAGACAAGTCAAAAGACCACCTAAAAACAAGCTTTAAATCTCAATGAAGGCTCATATTTTTGACCCAGTATGGATGAATCACAGCCTGTACAAGCCTCCTTCAAACGACCAACTCCAAAAGCTACAAGGTTACAATTCAAAGCTCGGGAATTAAAATTGTTACTGATTAACACCGTCGTCAGTCTTCCGGATGGTTAACGTTTTTATTGGTCAGTTCATAATTGGTGTCAAAATTAGCCTCTTATGTAAAACCTATAAACAAGAGACAGAAATAATAGCCCCTGTTTGAATTATGTGCATACTCAAAAGAATGATACCACCAGAGTTGTGATGAGTGCCAGCCTTGCCAATTTCTATTTCCAAAGTCCTCTTTCTTTCCTAAGAAGAATAATACAACATGTCACAGAACTTCACTAATGGGTATCATTGCTTCCAACGTTCTGATTCATGTCGACTTCAAAAAGCTACGTAGTAAAGGAAGAAGCTGGACTCGCAATTTCAAGAGTTACTCATAAAAGCTTCTGAAACTGTTGCTCTTACGAATGCTACGTGTTTTATTAAACCTTCTCTCAGACAAATAATTTTACCTACCATCTCATATTTTGACTCAATTTCCCTACAGCAAGAAAAGTAAAAATAAAAACACCTTCCTTTCTTTAAAATGTGTGACATGCACTTTTCCATTCGTGAAGGAAATGAAAGGATGAATTCCTTATACTGACAAAATTTATGGAACTTGGAGATATTTTGCAGCACAGCTAATACGACTAAAACTTCCTTGTCTGGGGATAACAGCTAGCTTTTGTTCAAAATACAGAGCTTATATCAGCACAGTCAAATAATGAAGGAGATCAGTTTAAATAACCCAACTATGTCCGTTCTCTCGACAAGGGTGAAGAGTGAGCTCTTCGGTGATAGAAATAAAATGTGTGTGTGTGTTGGTATATGTTTGTATGTGTGTTTATACACACACGTATATTTAGTTTTGTTTTATCTCTAGGTAACATAAGGAAAGATTATACTTGGAAGACTATTAACTCTGAAAAGCTAATAGGGCTTTGTGGTTGTTGTTGTTGAGTTTCATTGAGTCAGTTCCCACTCATAACGACCCCATACACAACAGAATGAAACAATGCCCTCCTCACAATCTTTGCTAAGTTTGAGCCCATTATTACAACCACTGTGTCAGTCTATCTCATTGAGGGTCTTCCTCTTTTTCGCTGACCCTCTACTTAACCAAGCATGACGTCCTTCTCCAGGGACTGATCTCTCCTGATAACATGTCCAAAGTATATGAGATAAAGTCTTGCCATCCTCCTGTCTAAGGAGCATTCTGGCTGTATTTCTTCCAAAACATATTTGTTCATTCTTCTGACAGTCCATGGTATATTCAATATTCTTCGCCAACAGCATAATTCAAATGCATCAATTCTTCTTCCATCTTCTTTATTCATTGTCCAGTTTTCTCATGCATATGAGGCTATTGAAAATACCAAGCCTTGGGTCAGGTACACCTTAGTCCTCAAAGTGACATCCTTGCTTTTTAACACTTTAATGAAGTCTTCTGCAGCAGATTTGCCCAACGCAATACATTGTTTGAATAGGGCTTTGAGTGGTGCCCAAATAAAATGAAGGGGTTAGATTTTAACCAGAAGTATCTGGACCTAAAGAGTTAATTCTTTGGCATTTTTACACGATGATTTTATAATTTATAGTGTATGTCAGAACATGCCTGGGAGAGAAAGAGGAGCCGGTAACTATTACACCAAGACAAGAGATATAAACTAGAATTTTTCCATGCACATGGAACATATGGTTGACCAAGCTTTCTATGCTAATTCACATTGTGAAGAAGAGATTTTGAGGGCAGAAATCACAATATTGGTTTGTGTGCAAGAATGACAGACCAATGAATAAATGCAAAATGAGAGGAATAAAAGACAGCATATCTCAATTATATATGTTTTAGAAGATAGAGTTCACTATAGTTTAACGTTATCATTGTTCTTGTTAGCTACCGTTGAGTTAACTCCAACTCATGGCAACCCCACAAACAACAGAAGGAAACACTGCCTGGTCCTATGCCATCTTCACGATTGTTGTTATGCTTGAGTCCATTGTTGTGGCCACCGTGTATTTTGGATGCTTTCCAACCTAGGGGCTTCATCTTCCAGCACATTATCAGACGATATTCTGTTGTGATCCATGAGGTTTTCATTGGTTAATTTTCAAAAGTAAAGTCACCAGGCCTTTCTTCCTAGTCTGTGTCTGGAGGCTCTGCTGAAACCTGTCTACCATGGGTGACCCTGCTCATATCTGAAATAATGGTAGCATAGCTTCCATCAAGCATCACAGCAACACCTAAGCTACAACAGTACCAGAAACTAACAGATGGGTGGGTGGTAGAAAGTTTAATGTAGAATATCATGATCAGTGGGTATTAAGATTATTAAATTTACAAGTGTATTTCATCCAATTCTGTGCTAAAGGTTTTCATATCCCATATCTTCTTTCTGAGAATGCATTCCTGGGGTTCATTTATATCAATTCGGAAATCTTTATTCAATATTGAGAAATCTGTTAATTCAGTTACTGTAGTGGATAAACTCTCCTGCAGCTTGTCAGTTTAAATGCATCTATTCAGCCCACAATTTTGAAGTATATACTTCAGGGAATACGGAATTCTATATTGACAGAAAATCTCTCTTCTCATTTGGATTTTGTAGGCACATTGTGTTTCTGATGGGAATTGAGCTATCAGTCGGATTGCTGTTTCTCGGTAGGGGATCTGTCTTTTGTCTCTGGTAGCAATTGGGTTTAATGTGATACATGTCTTAGTTATCTAGTGCTGCTATAACAGGAATACCACAAGTGGATGGCTTTAGCAAAGAGAAATTTATTCTTTTACAGTCTTGGAGGCTAGAAGTCCAAATTCAGGGCACCACCTCCAGGGGAAGGCTTTCTCTGTCTGTCAGCTCTGGAGGAAGGTCCTTGTCATCAGTCTTCCCCCACCTAGGAGCTTCTCAGCGCAGGGACTCCAGGTCCAAAGGATGCGCTGTGCTCCTGGCACTGCTTTCTTGGTGGGTATGAGGTGCCCCTGTCTCTCTGCTCACTCCTCTCTTTTATATCTCAAAAGAGACTGAAGATACCACCTAATCCTGTAGATTGTGTCCTGCCTCCTTAACATACTGACTCTAATCCTGCCTCATTAACATCATGGAGATTAGGATTCACAACACGTAGGATAATCACATCAGATCACAAAATGGTGGACAATCACATAATACTGGGAATCATGGCCTAGCCAAGTCAGCACACATTTGTGGGCACACAATTCAATCCATAATAGCCCATAACCAGGGCTCATCTGTACTCTGCCCATTCATTTTACTCCTACACAGTATTACCCATCATCTCCTCCCACCCTCTCTGCTCATTTTGAAATAAAGGGGCCCATGATGGCATGGCATATGGATCCAACATATCTTGTAGATCCCTCTGTAAGCCAGACCCACCTATGTCTTTGGTTACCAGCAGGTGTCTTAGTGTCTCTCATGGATTAAGCTGTGTCCCCCAAAAATATGCATATCAATTTGGCTAGGTCATGATTCCCAGTATTGTATGATTGTCTACCATTTTATCATCTGATGTGATTTCCTTGTGTTGGAAGTCCTATCACTATGATGTAATGAGATGGCTTAGTGGTAGTTATACTGATGAGATCTACCAGATTAGATAGTGTCTTAAGCCAATCTCTTGAGATACAAAAGAGAGAATCCAGCAGAGAGAGAAAGGGACCTCATACCACCAAGAATGCAGTGCCAAGAGCACAGTGTGTCCTTTGGACCTGAGGTTCCTGCGCTGAGATGTTCCCAGACCAAGGGAAGACTGATGACAAGGACCTTCCACTGGAGCCGACAGAGAAGAGAAACCCTTCCCTTGGAGCTGGTGCCCTGAGTTTCGACTTGTAGCCTACTGGACTGTGAGAGAGTAAACTTCTCTTTGTGGAAGCCATCCACTTGTGGTCTTTCTGTTATAGAAGCACTCGGTGACTAAGACAGTCTCCTAGTGCTGCTGTATGTAACACAAGTACCACAGAAGGGTGCCCTTAAAGAACAGAAATGTATTTCCTCAGGTTGGCCCTTCACTCACGGCAGCCCTATGAACAATAGAACCAAATGCTGCCTGGTCCTGCGCCATCCCCGTGATCAGTTGTGGATGGACTTTTGTGCTTCATAGGGTTTTTGTTGGCTGATTTTCAGAAATAGATCGCCAGGCCTTTATTGCTAGTCTGTCTTAGTCTGGAAGTTCTGTTGAAACTTGTTTAGCATTAGAGCAACACAGAAGCCTCCACTGACAGGCGGGTGGTGGCTGTTCATGAGGTGCCTTGGCTGGGAATCGAACTCAGGTCTTCTGTGTGGAAGGCGAGAATTCTACCACTGAACTAGCACTGTACCACCACTGCCCTCAAAGCACAGTCAGTATATGAAAATTTATAAATGAGGGTCAAAATGAGTGAAAACAAAAAAAAACAAACCCGTTGTCGTCGAGTCGATTCCGACTCATACCGATCCTACAGGACAGAGTAGAACTGCCCATAGGGTTTCCAAGGAGCACCTGGTGGATTTGAACCACTGACCTTTTGGTTAGCAGCCATAGCTCTTAACCACTATGCCACCACGGTTTCCAAAATGTAGAACATTTTCTTTATAAACTATGTATGTAGTTCTTGATAGTTATCTTGCTCATTTAAAAATTCACAGAAATACATGTTTTATGACCAGCTCTTGTCCTGTCAAGGAGCCCTGGCGGCGCAGTGGTTAAGTGCTCAGCTGCTAACCGAAAGGTTGGCAGTTTGAACGCACCAGCTGCTCCGAGGGAGAAAAGACCTGGTGATCTGCTCCTGTAAAGATTACAGCCTTGGAAACCCTATGGGGCAGTTCTACTCTGTAACACACGGGGTCACTATAGTTGGAATCAACTCAAGGCATTTTTTTTTTCTAACATTCTTGTCCCCTCATACATTTGTCTGTAATCTAGGGTTAACACAGTAAGTGATTGTAAATGGTATAAGTTAAAACGTGAGTTTTAGAAATGATTTCTTCTGGAAGCAGTATGTGAAAATCTAAATAGTCATTGCCTTCGGTCTGAAAAGAGTTATGCAAATTCAGGTCCCCAAAGAAAATCAGAATGCTGACCTAAATGAAAGAAAATAAAAATGATTAAAAAAGAAATGTATCGTTTTTCTTCTGTTTGACGATTGCGATTATATCTAAATATTTCTGAGACCAAGCCAAATAAGTGGAAAGAAATAAATTCGATTCACATCTAATATATCTAACAATAGGTTAGAAGGAGTAGAGTTTGTGTGAAACTGACCTATTATATAAGTGATCACCATTAATTAAAAGCATGCATGTTTTCTGATATAATAGGTTTAAAACATACCATTTGACCCATATGGATGATTTGACAAGTGATTAACCTTGAGTGAACAATTGAACGAGAATAATCAGAACATACTGACATAGTCAACTTTTTAAATGATTTATGTTTTTGGTACATAGCAATCATATCTCAGCAAACAGATTAAACCATCTTTACACAAGTAACGCGCGCTTTCTGTGTTTGTTTGCCGGCTGTTTTCTCCCCTTTCAAGGTATTTTCATAGGCACAGCTATGCCTTTTTTTTTTTTTTTTACATGTTGCTATGAAGAAAAATTAGCATAGCCTGCTTTCAAGGATGCCTTGCAGAGGGAAGGCGAAATCAGCAAACAAACTCAGACGGGAGCGTTATTTGCATGAAAATACGGTATCGTATTCATGTAAACAACATGTGAGAAGAAAAAACAAAAAAGATAATGCTCTATAATTTTGGTGTAACTGGGTGTTCTTCATTTTCTTGCCCCTAGTAGAAATTTTGTGATTGTACTTTAAAATCAGTTTAAAAGACTATTTTCTAACATTGTCTATCTTGCCTTCACCTATACCTAATTTTCCCAGTAATTTAGGGTAGAGAATCTCAGCAAGTAAATAGGTATTCTTTTTCTTCTGTTTTTGACACGTAGGTATGTATCTGTGCTGTATCACTGATGAAAGGATCCCTTACACTAATAGAAAAATAAAACACCACCCTATGCCTTCCTATTCATGAAGTTGATGGAAGGGTAAAAGTATCATTAATTATATAGACAGGGTGTATATACTTTTAGCATCAGCTGAAACCACAAAATTATAGCTTACCACCACATTAGTAAAAACCTAAAGAAAACACACACACACACACATTGGAAGGGATGCCTTATAAATGTCAGTCATTATTCAGTTGCTGCCCTACGCCTTCATTAGCAATAGCCTTTGACATCCGAGCAGAAAAATCTTCTTTCAGAACATTTTAAACTAAGCACTCCAGTAAAATGAATCCTGTAAGTCAGACATTACCAGCGAACTTAAGTAACCTTTTTTTTTTTTTTAATTCTCTTGGTTCACACAGATTTGTCATTTAAAAGGTACATCAGTGAAAGGAAGAGATCCAGAGCATCAGAGAAAGTGGGTTGTCCCTGCTACTAAGTTTGATATCACTGATATTTCCTCAAACAAAGCAAACTCTCATTATATAGTCATTTTATGTAATGTTAAATTAAAAAATCCTACTCAATTCTGACCATTGAACTTGTTTAAGCCTCAAAAATTATGAAGGGGTTGAGGCACGCATCAACTAGTTATCGAATTTTAAAAATAGTTATTTTCTTGTTGTTTTGTTGGCCATCTTGGCTAATGATTACTCATTTTATTTTTTAATACAGTAAAGCATTCCAATTAAAAAAAAAAATTTCCATCGAGTCTACTCCAGCTCATGGCTACCCCATGTGTGTCAGTGGAACTGTACTCCATGGGGTTTCCAATGGCTGATGTTTCGGAAGTAGATCACCAGGCAGGTAGACTTGAACCTCCAACTTTTCAGTAGCAGCCGAGCATGTCAACCATTTGCACACCCCAGGGATGCTTGCAAAATAAATTTGTATGCATTTGCCACAAATGAAGAAATTGAAGTTGTCAAAGAGCACATTCCACTTGGATTCACAATTAACGCCCATGGAAGCAGCAGTCAAGAAATCAAACCACATATTGCATTGAGCAAATATGCTACAAAAGACCTCTTAAAGTGTTCAGAAGTAAAGTTGTCACTTTGATGACTAAGGCACGACTGACCCAAGTCATGATATTTTCAATGGTCTCATATGCAAGCAAAACCTGGACAGTGAAAAAGGAAGACTGAGGAAGAACTGATACATTTGAATTATGGTGTTGGCAAAGAATATTGAAGATACCATGGACTGCCGAAAGAATGAACAAATCTGTCTTGGAAGAAGTACAGCCAGAATGCTCCTTAGAAGCAAGGACGGCGAGACTTCATCTCAAGTAATTTGGACATGTTATTGGCAGAGACCAGTCCCTGGAGAAGGACATCATGCTTGGTCGAGGGTCAGTGAAAAAGAGGAAGACCCTCAACGAGATGGATTGACACAGTGGTGCAACAATGGGCTCAAGGATAACAACAATTGTGAGGATGGTGCAGGACTGTGCACTGTTTCGTTCTGTTGTACACGGGGAAAAATTATGTATTCTTAGGGAAATGAAGTCACAAATGTTGATATTAGTCAACATCAATCAATTCATCCAACTGTCTACCTTGATAGATGAAATTTACATACAAACTCTTCAATACCCCAATCCGTATTGCCCTATTATGTGTGGTGTGTATGTGTTTGTATGTACATCTGTATGTGTGAGTGTTCGTTATAAAAATTGGGGAGAAGAAACACATGGAATTATAGGAATTAAAATTGCCGTGTAAGTAATTTCAATTTACCTAAACAACTAAATATGGGCCTGATGAGTCTAACTAAAAATTAGTGTTCTTTCTATTGTGAGATTCTCTTATAACTATTGTACAACACCACCTAGAGTTAAATAGAAAACCAAAGAACCCAAACCTGTTGCTGTCGAGTTGATTCCAACTCGTAGTGACACTACAGGACAGAGTAGAACTGCCCTATAGGGTTTCCAAGGCCCAGCTGGTAGATTCGAACTGCCGACCTTTCGGTTAGCAGCTGAGCTCTTAACCACTGCGCCACCAGGGTTCCAGAGGTAAATACAAATAAGTTTAAAATGGAAGAATAAATAACTGTCACACGACACGAGTAAACAGCTGTAAAGATCTAGTTTCATCTCCTAGTGATAATTTCTCATTTCTGTATTTGTTTTCTTGAATGTTATGTGTCCACCAGGAATAAGATGCCTCCTGTGTATGTCAGCCATGGAGGGAAATAGAGATTATAATCCTCTCAATGATACAATGTCTTGAAAGTTTGCCTTTCAAATCTTTGTACAGGAACTTAATTCTGAGTGAAGCTTTTTACACAGAATCAAACTGACAAATTATTTCTTGTTAGTAGATATTTCCCATGCTCTTGTGGGGGTTTTCATGATAAAGTTTTGGAGCAATAAGCATGTATATCGAGGGGGGCATCAAAATTCATTAACATTAATACTAATAATAATATCAACAAACAGGATTAGTGTTGGGACTGAAGTCCAGCACAATCTTTCCCTTAGCTTCTGGTTGTTGGTGTTTCTTGCTGTTGAGTTGATTACAACTAAGAGTGAGCCCATCCATGTGTCAGAGTAGAACTGCTCCATCGGGTTTTCAAGGCTGTGACCTTTCCGAAGCAGATCTCCAGGACTTTCTTCTGAGGTGCCTCTGGGTGGATTCAAACCACCAAACTTTCCACTAGTAGTTAAGCACTAAGCCATTGACACCATCCAGATATTGCTCGTTAGCGTCTTGAGGTGTTTTCACGTCCCACTCACTTATACAGCTCACAGAGAAGATAAAGTACGTGCTCTGCAGCTGATGGTTTTTTTTTTTCTCCCTGCTATTTTGTGAGAGAAAGTCTGGACATGGTTTGCATTCCATATTCTTGATTGATGTTTCCGATTCCAAATGTTTCAATGGCAGTTTCTAACTTTGCATACACGCACACACACATACATATGCACACACCTGTATATACGTACACCTGTGCATATGCTTGTGTATAAATAATTGGCAATGACCGTATACCTGATGGCACACACCGAATGCCATTTTAATAAATAGCATTACAGCATTTGGGTGCATATAATTCGGCTATTTCTGTGTCTGAACATTAGCTTAGGGAAGCAGTGATTTTTTATCTGGTTTTAACAGATTCTATTCACAGCAAAATTTCCTTATAGTGGATGACGCTTTCATTTTCTATCCTCTTAGGTGCCAATCCTCTCAATGAAGGCATTTTAAAAATCTAATATTTGACATATGAATGTATTTAGATACCCTGAAGGTAACCATAAGGTGCCCTTGTGGCTCAGCAGTTAAACTACTTAGCTGCTAACTGAAAGGTTGGTGGTTCGAACGTACCCAGAGACTCCATGGGAGAAAGACCTAGCAGTCTGCTCCTGTAAAGATTACAGCTTTGGAAACGCTATGGGGCAGTTCTACTCTGTCCTATAGGGTCGCTATGGAAAGTAGTCTGAAGCTGTCAATTAGATGTGTGTTGTGAGTCGAAATTGACTTGAAGGCAACTAATTACAATATGATTCATTGTAGATGAAGACAGATTGTCTCAGGCACAGAATGGCTCGTGGGTACTTTGTGTGGGAGGGACAATTATTTGTATACAATACATACTCAACAACTAAGAAATTAAGAAATGCAATTTTGTAAAGGCTGTTCTTGACCTGAAAACAGAGTCCCACGTGCATGCATAGCCATAGATTCAGCTCCAAAACGTATTATACTGACATTTCAAAAAGCTTGGCATATTATTTTAAATCAAAGTTGCCTAAAATTTTCACCACGTTTTTATATTGTGCATTCTTTGAAATACATATTTTTCAACGTCTCCCGATAAATGTCTTAGATTGTGTTGCATTTGTCTGTAGTCATTTTGATTCTGAACCCCTGACCTTACCTGATCCTCAGTCCTTATTCCTAGTCATATTTAATTAAGTATTCCCGATTAGCATTCTAATTTGATCCTCAAACTTGACAAGGCTTTGCTGAGATTAAGATTTATTGCATTAACTTGTTTGGTGTTCTGTTCTCAGTGGAAATACAGATATTTTTTAAAGCCCTCTCACCTGCTTTCTTCTTTAAAAACAATGAACCAATATAGGAGCAATTCATAAAAGGAACACTAACCAGGATCCATACTTTTTTCTTGCCTTCCAATTATTGACGCAGTGTTTGTGGTATGCTTGTGTACCCAGAGAAAACACAATGCAAGTTTTCCCTTGGGGATTATTGTTTAAAATCCATGGGATTTAAGATATGCCATGATACAACATCACCAGTAGGAACTCAGGGTAAAAATGCAGTCCAAGGCTACAGGACCTTTCAGGAAAAAATAGCTAATTGGTTATGACTGCGATTAAACTTCCTGTAGAGCTGAGAACTGGCAGAAGAAGAAGCAAAGCAGTCTAAGAAGAAATACCACCAGAATGCTCCTTAGAAGCAAGGATGGAGTGACTTTGACTCGCTTACTTTGGATGCGTCATCAGGAAAGACCAATCGCTAGAAAAGGACATCATGTGTGGTAAAGTGGAGGGCCAGTGAAAATGAAGGAAACCCTCCTTGAGATGGATTGACACAATAGCTGCAACAATGGGCTCATGAAGATGGCGCAGGACTGGGCAATGTTTCCTTCTGTTGTACATAAGGTCATCATGAGTCACAGCCAACTTGTCAGCAACTACAACAGTGCTAATCCAAAGCTCAAATTCAGTTGAGTATTCTCCTGCTGGAGAACTTCGATAATAAAAACGTATACCATTGCAGTTTACGCAAATATCGGAGACGAGCTTGTCCAACTCCTTCATTTCATTAAATGGGGAAACTTCCTAAAATGAGACCAACCGGTGCTTGGATCAGTTAGCCAATAATCGGTGGACCCCTGGAAAATAACCAAGGTCATCAATCTTGTTCTAATGCTCTTACACTGCGCCATGTTGCTTTTGGCAAAGTGTTACATCAGATCGGACCAACAGGAATACTAATTCTAATAATAGCTCTCACTTAATAATTGCTACACAATGTTTTTTTTTAATACAATATTTTACTGTGAGTTTTTTTTTTGTTTTTTCTTTTTGTCATTATTGTACTTTATTTTTTATTGTACTTTAGATGAAGGCTTACATAACAAACTAGCCTCTCATTAAACAGTTAGTACACATATTGTTTTATGACATTGGTTACTAACCCCGTGACATGTCAGTACTCTCCCTTCTCAACCTTGGGTTCCCTATTACCAGCTTTCCTGTCCCCTCCTGCATTCTAGTCCTTGCCCCTGGGCTGGTGTGCCCCTTTAGTCTCATCCCATTTCATGGGCCTGCCTAATCTTTGGCTGAAGGGTGAACATCAGCAATAACTTCATTACTGAGCTTAAAGGGTGTCCAGGGGCCATACTCTTGGGGTTTCTCCAGTCTCTGTCAGGTCAGTAAGTCTGGTCTATTTTTGTGAGTTAGAATTTTGTTCTACATTTTTCTCCAGCTCTGTCCGAGACCCTCTATTGTGATCCCTGTCAAAGCAGTCGGTGGTGGTAGCTGGGAACCATCTAGTTGTGCTGGACTCAGTCTGGTGGAGGCTGTGGTAGCTGTGGTCCATTAGTCCTTTGGACTAATCTTTCCCTTTTATCTTCGGTTTTCTTCATTCTCCCTTGCTCCAGACCAGGTGAGACCGGTGGACTATCTTAGATGTTTGTCTCGGATTTTGATCTATGTTATCGTTGTTGGGTGCCATCAAGTCAATTTGGACTCATAGCAACCTAGTTGTACTGGACTCAGTCTGGTGGAGACCGTGGTAGCTGTGGTCCATTAGTCCTTTGGACTAATCTTTTCCTTGTATCCTGTTCTCTTCATTCTCCCTTGCTCCCGAAGGGTTGAGACCAGTGGAGTATCTTAGATGGCCGCTCACAGGCTTTTAAGACCCCAGACGCTACTCACCAAGGCAGAATGTAGAACATTTTCTTTATAAACTATGTTATGCCAATTGAGCTAGATGTTCCCTGAGACCATGGTCCCCACATCCCTCAGCCCAGTAATTTGGTCCCTCAGGGAGTTTGGATGTGTCTATGGAGCTTCCATGACCTTGCCTCGTACAAATTGTGCTGGCTTCCTCAGTATTGTGTACTGTCTTACCCTTCACTAAAGTTACCACTTACCTATTGTCTAGTTAGTGTTTCTCCATCCCCACCCCTCCCCTCCCTCATAACCATCAAAGATTATTTCTTTTTGTGTGTAAACCTTTTCATGAATTTTTATAATAGTGGTCTCATACAATATTTGTCCTTTTGTTATTGACTTATTTCACTCAGTATGATGCCCTCCAGATTCATCTATGTTGTGAAATGCTTTGCAGATTCTTCATTGTTCTTTTTTGTTGCATAATACTCTATTGTGTGTATGTACCATAGTTTGTGTATCCATTCATCTGTTGATGGGCATCTCAGTTGTTTCCATCTGTTTGCTATTGTGAACAATGTTGCCATGAACATGGGTGTGCATATGTCTCTTTGTGTGATGACTCTTATTTCTTTAGGATGTAGTCCTAGAAGTGGGATTGCTGGATAATATGATATTTCTATTTCTAGCTTTCTAAGGAAGTGCCGTATCGTTTTCCAAAATGGTTGTATCATTTTGCATTCCCACCAGCAGTGCATAAGAGTTGCGATCTCCTCGCAGCCTCTTCAATATATATTTTTTTATTTGTGCCAGTAATGCCGGTGTGAGATGGTATCTCATTGTGGTTTTGATCTGCATTTCTCTAATGACTAGTGATTTTGCGAGCATTTCCTCATGTGTCTGTTAGCCACTTGAATGTCTCCTTTGGTGAAGTGTCTGTTCATTTCCTTTACCCATTTTTAAATTGGATTAGTTGTCTTTTTGTTGCAGATGTGTTGGATTTTCCTGCAAATTTTAGAGATTACACCTTTGTCAGATCTGTCATAGCCAATTTATTTTTCCCTCAGTCTGTAGATTCTCTTTTTACTCTTTGGTAAAGTCCTTTGATGAGCATAAGTGTTTAATTCTTAGAAGATCCCAGTTATCTAGCTTATCTTCTGGAGTTTGTGTGTTGTTAGTTATGGTTTGTATCCTATTAATGCCATGTATTAGGGCTTCTAGTGTTGATCCTATTTTTTCTTCTATGATCTTTATAGTTTTTTGTTTATATTTAGGTATTTGATCCATTTTGAATTAATTTCTGTATATGGTGAGAGGTATGGGTCCTGTTTCACTTTTTTGCAGATGGATATCCAATTTTGCCAGCACCATTTGTTAAGAAGACTGTATTTTCCCCATTTGATGGACTTTGGGCCCTTGTTGAAGATCAGGTGACCATAGGTGGATGGATTTACAACTGGGTTCTCAATTCTGCTCCATTAGTCAATGTATCTGTTATCGTACCGTACCAGCCTGTTTTGACTACCATAGCTGTATAGTAGGTTCTGAGGTCAGGTAGTGCGAGTCTTCCTACTTTATTCTTCTTCTTCAGTAGTGCTGTACTTATCCAGGACTTCTTCCCTTTCCATATAAAGTTAATGATTAGTTTTTCCATCTCTTTAAAGAATATTGTTGGTATTTGGATTGGGATTGCATTGCATTTGTAGATTGCTTTGGGTAGAGTTGTCATTTTCACTATGTTGAGTCTACCTATCCATGAGCATGGTATGTTCTTCCATTTGTGTAGATCTCTTTTGGTTTCTTGTAGTAGTGTTTTGCAGTTTTCTTTGTATAGGTCTTTCACGTCCCTGGTTAGATTTATTCCTAAGTACTTTATATTTTTTAGGGGCTAGTTTAAATCATATTATTTTCCTGATTTCCTTTTCATTATTCTCTTTATTGGTGTATAGGAATCCAATTGATTTTTTTTTTATTGTTGTGCTTTAAGTGAAAGTTTACATTTCAAGTTAGTCTCTCATCCAAAAATTTATACATGCATTGTTATGTGACCCTAGTTGTTCTCCCTATACTGTGACAGCACAGTTCCTCCTTTCCACCCCAGATTTCCCATGTCCATTCAACCAGCTCCTAACCCTCTCTGCCTTCTCATCTCGCTTCTGGACAGGAGCTGCCTATTTAGTCTTCTGTATCTACTTGAGCTAAGAAGCACACTCTTCCAAGCATCATTTTATGTCCCACAGTCCAGTCCAATCCCTGTCTGAAGCGTTGGCCTCAGGAATGCTGGTAAACACCTTACATCCACAGTGCAGCCCTTAACAATGAAAAACTTACCCATCCCCAAATGTCAATAGCACTGACGTTGAGAAGCCCTGCACTACACTGGTCATAATAGAGAAACTTCCTAAAGAGATAGATTGTTGTTGTCGTTGTTGTTGTGTGCCATCGTGTCAATTCCAACTCATACCAACCTCATGTAACACAGTAGAACTGCCCCCATTGGGTTTCCTAGTCTGTAATCTTACAGGAGAAGATTGCGAGGTCTTTCTTCTGCAGAGTGGCTGGGTGGGTTCAAACCATCAACCTTTTGGTTAGAAGCTGAGCACTTAACCATTGCACCACCAGGGCTTATTTTATATGTATACTAAAAAAAAAAAAAAACCAGTCGCCATTGAGTCGATTCCAACTCATATCGACCCTGTACGACAGAGTAGAACTGCCCCATAGGGTTTCTAAGGGGCGGCTGGTGGACTCGAACTGCCAACTTTTTTGTTAGCAGCGGAATGTTTAACCACTGCACCACCAGGGCCATTAATTGATAATAATTTAAATTTCCTTTTGTGTTGTTGTTGTCGTGTGCTGTAGAGTCAATTCCAGCTCATATGAGCCCATGTGACAGAGTAGAACTGCCCCATAGGGTTTCCTAGGCTGTAATTTCTCCCCACCTCCCCCACCCCCAGGCTATAATTTTTATGAGAGCAGATGGCCCAGTCTTACTCCCGCAGAGCTGCTGGGTAGGTTTGAACTCCTGACCTTTTAGTTAGCAGCTGAACACTATAACCATTGTGACATTAACATATGCATTTTAGAAAACTTAGAAAATCGTGAAAAGCAGAAACAAAAAGCAATGTAAATGGTGCCAGGGATAGCTTCATCAACCTGAATCTCATGTATAAAGAGATGATGATGATGCCTTTTTGAATATTTATCTTTGCAGCTCATTCCCTACAGCACAGTAAAAAAAAAGAAAATTCCATATTGTTTTAAACATAAGAACAGGGTGAAGTCATCTCAAAAATGAAGTCCATCCAAGTGGACAGTTACTGAACAAGTGGCATTGTGCAGACTTGATGACTGACTCAGATTTCCTGCACGTCACTTGTTGGTAAAAATGATTCAATTTGTGAATGTGTGTTGAGGCTTCATCCTGTCATTTTCCATTAGGGGTTATGTCCAACTTTCTGCAGATGTCTGCTTGAGACCTGATGTCAATCTTCACAAATATATGTGGGTCCCCTCCCTGTCATTCACTGCCACCCTGAGGGTACTGAGCAAGATGGCGCGCCCTTTATTGTAACCACGCAATCCTGCAGGAAAACATCCCATTGCAAGATGAATGCATTACAGATGTACTCATCTTCTGACTTCTTTTGTTCCCCTGGGAAGGTGATAAAGTCATGTGAAGATTCTGTCCACGTTGTGTCCAAGTCCCAAAATGGCAGCAGTGAGCTGAGCTGGCAGGTAGGGTGCTGACAGTCAGCACTTCTCAGCCTTTCTGCGTCCCCACTCGCTCGCTCTCCTGATTTGGGTCTCCCCTTGCTTCTCCAACACTTCAACTGCTGCCAGGGCTCTGAAATCTCTCTGTGCTTTTATTTGTTGTTCATGAGCTTAGTTGTAGGAGAATGTGGGGGAGGAACTGCTACGCTATCATCTTGCCCTTCCTGCAGCTCAGTGTATATTTGTCTAATGGATGGATGCATGTGTGGGCGGATAGGTAGATAGATGGATGGGTGGATGGACGGACGAATAGATGGAAAGATAGACAGAGATAACAATGGATGGATGGATGTTTGTGCACAGATGGATGGATGAATGGATGGATAGATTGTGATGATAAAAGGAGAAAAGACTGAAGTTGTCAAGGATTACATTTTACTTGCATCCACAATCAACACCCATGGAAGCAGCAGTCAAGAAATCAAATGATACATCGCACTGGGCAAATCTGTTGCAAAAGACCTCTTTAAAGTGTTAAAAAGCAAAGATGTCACCTTGAGGACTAAGGTGCACCTTACCCAAGCCATGGTATATGCACGTGAAGCTGGACAATCAATAAAGAAGACCAAAGAAAAATTTACACCTTTGAATTATGGTGTTGGCAAAAAATATTGAATATACCATGGACTGCCAGAAAAATGCACAAATCTGCCTTGGAAGAAGTACAGCCAGAAAGCTCCTTAGAAGCAAGGATGGAGAGACTTCATCTCACATATTATGGACATGTTGTCAGGAGGGAGCTGTCCCTGGAGAAGGACATCATGCTTGGTAATGTAGAGGGTCAATGAAAAAGAGGAAGACCTTCAACGAACTGGATTGACACAATGGCTACAACAATGGGCTCAAGCATAACAACGACTGTGAGGATGGCGCAGGACTGGGCAGCGTTTCGTTCTGTTGTACATGGGGTTGCTATGAGTTGGAACCAACTTGACAACACCTAACAATAACAACAAGTGAAAGACTACAGTCCCTCCCGTCAGAGGTAGGGGATATCAGAAATCTGCTGGATCAGTTAGCCAATAATCGGTGGACCCCTGGAAAATAACCAAGGTCATCAATCTTGTTCTAATGCTCTTACACTGCGCCATGTTGCTTTTGGCAAAGTGTTACATCAGATCGGACCAACAGGAATACTAATTCTAATAATAGCTCTCACTTAGTAATTGCTACACAATGTTTTTTTGTTTCATTGCAACTTTTTTTCCTAAAAGTTTATAAATCATGAAGTACCACATGTGTTTTAGAAAACTTTAGAAAATGGTAGCAAGGAAAGAAAAAACATTATACTCCCAGAGACAGTATCATTAATATGTTGCTAAATTTACGTCCATTTGTTTTGTTATGTGTAAACACAAAAACATACACATCCAAATGCATTTTACATAATTGAAATCGTTGTGAATGTTACACATTTTGATAAGATTTATATTACAGTACATACATAACATTGTTGTTTGTTTCCATTGAATCAGCTGAAACTTGTGATGACCTTAAGTACAAGAGTACTAAACGTTGCTTGGTCCTGCACCATCTTCATGATCGTTGGTATGCTTGAGTCCATTGGTATTGTCACTGTGTATTTTGAGTGCCTTCGAATCTAGGAGGCTCATCCTCCAGCACTGTATCGGACAATATTGTGTGGTGATCCATAGGGTTTTTATTGGCTGATTTTTGGAAATAGACCACCAGGCCTTTCTTCCTAGTCTGTCTTAGTCTGGAGGCTGTGCTGAAACCTGTCCACCAAGAGTGGTGCTGCTAGTATTTGAAATACTGGTGGCATAGCTTCCAGCATCATTGCAACACACAAGCCACCATAGTGTGACAAACTGACAGACAGTTGGTGGACATTTACAAATATATGTATATATAAAATATGTAATATGTATGATATATATAATAAATATATATGTGTTTGTGTGTATATATATATATATATATATAAAATACATTTATATGTAACCAAAAACGAAACTGATTGCCTTCAGATCAAGTCCACTCTGATTCATGGCAACCTCCTGTGTTATAGAGTAGAACTGTGCTCCATAGGGTTTTCTTCTCTATAATCTTTACAGAAGCAGGGATCTTTCAGAAGTAGATCGCCAGGCCTTTCTTTGAGGCATGTCTGGGTGTACTCAAACATCCAACTTTTTGGTGAGTTGCTGAGTGCTTAACCGTTTTACCACCCAGGGTTCCTATGTGTGTGCACATATGAACGTAAATCTTTTTGCAATGCTGGATCAGAGCTCATGCGTCTCTTCAGTTTTGGTGACAGCACACTCCTCCTTTCCACCTCGGATTTCTCATGTCCATTCAACCAGCTCCTGATCCTCTCTGCCTTCTCATCTCACCTCTGGACACAAGCTGCGCATTTAGTTTCATGTATCTACTTCAGCTAAGAAGCACATGCTTCATGAGTATCATTTTATGTCCCATAGTCCAGTCCAATCTTTGTCTGAAGAGTTGGTCTTCGGAATGCTTTTAGTTGTGGGCTAACAGAAAGTCCAGGGGCAGTGTCTTCTGGGGTCCCTCCAGTCTCAGTCAAACTATTAAGTCTGGTCTTTTTAGTAGAATTTGAGTCATGCACCCCACTTTTCTTCTGCTCCGTCAGGAACTCTCCATTGTGTTCCCTGTCAGGGCAGTCACTGGTGGTAGCCAGGCACCATCTAGTTCTTCTGGTCTCAGACTGATGAAGTGTCTGGTTTATGTGGCCCTTTCTGTCTCTTGGGCTAATATTTTCCTTGTGTCTTTGGTGTTCTTCATTCTCCTTTGCTCCAGGTGGGTTGGGACCAGGTGATATATCTTAGATGACTGCTCACTAGCTTTTAAGACCCCAGATGCCACTCACCAAAATGGGATGCAGAACACTTTCTAATAAACTTTGTTAGGCCAATCGACCTAGATGTCCCCTGAAACCATGTTCCCCAGACCCCGCCCCTGCTTCTTTGTCCTTCAAAGTGTTTGGTCGCATTCAGGAAACTCTCAGCTTTTGGTTTAGTCCAGTTGTGCTGACTTCCCCTGTATTGTGTGTTGTCCTTCCCCTCACATAAGATAATTCCTGTCTACTATGTAGTTAGTGAATACCCCTCTCCCTCCCTCCCCATCCTCGTAACCATCAAAGAATGTTTTCCTCTGTGTTTAAACCATTTCTTGAGTTCTTAAAATAGTGGTCTCATACAATATTTGTCCTTTTGCAACTGACTAAATTCACTCAGCATAATGCCTTCCAGATTCATCCATGTTATGAGATGTTTCAAAGATTCATCCTTGTTCTTTATCTTTGCATAATATTCCATTGTGTGAATATACCATAATTTGTTTATCCATTGACGGGCACCTAGGTTGTTTCCATATTTTTCTATTGTGAACACTGCTGCAATGAACATGGGTGTGCATATATCTAATCATGTAACAGCTCTTATTTCTCTAGGATATATTCCAAGGAGTGGAATTGCTGGATCATATGGTACTTCTATATCTAGGTTTTTAAAGAAGTGCCAAATCCATTTCCAAAGTGGTTGTACCATTTTACATTTCCACCAGCAGTGTATAAGTGTTCCAGTCTCTCCACAACCTCTCCAACATTAATAATTTTGTGTTTTTTTTTTTTTTTTGGATTAATGCTAGCCTTGTTGGGTGAGATGGTATCTCATTGTAGTTTTGATTTGCATTTCTCTAATGGCTAATAATCGCGAGCATTTCTTCATGTGTCTGTTAGCCACCTGAATATCTTTGAAGAAGTGACTGTTCATATCCTTTGCTCATTTTTTAATTGAGTTATTTGTCTTTTTGTTGTTGAAGTTTTGCAGTATCTTGTAGATTTTAGAGATTAGACCCTGATCAGATTCGTTGTAGCCAAAAATTTTTTCCCGGTCTGTAGGTTGTCTTTTTACTCTCTTGGTGAAGTCTTTTGATGAGCATAAGTGTTTGATTTTTAGGAGCTCCTGGTTATCTAGTTTCTCTTCTGGTGTTTATGCATTCTTACTATGGTTCGTATTCTGTTTATGCCATGTATTAGGGCTGCTAGCATTCTCTGTATTTTTTCTTCCATAATCTTTATCATTTTAGATTTTATATTTAGGTCTTTGATAGATTTTGAATTAGTTACTGTGCGTGGTGTGAGGTATGGGTCCTGTTTCAGTTTCTTGCAGGTGGCTATCCAGTTATACCGGCACCATTTGTTAAAGAGACTGTCTTTTCCCCAGTTAATGGACTTTGGGCTTTTGCCAAATATCAGTTTCTCATAGGTGAATGAATTTACTTTTGGATTCTCAGTTCTGTTCTACTGGTCTATGTATCTGTTGCTATACCAGTACCAGGCTGTTTTGGCTACCGTCGAAGTACAATAGGTTCTAAAATCAGGTAGTGTGAGGCCTCCCACTGTGTTCGTCTTCTTCAGTAATGCTTTACTTATTCAGGGCCTCTTCCCTGTCCATATGAAGTTGGTGATTTGTTTCTCCATCTCATTATGTTCATGAGGGATATTGGTCTGTAATTTTGTTTTTCTGTGGTCTTTACCTGGTTTTGGTATCAAGGTTATGCTGGCTTCATAGAATGAGTTTTGCAGTATTCCATCTTTTTCTATGCTCTGAAATACCTTTAGTAGTAGTGGTTTTAACTCTTCTCTGAAAGTTTGGCAGAATTCTCCAGTGAAACCATCAGGGCCAGGTGTTTTTTTGTTGGGAGTTTTTTAATTACCTTTTCAATCTCTTCTTTTGTTATGGGTTTATTATTTGTTCTACTTCTGTGTTAGTTTAGGTAGGTAGTGTCTTTCTAAAAAAATTGTCCATTTCCTCTAGGTTTTCAAATTTGTTAGAGTACAATTTTTCATAGTATTCTGCTATGATTCTTTTAATTTCAGTTGGGTCTCTTGTGATATCACCCATCTCATTTCTTATTCAGAGTTATTTTCTTCCTCTCCTGTTTTTCTTTTGCCAGTTTTGCCAATGGTTTATCAATTTTGTTGATCTTTCAAAGAACTAGCTTTTGGTCTTGTTAACTCTTTCAATTGTTTTTCTATTCTCTATTTCATTTAATTCTGCTCTAATTTTTATTTTTTGCTTTCTTCTGGTGCCCAAGGGCTTCTTTTGCTGCTCTCTTTCTATTTGAGTTGTAGGGTTAATGTATTTATTTTGGCCCTTTCTGCTTTTTGGATGTGTGTGTTTATTGCTATAAATTGACCTCTGTGCACTGCTTTTGCTGTATCCCAAAGGTTCTGGTAAGATGTGTTTTCATTCTCATTTGATTCTGTGAATTTCTATATTCCATCCTTAATTTCTTCTATAACCCAGTAGTTTTTGAGCAAGGTGTTGTTCAGTTTCCACGTGTTTGATTTTTTTTCTTTCCTTTTCTGTTATTGATTTCTACTTTTATGGCTTTATGGTCAGAAAATATGCTTTGTAATATTTCGATGCACTGGATTCTGTTAAGGCTTGCTTTATGGCCTAATATGTGGTCTATTCTGGAGAATGTTCCATGTGCATTGGAAAAGAAAGTATACTTGGTTGCTGTTGGGTGGAGCGTTCTGTATATGTCTATGAGATCAAGTTGGTTGATTGTGGTATTTAGATCTTCCGTGTCTTCATTGAACTTCTTTCTGGATGTTTTGTCCTGCACTGAAATAGTGTGTTGAAGTCTCCTACTATTATTGTGGAGCTGCCTATCTCTCTTTTCAATGCTGTTAGAGTTTGTTTTATGTATTTTATAACCCTGTCATTTGGGTGTGTAAATATTTATTATGGCTATATCCTCCTGGTGTATTGACCCTTTAGTCATTATATAGTGTCCTTCCTTATCATTTGTGGTGGATATTACTTTAAAGTCTATTTTGTCAGAGATTAATTTTGCCACTTGTCATGGATTGAATTATATCCCCCAAAAAATGTGTATCAATTTGGCTGGGTCAAGTATTGTGTGATTGTGTACCATTTTGTAATCTGATGTGATTTTTATATGTGTTGTAAACTTTATCACTATGATGTAATAAGATGGATTAGTGGCAGTTATAATGATGAGGTCTACAAGATTAGATAGTGTCTTAAGCCAATCTCTTTTAAGATATAAAAGAGAGAAGTGAGCAGAGACACATGGGAACCTCATACCACCAAGAAAGCAGTGCCAAGAGCAGAGTGCACTCTTTGGACCTGAGGACCTGAGGACCTGAGGTTCCTGTGCTGAGATGCTCCCAGAACAAAGTAAGACTGATAACAAGGACCTTCCTCCAGAGCTGACAGAGAAAGCCTTCCCCTGGAGCTGACATCCTGAATTTGGACATGTAACCTATTAGACTGTGAGAGAATAAACTTCTCTTTGTTAAAGCCATGCACTTGTGGTATTTCTGTTATAGCAGCACTAGATGACTAAGACACCACTCCTGCTCTTTTTGAGTGTCGTTTGCTTGGTATATTTTTTTCCATCCTTTGTGTTTTAGTTTGTTTGTGTCTTTAAGTCTAAGGTGTGTCTCTTGTAGGCATCATATAGAAGGATCATTTTTTTTTTTTATCCATTCTGCCACCTTCTCTCTGTTTATTGGTGCATTTAGTCCATTTACATTCAACCTAATTATTGATAGGTATGAGTTTAGTGCTGTCGTTTTTATGTCTTTTTTTATGTTGTTGACAGTTTCTTTGTTCTACTTAATTTTCTGTGCTGAGTCATTTTTCTTTATGTATTTTCTTTTCATCTTTTTCAGTGTAGTTGATTTTGTATTTGCTGAGTCTTTGTTTTTCTTGTTTTTTATTTTAATGTGTAGAACTGTTAGTTTCCTTTGTGGTTACCTTAATATTTACCTCTGCTTTTCTAAGTTTAAACCAAGCTTTTATTTCTTTATATTGCCTTGACTTCCTCTCCATATGAAAGATCTATGACTATATTATTTAGTCCCTCTTTTTTGTTGTAATGTTGTCATCTTTTACATATTGGCATCTCTATTTTCCTATTTTCAGTGTTTTAGCTTTGATTTATTTTTGTGACTCCTTTATCTGGGCTGGTATCTGGTTGCTCTGTCCTGTGTTGTAGTCTTGATGTTATTGATTTTCTAACCGGAGGACTCCCTTTAGTATTTCTTGTAATTTTGGTTTGGTTTTTGCAAATTCCCTAAACTTCTGTTTATCTGGAAATGCCCTAATTTCACCATCATATTTGAGAAACAGTTTTGCTGGATATATAATTCTTGGCTGGCAATGTCTTTTCCTTCAAGGCTTTGTATATGTCATCCCCTTGCCTTCTTGCCTGCATGGTTTCTGCTGAGTAGTCCAAGCTTATTCTTATTGACTCTCCTTTGTAGATGACTTTTTGTTCATCCCTAGCCACTCTTAAAATTCTCTCTTTATCTTTGGTTTTGGCAAGTTTGATTATAATATGCCTTGGTGACTTTCTTTTGGAATCTACCTTGTGTGGTGTTTGATGAGCATCTCGGATAGATATCTTGTTATCTTTCATGATATCAGGGAAGTTTTCTGCCAACAATCTTCAACAATTCTCTCTGTATTTTCTGTTATCCCCCCACCCCCTTCTGGTACTCCAATCACTCCTATGTTATTCCTCTTGATAGAGTCCCACATAATTCTTAGGGTTTCTTCATTTTTTTAAATCTGTTTATCTGATTCTTCTTCAGATAAGTTGGTGTCAAATGCTTTATCTTCAATCTCACTAATTCTGACTTCCATTGCCTCAATTCTGCTCCTATGACTTTCTATTGAGTTATCTGATTCTGAAATTTTATTGTTAACCTTCTGGATTTCTGATTGCTGTCTCTCTATGGATTCTTGCAGCCTGTTAAATTTGTCATTGTGCTCTTGTATAATCTTCTTAAGTTCCTCTATTGCTTTGTCTGTGTGTTCCTTGGATTGTTCTGCATTTTGGCTGATCTCCTTCCTGATATCTTGAAGAGTTCTATATATTAATCTTTTGTATTCTACCTCTGATAATTCCAAGAAGTTCTCTTCCTCCAGAAGACTTCTTGATTCTTTGTTTTGGGAGCTTGCTGAAGTCGTCATGGGCTGCCTCTTTATGTGATTTGATATTGATTGTTGTCTCCGAGCCATCAGTAAGTTATTATATTTATTTTATGTTTGCTTACTGTTCCTAGCTTCTTGTTTTGTTTTGTTTTGATATGCCCACATAGGCTGCTCATGTGAGCTAGTTTGATTATTGGAGACTTTGAAGCTCTCACGTCCTGTCTCCAGGTGGGTAGATCTGTTACTGTGTATATGAGCCCAGGAGTCCATTTACTTTTTTTGTATGGATTCAGCTCAGGTGTCCAGATAGTCAGTGACCAAGTGTGTGGTGCAGGCTATCACCTATAGTCCTAGATGGGCAGGAGTGATTGGAGTAGGCACAGGTATCTTGCTGCAGTAGGGGGTCACATGCTGAGAAAGGTGGGGGGTGATTTTCTGCCCCCAAGTGTCTGGGAGGAAATCATTTCCCTGTTGCCTAGAGTGTGTAGGTGAGTGAGTTTTGCAGCTAGACTATGGGCTCCTAATGCCATTGACTGTAAGGACTAGGAGGCACCACTTATTCTCTGACCCCTGTTGCAGGTGGCTAGGTGGCATGGCCATTCCTCAGGCCCCTGACATGGGTAGGTAAGGACCCTGCTTAATGGGCAGAGCGATGTCAAATATCACAAACCTGCCACTCCACCATATAGCTAATACAGTGAATTTAGGCTTCAAGATACCCTGTCATCCTGTGCTAATGAAGGCCTACACTGTTGAAATGGGCCTACACAGGTCTATGCAGGAGTGAAAGGCATTCAAAGTCTGTGGACCCCTTATGTCTGTGCCTAGGCAAAAGAGCTGTACCTGCCCTGAGTTAGGGGAATGAACAGATTATTTTTTCCTTGTTTATTAGTTTGTTCCCTCTTTAAGGCTGGGAGAATGGCTCAGGGTGCATGATGGGTCCTACTTCTGGCCCAGGGGAAGCAGCAGTCACTGAAACCGGCCCAGGACCTGGTGCAGAGTGGGGAGGGAGCAGGTAAGTGGGAGAGAGGTTCTTCCCAAATGGCGTGTTTTTTGATCTGCACGGTAGGTTAGAGGCATGTATTTATCTTTTGCTAATTGAGGGCTGCTTTTCACTGGTTCTGGAGGCTTGAGTAGACTCTCTGTTGCTCAGTCTCTCCCAATGTGGAAAATGCTTCCCAAACACCACTGCTTGCCTCACCGAGCACGCCAGTCGATCCAGCCTGCAGAGTGCTGGTTCCTGCTGGGTCAGGTCTGGCAACTCTTGGCTGCTTCGGAACCATCTCCCCCTTCCCCTGCCACTCAGTCCAATTCCTCAACTTTGCCTTTGATGTTCAGAGCTCCTAGATTGTCATATACAATCAATTCACTTGTTTTTTTGTTCTTTGTTGTAAGAGGGATGACCAGAAGCATCTGACTACTCCACGATCTTGGCCCCACCTAGATTTTTAGGAATTCTTAATTACTCTGAAAATGAATTCTAGATCAAGTATAAAACAAATTATATACTTTGCAAAATTATTTAAACATATTGTTGTTAGCTGCCCTCAAGTCGGTCCCCAACTCATGGTGACCCCATGCACAATGGAATGAAACACTGTCCAGTCCTGTGCCATGCTCATGATCAGTTGCCAATCGGATCATGTGATTCATTGGGTTTTCATGGGCTGATTTCAGAAAGAGATTGCTAGGCCTTTCTTCCTAGTCTATCTTAGTCTGGAAGCTCTGCTGAAACCTGTTTAGCATCACAGCAACTTACAGGCCTTCACTGATAGACGGGTGGTGGCTTTCACATGAGGTGCATTGACTGGGAATCGAACTCAGGTCTCCTCCACGGACAGAGAGAATTCTATCACTGAAACACCATTGCCCTCCCTAGAAAACATGGTGATTAGTAAAACAAACATTCCAAGGTATAAACAACATATTGTTGTTGTTAGGTGCGCTTGAGTTGGTTCCAACTCATGACAACACCATGTGACAGAGTAGAGCTGTCCTATAGGGTTTCCAAGGCTGTAATCTTTACTGGGGAACCCTGGTGGTGCAGTGGTTGAGAGCTTGGCTGCTAACCAAAAGGCCGGCCATTTGAATCCACCAGCTGCTCCTTGGAAACTCCGTTGGGCAGTTCTACTCTGTCCTACAGGGTCGCTATGAGTTGGAATCAACTCAATGGGAATTTTTTTTTTTTTAATGGGAATCTTTACTGGAGCAGATCACAAGGTGTCTCTCCTGTGGAGCCGCTGAGTGGACCTGAATCATCAACTTTTTGCTTAGCAGCAGAGTGCTTAACCATTGTGCCACCAGGGCTCCTTAAACAACATTGTAACCCCATTGCCATCGAGTAGATTCCACTGGTGGACTTGAATTGTTGACCTTTTGGTTAGCAACCTGAACTCTTAACCACTGCACTACCACGGATCCAAAAACATACTCCCATTGCCGTCAAGTCAATTCCGACTCATAGCAACCCCATAGCACAGAGAAGAACTGCCCCATAGGGTTTCCAAGGAGTGGCTGTTAGATTCGAACTGCTGACATTTTGGTTAGCAGCCATAGCTCACCTGAGCTCTTAACCACTGTGCCACCAGGGCTCCCCAAAAACGTACTAGTATAGTCAAGTCACTTCATTATTCACTCCAAATAGAAAGGTAAGATTTGAAGAGATGCCACATATCACTAATGGGCTATTTATCTCTTTTTGACTTTTTAACATTTCTTTTTACCAAAATAAACAGAGTTATTCTCATGGTGTCTGTGAAACAGACATAGTCTATGGTCATAATGGGAGGGATTTAGGTTGTCAAAAAGCAAAGCTGTCTACTGAGCATTCCATTGAGTGACAGGAAGTTCCCCGATGGCACATGGAAGGGCACAAGACATCCTCCTCCAATCACAAGTATCAGCTAATGGGCCTCTGTCTGCGTGGACATAATGATGCAATCTGTCAGTAATGTCCATCAGAGAGCAGCTAAACACAGTCACTGGGGAGCCACATGTGTGATGTCCACAGACATCTCTGTGGCGCTGGGATTCCAGTGTTATTTTTCAAGAACAACCTCTGTGAGATCTGAGGCTTATTTTCTCCTTCCACTCACTTCTGTACGTGGTCGTGTCGGGCTGAGAGGCACAGGGGATTGAACACATTAGAGATGTAAATCTTCTATAAACAAGGAGGAAGCCGTGGGGCTAGAAGTGTCTGCTGGGGCACAATAAACAGAGCACGCTGTTTGGTATTTTCACTATGTATTTTATAAGTCACTGTTATGAATTGAATTATGTCCCCCCAGAATGTGTGTCAACTTGGCTAGGTCATGATTCCCAGTATTGTGTGGTTGTCCACCATTTTGTGATCTGATGTAATTATCCTGTGTGTTGTAAATCCTATCACTGTGATGTTAATGAATTGGAATTAGCAGCAGTTATGTTAATGAGGCAGGACTCAATCTACAAGATGAGGTTGTGTGTTAAATCAATTTCTTTTGAGAAATAGAAGAGAGAAGTGAGCAGAGAGACGGGGGACCTCATACCACCACGCAAAAAGAGCCAAGAGTGGAGCGTGTCCTTTGGCCTTGGGGTCCCCACACCAAGAAGCTCCTTGACCAGGGAAGATCAATGCCAAGGACCTTCCCCCAGAGCCGACAGAGAGAGAAAGCCTTCCCCTGGAGCTGGCGCCCTGAATTTGGACCTCTAGCCTACTAGGCTGTGAGAGAATAAATTTCTCTTTGTTAAAGCCATCCGCTTGTGGTATTTCTGTTATAGCAGCACTAGATGACTAAGGCAGTCACTGTCTCAGTGTGTGCCAATCATTCACCAGTGCATTGCTGCACAATTGATTCTATAGTTAACTCATTCCTAATCTGAGGATCCCTGGTGACATAGTGGTTAAGCGCTAGGCTGTTAATGGAAAGGTTGGCAGTTCGAACCCACCAGCCACTCCATAAGACAAAGATGTAGCAGTTTGTTTCCATAAAGATTACAGCCTTGGAAAACTTATGGGGCAGTTCTACTCTGCCCTATAGTGTCGCTGTGAGTTAGAATTGACTCGACAGCATTGGGTTTGGTTTGGTATAGTTCTCTTCCACCACCTGTCTGTCAATTTATTGTGCTGTGGTGGCTTGGGTGTTGCTGTGATGCTGGAAGCTATGCCACAGGTATGGTATTTCAAACATCAACAGGATCATCCATGGTGGACAGGTTTCAGCAGAGCTTCCAAACTAAGACAGACTAAGAAGAAAGCCCTGGCCATCTACTTCTGAAAATCAGCCAATGAAAACCATATAGATTATAACAGACTATTGTCTGATACAGTGCTGGAAGGTGAGCCCCCTAGGGTTGGAAGGCAGTCAAAATACACAGTGACCACAAAAATGGACTTAAGCATACCAATGATGGTGAAGATGGCAGAGGTCCAGGCAACGTTTCAATCTGTTGTACGTGGAGTTGCCTAGAGTCAGAGTCAACTAGGCTTCAGCTATTTATCTCTATCCTTAATGGTCCTCACTCCATTTTGAAATATACATCTTGCTATGTTTGCCAACTTAAATCCTAGTTCAATTCTTCAAAGCACATTTTACTTATATAAACATAGATAAGAATGCATGGTGTTGCATTTTTTTCTTTCCCCAGTGGAATAAGGCAGTCTGAAAACAAAGCCCTTTACAAGAATTTATGTAAATTGGAAGTCTTTGTGCCCCAGACCACAGTGTTTATCTTATAGCAGATAATGTGTAGAAATATACAGTGAGCTCACTGTAGAGGAATGTGAAACACTTCAACTCTCTGTATATATTTGTTACATACAGTGTTTCACAATTCATTCCAAAAACAATTTTTCATTGTAACATAATTTTTTTTTTTAATGCATCCAGTCATCTAGTTGAAAGTTCTCACACATGAGCTGGCAGCATGACTTGTTATTATTGTTAGGTGTTGTCTAGTCGGTTCTGACTTGTAGTGACCCTGCGTACGACAGAAGGAAACGCTGCCCGGTCCTGTGCCATCCTCACAATCATTGCTATGTTTGAGCCCATTGTTGCAACCGCTGTGTCAGTCCATCTCATTGAGAGTCTTCCTCTTTCTCACTGACCCTCTACTTTACCAAGCATGATGTGCTTCTCCAGGGACTGGTCCCTCCTGATAACATGTCCAAAGTATGTGAAATGAAGTCTCGCCATCCTCGCTTCTAAGGAGTATTCTGGCTGTACTTCTTCCAAGACAGATTTGTTTGTTCTTCTGTCAGTCCATGTTATATTCAGTATCCTTCGCCAACACTACAACTCAAAGGTGTCAATTCTTCTTTGGTCTTCCTTATTCATTGTCCAGCTTTCGAATGCATATGAGGCAATTGAAAACACCATGGCTTGGGACAGGCACACCTTAGTCTTCAGAGTGAGATCTTTGCTGTTTAACACTTCAAAGAGATCTTTTGCAGCAAATTTGCCCAATGCAATGCACTATGACTTGAGGGAGCTAAAAATAAGCCCCAAGTTTATGCAAAATATCTCAATGTAAGTATATTTTGTTTTTATAAAATGTAGTTTTTTTATAAATGCTTCCATAATATCTTTATTATCAAAATGCTTAGAATTTGTCATCATATATTTGACATGAAGCAATTTTATGATATCAGAAAGTAGCTACATTTTAAAAGGGAGACCTGGTTGCTCTAACTCCAATATTCAACAGGTTTCAGCAGAGCTTCCAGACTAAGGCAGACTAGGAAGAAAGGCCTGGTTATCTACTCCTGAAAATCAGCCAATGAAAACTTTATGGATCACAATAGAATACTGTGCAATATAGTGCTGGAAGATGAGTTTCCTAGAGTGGAAGGCACTCAAAATACGCACTGGCACCTCAGAATAAAGGCCTGGTGATCTACTTCAGAAATCAGTCCATGAAAATCCTATGGATCATAATGATGTGATCCTGTTGTGCATGGAAATAAAGAACTGAGGTTAATGGACATTGCTTTTTCCAGACTGCAGTTATTTCAAATCCAGGACACCCCTACACTAACAGAGGATTGTCCGACCCCATGTCACTAGTTCAGAAATGGAGAAGCCTTGCTCTAAACCCACATGGCCTCCCCCAGGGATAGACTCTACTGTTTCTATGCCTTGCTCTAGGAGACCAGCTGTTTTTATTCCAGCCTTCCTTGGTTTAAAAACCACTGCCAACTGTAGGCTACCGCCATGTCCTCTGTTGCCTGTGAGGTAACTGTTAAATTACCATCGATTTAAAGAGGTTTTACTAAAATCTTACAATTTTCATGATTTCTAGCTCTCCACATTTATCAGCCATTGCTCCATTGTGTGATTCCTGGATAAAAACATTTACACTCTTAACAAAATGTCTTTTCTCCCCGTTATAGTCTTCTTGTAAGTGTTCACGTATTCCAAAAGTCATTCTCATCTATCCACACAACAGAATGTTTCACTTTAACCATGGACACAATCCCTTGCCTATAAAGTCAGCTGGACAAAACAATTTTCAAAGGAGGAAAGGCTAGACAAAACAAACAAACAAAAAAGTTAATAATGGTTTGCCCCAAATTCAAGGCACCCTAGTGGTGCAATGGTAAAGTGCTTAGTTGCTAACTGAATGGTCAGTGGTTCAAACCACCCAGAGGCTCTGTAGGAGAAAGACCTGATGATCTGCTCCAGTAAAGATTACAAGTTAGGAGACCCTATGGGGCAGTTCTGCTCCATCACATGGCGTTGCTATGAGTCAGAATCAACTCGAAGGCACCCAACAAAACACCGTAAATTGAGTGGTATCGATAATTCTTTTTATATATACTTTTCTGTGTTCTCTAAATTTTCTATTACGAATACTTGATATTTGAAAATAATTTATAATTCCTTAAAAATCTGTCCTCCTAAGAAACTTTCTTCATGTAAGTGATAGAAAGTTGCTTATTTGTTCTCCAACTAAGTTTGAGGGAATACTAGTAACATTTTTTATTGCTGATACTGCGGTAATGATATATGCACATTTGCTATACCATCCTATAGGATTCTATCGACATTTGAATTATGTTAGGACAGCTTTATAAAAACTGTTGTTGATAGGTGCCATCGACTCAGTTTCAACTCAGAGGGAAGCTATGTGACAGAGTGGAACTGGATGGTGCCCTGCTACCATTACTGAATATTTTGATCCAAGAGCAAATTCTCCATGGAATATAGACTTTCTGGAGCCATGGAGGCTCGATGAACCCCTGAAACTATTGACCTGAGATAATCTTTAAACTTTAAAACTTCCATCAAAACTATCCCCTGAAAATCTTTTTTGAACTAAAAACTTAATTATAAAGTATGTCTGCTCTGAGCACTGTACTCGTTTAAAGAATTCTCTCTGCAAGCTGAAATTAAAACAGGCAACTCAACAGGTTGGATTGGAAGCAGAGGGGGCAGTGAGTTTAAGATAATGGTGATGGAATCATGTAGAGAAGAGCAGTGAGAATGGTAGCACAACTTGAAGACTGTACTCAATGTCACTAGACTGTATACGTAGAAATCATTAACCCCTTAGTTCCTGGTGGTACATGGAGTGACCATGAAATGTTTCAGCCTCTGGGGTTTATTGGGAAGCTTTTGTATCACTGACAGTGTGTGTTGCCACAAGACAGGGGCCTCTATGACTATTTGAAATCAAAGAATTGGGCGTGTGCTTCAAATTACTGTTTTTACAGGGTATTGTATGAGATGTTTGAATTGTTAGTGGTGGAAACAGAAATTCTGAAAATTTCTATTTGTTACCCATATTTTTATGTGTAGCCATCGCAAAGAGTATTGAATATACTATGGACTGCCAAAAGAATAAACAAATTTGTCTTGGAAGAAGCACAGCCAGAATGCATTGCGTTGGGCAAATCTGCTGCAAAAGACCTCTTTAAAGTGTTAAAAAGCAAAGGTGTCACTTTGAGGACTAAGATGCATCTGACGCAAGCCATGGTATTTTCAGTCGCCTCATGCGAAAGCTGGACATTGAATAAGGAAGACCAAAGAAGAATTGATGCCTTTGAATTATGGTGTTGGCAAAGAGTATTGAATATGCCATGGACTACTAAAAGAACGAACAAATTTGTCTTGGAAGAAATACAGCCAGAATGCTCTTTAGAAGCGAGGATGTCAAGGCTTCGTCTCACATACTTTGGAGATGTTATCAGGAGGGATCAGTCCCTGGAAAAGGAGATCATGCTCGGTAAAGCAGAGGGTCAGTGAAAAAGAAACAGACTCTCAACGAGATGGATTGACACAGCAGCTGCAACAATGGGCTCAAGCATAACAATGATTATAAGGATGGCTCAGGACCTGGCAGTGTTTTGTTCTGTTGGATGTAGGGTCACTATGAGTCGGAAGTGACTCGATGGCACCTAGCAACGACAGCAACACGTATGTACCAATACACTCTGGTGGGGACTCTAGAGTACAATTAGTGCTTCATATGTACCACTAAACACTTAGGGTAGGCTTGTGGGAGGAAGCAAGAAAAAAAATCCATACTATCTACCAAAAATTCAGACACACTCAGTGATTCAGCAGGCTTCCTGTAATGAAAACACACGGTATCAAAAAAAAATTCAAAGCAGAAAATAATTGGATCACAAAAGGGTTAAAATGGTATAACTTTGGCTGTGTATACATTCACCAAAATAAAAAAAAAAAAAATTATAAAGTGTTGGAATAATAAAATTATTGAATCATTATGGGGTCAATATGCACAGAAACAGAAAACTGTGAGACTAGGTCTGGAATGTGGGGCGTTTAGAAATGGTTTTCTCCTAGGGTATTTTCCCAGTTCTTGCAGAGGCAGTTAAAAGGCTGAGAAGTTGCGTGAAAATTTCCATAGCCTCATAGGTTTGGAGGAATTAAAAAGAAAAAATGAAATGCAGGTCCCACCAAATGTGGGGATGGAGGTTGGGGGTGATAAATGTCCCATTCTTTGAATGAAGACCCCAAAAGTTTGTTTCTTAGGACTCATTGTAAACCAGAGCAAGGTTGGCCCTCACCAGAACGCAGATCTAATCAGCCCGAACAAGGTTATCATTATCTGGGATCAGCAAGTCCCTGGTGGCACAAACAGTTTTGTGCTGGACTATTAACCTAAAGGTTGGCAGTTTGAACCCACCCAGTGGTACCTTGAAAGAAAGACTGGCAATCTGCTTCTGTAAAGTTTAAAAAACAAAACAAACTCATTGCTATCCAGTCGATTCCAACTTACAGCAACCCTATAGGACTGGGTAGAACTGCCCCGTAGAGTTTCCAAGACTGTAACCTTTACCAAAGCAGACTGCTGAATCTTTCTCCTGCAAAGGGGCTGGTGGATTTGAACCACTGACCTTTTGGTTAACAGCTTGTGCTTAACCACTGGGACGCCAGGGCTCCTTGGAAACCAAGACAGTGCCCTTGATATGATGTGATAAAAAATGATCTTTAGTTAAGCATAATGTATCAATATTTATTCATTTATTGGGTCAAATGTACCATAGTAATTTATTATTAATAGGGGAGACTCAGTGGGGAGTATATGGGAACTCTCCATGTTATCATAGAAAATTTCTGCAAATCTGAAACTATTCTAAAATAGAAAGGTTACTAGTTAAAAATGAAATGAAGTTCAAATAGCCTCCCAATTGCTACACCACATACACGCGCACACACTCACACACACACTCCCTACACATTAAACTATTTGTATTTCCACTCTAAAATCCTATCATTCTAAGTTACAAAAAAGGATTCATGGAAGAGATGAATGTGAACTAGTTTCCCAGACTTGCAGAGATGATAATATGCTTTGAAAGCTATTCGAAACCAAACCCGTTGCCGTTGAGTAGATTTCAACTCATAGCAACCCTATAGGATAGAGTACAGTTGACCCACACGGCTTCCAAGGAATGGTTGGTGGATTTGAAGTGCCGACCTTTTGGTTAGCAGCTGTAGCTCTTAACCACAGCGCCACCAGGGCTCCACTGAAAGCTATTAAACCAAAATAACCAAACCTGTTGCCTTGGAGTTGATTCTGTCTCGTAGCGACCATATAGGACAGAGTAGAACTGCCCTATACAGTTTCCAAGGAGCGCCTGGTGGATTCAAACTGCCGACCTCTTGGTTAGCAGCCATAGCTCTTAACCACTATGCCACCAGGGCTCCCTTGTAAGCTATTAGGAGGCACACGAAGATACAATACACAAAAATATCTGGATAAATCAGAGAAGAAGGTTTTTTTCCCCTAACATCAACTCCCCTGATTGTGCCTGGTACTTCTATTTCTGTAGAAGCTACTGCCACAGATTAAGTATTCTTATTATTTACAGATATTGAAATTAATCAAAGATTAGGAGTCTACGTCCCTGATTTCTAAATCAGCAGACTTTAACTTACTATGAAGCATTCAGTATAATCTAGAAGTAAAAGGCATACATTATTTTTCAGATTAATTTATCATAGAAAAGGAGTGAAATCAGTTTCTTTTTTTATTTTTTTAATAAGAACCACATTTAAATTCAGCACTGGAGTCTGCTTCTTAATGCAGCTCTCCATAAAATGTGACAAGCATATACACATTTGATCATTTCTGTTTTCAATTCAGGTTTGTGCCTTCCTTTAGATGCCTAAGAATATTTACAAGTTATCAATATTTTTCATTGATACATATCAAGAAAAACAGTATGAGTTCAAATCATTAATATGACAGCACGTTTTGTAACATTTAGCTGTTAAAATAGCACTCATGTATAATTAGTCTCAAAACAACGCCGGACCTCACACAGATGGTTTAAAGATAGCCGTAGATACTTCCCACTCTCTCTCTTTTTACTTGTTTTATCCCTAATCTCTGGACATTGCATAATGTTATTTCATCTCGCTTTTTAATCTTTATCAGACTGACTAGTGCTGATAACACAGCTGACTTTGGAAATCCTGTTTTCATCAGTTAAAGCAACTGCCTGGTGGCCATGACCACAAATCCTTCGCTGTCAGACTCAATCTAGTCATAAAGGATTCTGAGTGTGAAAAGCCTGGCCGCATATCTGTAACCTATTTCTGAGGCGTTTCTTACAGCCTCAGCTTCACCCAAAGGACTGTTATCTCGTGCATACACAGTCTACTATCTACGGATAACTTCGTTACGATTCTCTGCATTGTAGACAGGGCTTCAAGGTCCTTGACTCTTTTCCTCAAACTGCACATTTAGTAGAGCAAGATGTCAACAGGCATAGCAACTGGGAAGGAAGAATGCAAAGAGATTGTCCATAAGGAAAAAAAAAATGAGGGATACACTTTTCACTTAATATTACATTGTTTAAACTTTTTTACGATAAAATTTGTATCTTATCAGAGTAAAAAAGAGAGGTGCACTTTTCACTGAATATGGCATGGTTTGCACGTTTTTATAATAAAATTATATCATATCAGTAAAAAAAAATGGGGTGCACTTCTCACTGAATATTACATTGTTTACATTTTTATGGTAAAAAGTTGTATCTTAATCAGAGGAAATGAGGTGCACACTGAGTTTTACATTCTTTAAACTTTTTTATAATATAAACTGTGTTGTTGTTGTTAAGTGCCATCCAGTTGATTTTGGCTCAGAGCGACCCTATAGGACAGAGTAGAACTGCCCCACAGGGTTTCCAAGGAGTGGGTGGTGAATTTGAACTGCCGACCTTTTGGTTAGCAGTCGAGCTCTTAACCACCGCGCCACCAGGGCTTCATAAAAAAAAAAAAAAAAAACTACATCAGAGTAAAAAAAATATGGGCTGTGTCTTGAGTCAACCTCTTTTGAGATATAAAAGATCAGATTAAGCAAGCAGAGATGGGGGAAGAGAGATGCACACCGCATGAGATCTCCAAGGAGGCAAGAAACAGAAGCTGAAAATAGAGTTGTTTCTTCCCCCAGAGCCCACAGAGAGAAAAAGCCTTCCTCTAGAGCCTGATTTGGGAATTTTAGCCTCCTAAACTGGGAGAAGGAGACCTGGTGGCGCAGTGCTTAAAAGTTACAGCTGCTAACCAAAAGATCTGCAGTTCAAACCCACCAGCCGCTCCTTGGAAACCCTATGGGGCAGTTCTACTCTGTCCGATAGGGTCGCCATGAGTCGGAATCGACTTGACGGCAACTGGTTTTTTAAACCGTGAGAAAATAAATTTCTGTTGGTTAAAGCCACCCACTTGTGGTATTTCTGTGATAGCAGCTACATAACTAAGACAAAGGCTATCCTTCAAAAAGATACGTTCAAATCCTAAACTCTGGCACCTGTGGAAGTGATCCTGTTTGGAAATAGGGTCTACAAAGTGAAATGTATAATATGCAAATAAATTATTTCATGGAACATATCAAACTTATTGGACCGTTGTGGATTTCATGAGTTAACATGAGGTCATATCAGAGTAGGTTTGGTCCTAATCTATTCCAGCGCTGTCCTTATTAAAGAAAAAAGGAAGAGAGAGACAACAGAGGCAGAGATGGAGTTATGCTGCAGCAACAAGCCAAGGAATGCTGGTGGCAGCCAGAAGCCAAGACGGAGAAGAAACAATGTTTCTCTAAGCCTTCAGAGAGACCATGGTCCTGCTGACACCCTGCATTTGGACTCCCAACCTCCAGAATTGTGAGACAATAAACTTCTGTTGTCATAAGTTACTTAGTTTGCGGTAGCTTGTTACGTAGTCCTAGGAAATTAATACAGTAGTGAATGAGTCTTCTCTTTCCAGAAATACGTTAAGCTAGTTGCTTGGTGCAACAATGCAGGTTCAAAACACCCAAAGCAGTGAACACAATATTTAAAGTATATATTCAGATGCATGGCTGAGAAGGTGACAATGCAAGAGAAATGCTTGAGGGGAGAAACAATAGCAGTAGAAATGCAAACAATCAACCGCAGGGGAGATGTTTGATATTTCTGCAGATCCCAGTAGGCTGAGCCCGGGTGTTAGCTAGGAAAGTATCTGATACTCAGGTTTGCTGCGAAGTTTTTGATACCGTTTATGGTGCATGCAAGGTCCTTGAGTAGCATAAACAGTTAACGTGCTGGGCTGCTAACTGAAATGTTAGAGGTTCAAGTCCACACAGAGGTACCTTGGAAGAAAGGCCTGGTGATCTACTTCCAAAAAATCACAATTGAAAACCCCATGGATGGTCATCTCAGATGCAACTATTGGTGTCTACCAAACGAGGAAGAAGGAAACCAAAGGCTCAGAGAAGAAAGCAGTCTACAGGACTAGTAGTTTATATAAACCATGGGACCTTATCTACCCTGAGATCAGAAGAAGTAGATGGTGCCCAGCAACCACTACCACCCTTTCTGATTACATTAGATGGATCTTTATAGAGTGAGAGAAAAATGAGGAACAGAACCCAAATTCTTAAAAAGTCCAGACTTTGAGAGAGACTGGAGGAACCCCCGAGACTCTGACCCCCGGACACCCTGCTAACTCAAAACTGAAGCCACTGCAAAAGTCCACCTCTCAGCTAAAGATTAGACAGGCCTATAAAACAAACAACAACACATGTGAGGAATGTGCTTCTTAGTTCAATCAAAAGGAAAAGACAAGGCAGGGACAGGAAAACTGGATGAATGGACACGGGGAACCCAGGCTGTAAACGGAAAGGGGGAGAGTGCTGTCACATTATGGGGATCGCAACCAATGTCACAAAACAGTATGTGTAAACTTTCACCTGGAACACACTGGACCGATTGAGACTAAAGGACTGTCTGTGATGGTTGCCCTGAGACACTCTTTCAACCTTGAACTGAAACTAACCCCCGAGGTCACCTTTTAGCTAAGTAACAGATTGGCTCATAAAATAAAGAATATCATCCATGAGTAATGAACTCCTTTAAAAAATCATCTGTATGAGACAATATGGTCAAAAAGGACTCTAAAGGAAAGATAAGGTAAGGGGGCAGGGAAACTAGATGACTGGAAATGGTACAACCAGAATGCAATGAATTGAAATGATGACACATGGTGAAAAATGTAACTAATATCACTGAATCATTTGTGTAGAAATTGTTAAATGGGAACCTAATTTGCTGTGAAAACTTTCACCTAAAACATAATATAATATTATTTTTTATTTATTTTTTTATTGTGGTACTTTAAGTGAAAGTTTACAATTCAAGTTAGTCTCTCATACAAAAATTTATACGCACATTGTTATGTGACCCTAATTGCTCTCCCTATACTGTGACAGCACACTCCTCCTTTCCACCCCTGATTCCCCATGTCCATTCAACCAGCTCCTGACCCTCTCTGCC
>NW_004444070.1:3707648-3755249 GCF_000243295.1 Trichechus manatus latirostris | reverse complement strand
TTGCTCTCCCTATACTGTGACAGCACACTCCTCCTTTCCACCCCTGATTCCCCATGTCCATTCAACCAGCTCCTGACCCTCTCTGCCTTCTCATCTCACCTTTGGACAGGAGCTGCTTATTTAGTCTTATGTATCTACTTGAACTAAGAAGTATCATTTTATATCCCATAGTCCTGTCTAATCTTTGAAGAGCTGACCTTGGGAATTGTTTTAGTTCTGGGTCAAACATAATATATTATTTTAAAAAATGCAGCATGTTTCTACCCCATAACACATGGAGTCTCCATGAGTCAGAGTTGACCCAATGGCAATGGGTTTCATTCTGTTGGTGTGATATGTGCAATTTCAGGATAGTCCCCTCCTGATCACGTCGTGTAGCTTTCATTTAGCTAAAAGGTTTCACTGGCGTTTCAATTAGAAATTTAGATCCGAGTCCAGTCTCACCTGAAATTCATATCATGGTGGACAAGTTTCATCCCCTTGGCATCTAGATTATACATTCTTATTCCATGTCGTTTACTTACTTCAATTAAATATCTTTTACCCAACAGATAGAGTTTTTGTTTCTGTTACATTTTGTCTACTTATTTGTTTTTTAACCCAAGGTAAGATCCTTATTCTTATAAATAAACTAGAACCTGTTAAAGACTATGTGATATGATGGAAGGGAATAAGGTAGGAGTATTTTATGTTAGAAAACACGGCCACGTGCAACGTTACAATTTCAATCATTTTTTTAAAGAACTCAAAAACTGCAAGATTTTTAGAATATCATTGTTCCACAGAACTGTTTTCAAGGTTACATAAATTTGGGGAATTCGGAGTTAAACCACAATAAACAGGTTCCTATATTAAGGGTATTTAAAATCTGAAATATACTAATAAAGGAACCCTGGTTATCCACTGGTTAAGCACTTGGCTGCTAACTGAAAGGCTGACAGTTTGAACTCACCCAGCAGCTCCATGGAAGAAAGGCCTGGCAATTGGTAAAGATTACAGCCTAGAAAATCCTATGGGGTTCTGCTGTGTCACATGGGATAGATATAAGTCAAAATCCACTTAATGGCATACAACAACACTATGCTAATAAATGATCTCATGGTACATACCAATCTTATGGGACCATGATACTCTTTTTCTGACTTTTTCTTCTTAGCAGTGGGATGGGCACATCATAGAAATATGAAATATGAACTGACAGCCCTTTTTTCTGCCTTAGGCAAACTTTTAAAACTTCCTTGAGACCAGAAAGGAAAGGATTGGTTTTCTTCAGGCTCATGTCACCCAGATATAGAAATGTTCTATTTTCCGTAACTTCTGTTTTGTTGTTAAGTGCTTTCAAGTCGGTTCCTACTCGTAGCAACCCCATGTACAACAGAACGAAACACTGCCCGGTCCTGTGCCATCCTCACAATCGTTGCTATGTTTGAGCCCATTGTTGCAGCCACTGTGTCAATCCATCTTGTTGAGGGTTGTCTTAGTCATCCAGGGCTGCTCTAACAGAAATCCCACAAGTGGATGGCTTTAACAAAGAGAAGTTTATTCTCTCACAGTCCAGTAGGCTACAAGCCCAAATTCAGGGCATCAGCTCCAGGAGAAGGCTTTCTCTGTCAGCTCTGAAGGAAGGTCCTTGTCATCTGTCTTCCCTTAATCTGGGAGCTTCTCTGTGCAGGAACCTCATACCATGGGAGAAAGACCTGGTGATCTGCTCCTGTAAACGTTGTTGTTAGGTGCTGCGGAGTTAGTTTGGACTCATAGTGACCCTGTGTACAACAGAATGAAACACTGCCTGGTCCTGTGCCATCCTCACAATCGTTGCTATGTTTGAGCCCATTGTTGCAGCCACTGTGTCAATCCATCTCGTTGACGGTCTTCTTAAGTATTATCTGAACTTCCCTTTAGGTACTACCATATGAGATAAAGTGTATCCCTGTTCTACCAGACCTGTCAATAAATCTAGCTATACCAAGTATGTGATTAGTAGTAACTACTTCACAAATATTAAATAGGATGTGAAACACCAATATAAAACAACCAAACTTGTTGCCATCGAGTTGATTCCATCTCATACACAGCCTTCTATTTTTCTACTCTTCTTCAAAGTTCAACTCAAGATCAAGCTAATTCTATTTCATACTCTGTCTCCATGCTTCTTTTTCTCCTTGGAAAATAGATCACCATTTCTTTTCCATACCCAGCAGCTCACCTCACACGTAAAATAATCATCTGCAAAGTCTATAATTTCCTGGCTGTATCATTCAGGGGAGGAGCCCTGGTGGCACAATGGTTAAGTGCTCAGCTGCTGACCTAATGGCTGGTGGTTTGAACCCAGCAGCCACTCCAAGGGAGAAAAACCTGGCAATCTGCTCCTGTAAAGAACAAAGCCTAAGGAACCCTATGGGGCATGTCATGGATTGAATTGTGTGCCCCAAAAATATGTGTCAGCTTGGTTAGGCCATGATTTCCAGTATTGTGTGGTTGTCCGCCATTTTGTGATTGTAATTTTATGTTAAAGAGGATTAGGGTGGGATTGTAACACTCTTACTAAGGTCATATCCCTGATCCAATGTAAAGGGAGTTTCCCTGGGGTGTGGCCTGCACCACCTTTTATCTCTAAAGAGGTAAAAGGAAAGGGAAGCAAGCAAAGAGTAGGGGAAATTACACCACCAAGAAAGCAATGCCGGGAGCAGAGCGCGTCCTTTGGACCCGGGGTTCCTGTGCAGAGAAGCTCCTAGACCACAGGAAGATTGATAACAAGGATCTTCCCCAGAGCCAATAGAGAGAGAAAGCCTTCCACTGCATCTGATGCCCTGAATTTGAACTTCTAGCCTCCTAGACTGTGAGAGAATAAATTTCTGTTTGTTAAAGCCATTCACTTGTGGCATTTTTGTTATAGCAGCACTAGATGACTAAGACAGGGCAGTTCAACTCTGTCACGTGGGGTTGCTATGAGTCAAAATCAACTAGACGGTACCCAACAACCACATAGTTCACAGGAAGGAGAAATATTATTTAAAGGAAACAGCAGAGCCCAGACCTGCTGTGAGACCTGGAAAAAGTCTTACAACTTCTTGGGTGAAAACCTTCTTGCTTACTCAAGAGCTTCTGACTCTCATAAAGAGCTCTTTAGAAAATTCGTTTCATATTGCCGATCCACAATTGACCACTGATCAACTAGCTCCATTCACGTCATTTCAGATGACTTCTGTTCTGCCGGAAGGTCCTTTAAGTCAAGTTGCTTTTGAAAGTAGAAAAAACAGTTTTGTCCTGGTAATTAAGTCGGATTTTTTTTTTCTTTTTTTTTTTTTATTGTGCTTTAAGTGGAAGTTTACAGTTCAAGTCAATTTCTCCTACAAAAATTTATACACACATTGTTATGTGACCCTAGCTGCTCTCCCTATACTGTGACAGCACACTCTTTCTTTCCACCCCAGATTTCCTGTGTCCATTCAACCAGCTGCTGACCCTCTCTGCCTTCTCATCTCACTTCTGGACAGAAACTGCCCATTTAGTCTCATGTATCTACTTGAGCTAAGAAGCACACTCTTCGCGAGTATCATTTTATGTCCCATGGTCCAGTCCAATCCCTGTCTGAAGAGTTGGCCTCAGAAATTGTTTTAGTTCTGGCTAATAGAGAATCCGGGGGCCATGCTTTCCGAGATCTTTCCAGTCTCAGTTAGACCATTAAGTCTGGTCTTTTTACTAGAACTTGAGTTCTGCACCCCACTTTTCTCCTGCTCAAAGTCGGATCTTTCTAAAGCTGAGTGTAGAACAGAGAGCAGGTGGCGTAGCTCAGGAAGACGTAAGAGAGCCAATAAGGGATTAGGCAGTAGAAGGTTATGTTTACGGGCTTTTATGAGCTTGGAAGGCAGCTCATACAGGATGGCCTCATTGTAGGAACCCCTGTGGTTCTCTGTTCTCTTTAAATACTCAGCAATAAATTAGGCTGGGCAAGACCTCTTTCCTGCAGCCCTGGTTTATCAGCTTGCTTTGCAATTCTTTATCACAAGCTAAGCTCAGAGCAGCCAGGGAAAACATCTGATGTCACCATAAAAAGCGCAGCTGGAAAATCTGACCTGTTTTCTCCATCCCTGGGACCTGCCATTTGTCGTCAATGAAATTTTTGTTTGTTTTTTTTTCCTTCTACAAAATGTCACCAGATAAAATACCATATTTAAAAGGCATTCTTTCTATAAATGCACGAAATATTTTATTCATGTGAACACTTAAAAACGGTGGCGAGAGCATTTGGTTTTTTATCTGATTTCACTGAAGACCTTCGGCATTTTAAGTCGGTTCTGAATGTTGCTAAATTGTAGTCTTTCTCTCGCTGACTAACTGAACGCAAGCCCAGGTCCTAGGCTCTGGGAAAAGAAAAGTAAAAGGGGCTACTGATCAGCCAGAGTTCAAGCAGTTTGTAAATTCATTACTGGGTTAAGTCTGTCAGTTAGGAAGATGTGGATGGGTACAAACACCGAGGCACCACGTGTTTTAGAAATGTGTTCTCTGTCAGCAGGCACAAAGTGGACTTACAGATTCATGATCTGTAATTAGCGAAGCGGAAGCTAAATGAGAGACTAAAAATGAAATGCAAATCTGTGTGGTGTGAATTGTGCTCGGCACTGGTGATCCTATAAAAACAAAACGAAGCAAACAAACCAAACCCCTTGCCGTGGATTTAACTCTGCCTCCACGTGTCGGAGTAGAACTGCGTGCCGTAGGGTTTTTAGCAGTTCATTTTTCAGAAGCGGGTAGCCAGCTCTTTCTTCTGAGGCACCTCTGGGTGGACTTGAACCTCCAGCCTTTCTGTTAGCAGCCGAGCACGTTCACCATTTTCACCACCCAGGGACTCCAACAACTTCGAAGTACAGCACTTACAATAATTGTACCTTTTTCCCACCTTTGACCCCAACGAGAGATGTGTCAAGTGCTGTAAACTTTAACTTATCTTTTCTTGTGGATTCACCACCATTGTTCACTTTGATGTTCCACCATGTCCGGTGCTTGCAGAAGTGCTTCCTCATAGGTTATGCCCTCTGTCTCCTTGGGTGTGAGCTTCAGTAGAAGTAGAGGGGAAACTCAAGCTCAGCTTCTCTCAAGATATCTTTTGTCAGAAACTGAACTAGTTGTCTTTAGCCAGTTCTGACTCCTGGCAACCCCATGTGTGTCAGAGTAGAACTGTGCTCCACGGGATTTTCAGTGGCTGATTTTTTCTGAAGTAGATCACCAGGGCTTTCTTCTGAGGTGCCTCTGGGTGGATTCGAACCCCCCACCTTTTGGTGAGTAGCCCAGTGCTTAACTATTTGCACCACCCAGGGACTCTTATCTCCCATCAAGGGAAGGGTAAGTATTCAGCAACCGCACTCTCACCACATAGCAACTTAGCAAACGTTTGTCCTGACAGGCCCATGGAGGTAGGCACTCCAAATTGTTTTAAGCATTTCCGACCAAATATTTACTTAACGTTTGTAAACTGATCTTAGAATTCCTGCATTATGTGACATCAAAAATGCTGCAGACTCTGAAACCAACACAGTACCTATAATTATTCACCCATTGCTGTCGAGTTGATTCCGACTCATACGACCCTATAGGACAGAATAGAACTGCCCCAGAGGGTTTCCGAGGAGCAGCTGGTGGCTCTTGTAAGCCTTTATTTTATCAAAGGATTTTAAGAGTTATTGTGTTACTGTTTGGTGCCGTCAAGTTGGCTCCTGCTCACAGCCACCCCATGTATAACAGAAGGAAACACATATATATGTTGTTGTTGTTAGGTGCTGTCAAGTCAGTTTCAACTCATAGCTACCCTACGTACAGCCGAACGAAACACTGCCCAGTCCTGCGTCATCCTCATGATCATTGTTATGCTTGAGCCCATTGTTGCAGCCACCGTGTCAGTCCATCTCGTTGAGGGTCTTCCTCTTTTTTGCTGACCCTCTACTTTACCAAGCATGACGTCCTTCTCCAGGGACAGATCCCTCCTGATAACATGTCCAAAGTATGTGAGACTAAGTCTCGTCATCTTCGCCTAGCATTTATTTACTTAAATGAGAAAAAAAAAAGCAAACTCACTGCCATGGAGTCAATTCCAACTCATGGTGACCCCATGTGTGTCAGAGTAGAACTGTGCTCCTTAGGGTTTTCAATGACTGTGATCTTTATGGAAGCAGATTGCCAGGCCTTTCTTCCAGGGTGCCTCGGGTGGGTTTGAACAACATCCTTTAGGCTAGTCTTGTTGGCGTTCATTGCCATCGAGTCAATTCCAACTCGTGGTGACCCCACGTGTGCAGAGTACAACTGTGCTTTTTAGGTTTTCAAGGCTGTGACCTTTCAGAAGCAGAACTGGAGGCCTAGCTTCTAAGGTGCCTCTGGGTGCCTGTGAACCATCAACCTTTTGGTTAGCAGTCAAGTGTTTAATTGTTTGCGCCATCCAGGGACTGACTTAATTGAAACTTGAGTTTAAAAGCATAAGCTGTTTGAAGAGTATATAAGAACTCTGCAAACCGCAGAAGACATGTGCCTGCTATATTATAAAAGAGATGAACTAAGGTGTGTGTCTTAGTCATCTAGTGCTGCTCTGACAGAAATACTACAAGTGGATGGCTTTGAACCAAGAGAAGTTTATTATCTCACAGTTCAGCAGGCTACAAGTCTGAATTCAGGGCATCAGCTCCAAGGGAAGGCTTTCCCTCTCTGTTGGCTATGGAGGAAGGTCCTTGTGATGCATCAGTCTTCCCTTGGTCTGGGAGCATCTCAGCACAGGAACCTCAGGTCCAAAGGACGCACTCTGCTCCCGGCACTGCTTTCTTGGTGGTACGAGGTCCCCATGTGTCTCTGCTCACTTCTCTCTTTTGTATCTCTAAAGAGATTGGCTTAAGATGCTATCTAATCTTGTAGACCTCATCTATAGGCTAATCTATCTTATTATGTCATAGTGATAGAGTTTACAACACATAAGGAAATCACATCAGATCACAAAATGGTATACAGTCATACAATCCTGGGAATCATGACCCAGCCAAGTTGACAGATATTTTGGGGGGACACGATTCAATCCATGACAGTGTGAGACCAAGACGGCCAGAAAATACAGAAGAAAGAGAAATGGAGGCAGAAATAAGAATAAAATGCAAAAAGGAACATGCAGGCACCGTGTTATAGATGCACGTAACTTGTAGGAATTCAACCGTATATGCCATTCCACAGAGAATAAAGGAGGCAGAAGAGAAATAATTCAACAAAACTCCAAGACAGAGTCCCAGAACAACTACATCAGCTGTCTCCCCAGCCCATCACAATTCCAGAATATCCCAGAAAAAGAGCAAACCTCACCGTGCAGAATGGGATTGGGATGTTTGAAGGTATCCATTTATCATACGATGTGGCGGTGGTTTCCTGCAGGTTTGCCAAACATAGGGGAAAATCCCCAGAGCATTTGCAAGCATAGCTGTTAACAGCAAACTGTAACAAGTGCAGATAAGCATCAGTTAGGAAATACCTGTAAACATCATGAGCTGTGGGCTTGGGGTGTGTTCACATACTTCATTCCACCTGCTATAGTTGCTTCATATTCCATAAGTGATCAAATCTTTCACGTCTCCAAATTGAACATTAACAAAATATGTTTCCCTCTGCAGTCTGTTTCCATATTTAAAACTGTATTTTTCTCTGGCAAGAATTAAACCCTGTGCTCCATATTCTGTATTTGAAAAGAATATATACATTGTACTTGCAGTCAAGATTGAAGCTACGGATACATTCATACATGAGTTAACATTGTTTCCAAACCCACAGAGACATGATAAAACAACGTATTATTATAGTCACAGGAGTGTTTCTATAAAGCCCATGGGGCATAGAATAGGCACAACAAATTGCCATCATTTTTGTTATTTCCCAATGATGAGGATTCTCTCCTCAAATGCAACATTGTTTTCATCTATAAAAATTCCCCCTGAATTGTTTGAATAGCCAGCCCATCCTAGTGAGAATTCTCCACCTTCCACCACATGTGTCTAAATGCTATTCTTTCTCATGGAACCTCTTTTTTATCTTTACAATTTGTCAAATGTCTAAATTTGTTCTGCATGGTCATGCTGGCTCTCCCAGCCCTCATCTATAGTAACCCTTCACAGAAGACAGCAAGCTAGTCCTTTAAAGGATGATTTTTTGGGGGGAGAGGTAGATGTTTTGGTGATGTCACATTTTTGCATTAATGGAATGGATACTGAGTCATCGTTTGTTGGTAGTTTTTTTATTAGTTGAAAAGAATAGGGTGCCAATTGCAAGGGTCCCATGTTCCTTGAAGTACATCATATACATACATATATACATACATATACATGGGACACATCTGTCCCATGGCCCAGAACGTGCATCGCACACTGTTTTCACCAAAAAAAATAACTCATTTACTTGAATATCATACCTTTCTAATAACACAAAGGAAATAGTAAACACTCTTACAGACCTTATCTCGCTGTACAGAAGCCAAAAGACACGAAAGTTTCCCACAGCCAGTCCTCCGGGAAGCGTCCCCTCATACAAATGGCTCTCAACACTCAGAAGTGGGGCAGACCAACTTCCTTGTCTTTTAGGCTGTTGCACCAGTATCCACCATGACCCTGGAACCTACTAACGTGGCTCAAATGCCTATCATTCAACCATCACGAGTGGAAAATGTAACTGGAACATCTGTGTGCCATTGAGTGTTAAAGAGATAGCAAGTCCAAGCAGACCCATGTCACAAGACTTAAACGGATAATTAGTGGTAATGTGTGCCCGACAGACTAAACATCAGAAATCTTAGCAGTAATCCAGTCCCAGCTCCTGATTCCTCTCAAATTTTTTCTGGTTTCTACATTTGATTTCCACAGTAGGCATCAAATTTTGCCAGCCCCGTTTAGAAATAAGTCATCCTTCCCTACTGAACTGGAAAGTGACCTTGGTCACTGACTCAGTTATCTAGTGCTGCTATAAAATACCACAAGGGGATGGCTTTAACAAACAGAAATTTATTCTCTCACAGTTTAGGAGGCTAGAAGTCTGAATTCAGAGCTCTCAGGGAAGGCTTTCTGTCTCTGTCAGCTCTGGAGGAAGATCTTTGTCTTGTCAGCTTCAGCTTCCTCGTTCCTTGGAAAGCTCCATGTGGTTTGGTATTTCTCTTCCCCCGTCTCTGCTCTGCTCACTTGTTTCATCTCCTGTCTCAGAAGAGATTGACTGGAGATCCACCCTACACTAACCCTATCTCATTAACATGACAAAGACAACCCATTCCCAAATGGGATTATAACCACAGGCATAGTGGTTAGGATTTATAACACATATTTTGGGGGGACATGATGCAGTCCATAACAGTCACACCCCAAGTTTCTACTTATACATAGCATGATTTGTGGGCTTTCTTCTATTCCACAAACCCATTTATCTTTTCCTACCTCAATACCCAATATACTGACAACAGTAATTTCATAGAAATTTTCTACTCCTTTTGAGCATTCTTGACTCTTTTCTACTATTGTTTCCTGTGATGTAAAGCTTACACTGAAGAAGAACTGACACATTTGAATTAAGGTGTTGGCGAAGAATATTAAATATACCATGGACTTCCAGAAGAACGAATAACTGTGTCTTGGAAGAAGTACAGCCAGAATTCTCCTTTGGAGCAAAGATGGTGAGACTACATCTTACATAATTTGGACATGTTATCAGGAGGGACCGGTCCCTAGAGAAGGACATCATGCTTGGTAAAGTAGAGGATCAGAGAAAATGGGAAGACCCTCAAAGAGATAGATTGACACAGTGGGTGCAACAACGGGCTCAAGCATAGCAATGATTGTGAGGATGGTTGCAGGACCGGGCAGTATTTTCTTCTGTTGTAAATAGGGTCACTATGAGTCAGAATTGACTCGAGGGCACCTAACAACAACAGCAACAAAGTTTAATTACTTTCAATTTATCTCCCTTTCTCTATAAAGACACACATACATACCACATGGAGCTTATACTGAGTATTAAAAATATGGAGAGGACTCCCAGATAGCACAAAAAGTTAAGCACTTGACTACTAGCCAAAAAGTTCGCTGTTCAAATTCACCCAGAGGCAGCTAGGAAGATAGTCCTGATGATCTGCTTCTGAAAGGTCACAACCATTGAAAACCCTGTGGAGATCATTTCTACTCTGCATACATAGAGTCGCCATGAAGTTGGAATTGATTCAGTGGCAACTACCAACAAGAACCAACAACCACCACCACCAAGAGCAGCCACCTTTTAAAAATATATTAACATATACTCAATTTCATCTACAAGAACATCTTTCTTATGAGCTAACACAACGGATATATTAATTCTATAAACAGAGAAAAAGAAAAGAAAAAGACAATCACGATTGCCAAACTGCAGTTGAAAATATGCTTTCCAAAGTGGCTGAACACATTATGAATGCCAAGAATATCTTTTATAAATGTAAGCTGTGTAGTGCATCTAAGTGGTTTTTCTGGTAAGCGGACTCCTGGACCGCTAATTAGAATACCTACCTAGACATGTGAGATTGTTGGCTGCTGCTTGCCCTGCCATGATATCGATTAAAAGTAAATTCACAGGAAGGTCATGGTTCTGAAGTTACTGGATGTTTCCAAGGAAACTTCATGTTTTTAAAGATACTTGGTTTGAGAATTTCAACAAGATGAGGTGTAGGGGTCACCAGTATGCTGTCACCATGAGTTCCTTTGTTTTTAACTATGTTTCAACTAATGTCATGAATATAGTTAACTATTTCATAGTGGATAGCAAAATGTTTCTCAACGCGATGCAAAAAATAAAGAGCAGGGAATGAGTTGTGCCATTATGTTGCCAAGAGATGATAGGACGTGGGAAGGAAGGGTGGAGAGGAGATCAGCATTTGTTTATCTGACAGGCTACCATGGAGTGCTACCGTGATAGTAAAAGATACCCCACAATTTTATGTTTTAAATGGTCTCTTCTATAACTCAGTTGTGAGTCATACATGCATGATGTATATACATCAAGTCTTTGGTTCTTCTGATAGCATTTCATCCCATACCCAGGCTAATTATAAGCTGAGTACTTTCATTTTGAGGTATCCTTGGGTGGTACAAATGGTTAGGTGCTCAGCTGCTAACCAAAAGGTTGGTGGTTCAAATCCACCCAGACAATCCTGCGAAGAAAGTACTGGCTATCTACTTCTGAAAAATCACCCATTGAAAACCCTGTGGGGCACATTTCTACTCTGACACACATGGGGGTGCCATGAGTCAGAGTCAACTGGAAGGAAACTGGTGTGGTGATTTTAATTTCAGTGAAATATATATATATATAAAAACCCATTACCATCCAGTCAATTCTGACTCATAGCGACCCTATAGGACAGAGTAGAACTGCCCCCATAGGGTTTCCAAAGGAGAGCAGCTAGTGGATTCAAACTGCTTACCTTTTTGTTAGCAGCTGATCTCTTAACCACTGCACCACCAGGGCTCCATATTTATATGGATTTATATATATATTCCCCCTTTGTCAGCCACTGTGTATAGTTTCTGCACTTCTACACAGGATTATCTTTAGGTCTTTTGATACTAATTTGAAAGGTCTTAAACTGATTATATTTTTAGGGATTTTCATTTGTGTAGATTTCTTTAAACTTGCCACACATTTTCATTAAAAAAAAAATAAAGCAAAAAAGAGCTTTGAAGATTTTTTCCACTGAGTAATTGGAATAATTTTCAGTGATATTTGAACGTGGATTGTATGTGCTTGTGTAAATTTTTAAACAAGGGATTCATTCTCTGAAGTCCAAAGTACTATTCTGTAAACTCAATTATCATAAATTTCATGGAAATTGTCAAAACAGAACTTAAAGGGATGATTAAAAATACTCAGATTCCCAAAGATATTGAATATATTTTTATAAACTGGCAGATGTTGAAAACAGTTTAGTCAAAAGTATGATAGTCATGAATTGCAAAGTAAATAGGAATTGAGTACTGTAATTATCTGACAAGGAGCACTGGTGGTGTGGTGGTTAAAGTGCTCAGCTGCTAACCAGAAGACTGTTGGTTCAAACTCACCCAGCGGCTCCACAGGAGAAAGACCTGGTGATCTGCTTCCATAAAGATTACAGCCTTGGAAACCCTATGGGGCAGTTCTACTCACTCTTATAGGGTCACTAACCGAAGGGTTGGTGGTTCAAACCTAGCCATAAGCTCCTAGGAAGAAAGATCTGGCTATCAACTTCTGAAAAATCAGCCATTGAAAACCCTACAGAGCACAGTTCTACTCTGACACACATGGGTTCCCCAGAGCCTGAGTAGGAATCGACTTGATGGCAATGAGATTCATTTGGGGTTTAATTATCTGATACTAAGCATTTGTCAAGCTGTGGCACAAGAAAAGGGAAGATATAGCAGACGTTTTTCAGTAATATAGTCCTTCAGCTTCATAAATGTTAGCTGGAGACAAGTGGAAACAGCAGAGAATGTCAGAATCAGAAGAGAGCATAAAGAGAATTTAGTTCAGCCACTCCATCCATAATTGGAGATCCTCAATAAAATTCCTGCCAAGCCAGTATGCAGCTTTTCCGTGGACATCTCCTACAAAGGTACTTTTACAAATTCCAGGGGTAGCCTGTCCACTCAGTCTGTAATACTGACTTGTTCTCTGCTGCAGTGTGCTTCTTTTGAGGAGCCCTGGTTGCACAATGGTTAAGCACTGGGCTGCTAACCTAAAGGTTGGCGGTTTGAATCCACCCAGCAGCTCTGGAGCCCTGGTGGTGCAGTGGTTAAGAGCTATGGCTGCTAACCAAAAAGTTGGCAGTTGAAATCCACCAGCTGTTCCTTAGAAACACTATGGGGCAGTTCTACTCTGTCCTATAGGGTTTCTAAGAGTCAGAATCAACTCAACAGTAACAGGTTTGGTATTTTTTGTTTTTTTTTTTTAGCAGCTCTGCGGGAGAAAAGCTTGGCAGTCTGCTCCTGTAAACATTAATACACGTGAGGAACGTGCTTCTTGGTTCAATCAAATATACAAGACCAAATGGGCAGCTTCCATTCAAAAGCAGGTTGAGAAGGAGGAAGGGACAGGAACTGGACGAATGGACACAGGGAACCCGGAGTGGAAAGGGAGAGTGTGCTGTCACATTGCGGGGATTGAAACCAATGTCACAAAACAATATGCATATAAATTTTTGAATGAGAAATTAACCTGAGCTGCAAACTTTCACCTAAAGCACACACACACACACACACACACACACACACACACACACAAAACATTACCATCAAGTCAATTCCAACTCCTACTGACACAAAAGAACAGAGCAGAACTGCCCCATAGGCTTTCCAAGGCTGTAATCTTTGTGGAAACAGACTGCCACATCTTTCTCCTGCCAACCTTTCAGTTAACAGCAGAGCACTTTAACCACTGTGCCACCAGGGCTCCTTCTGTAAAGTCCACAGCCTAGAAAACTCTATGGGGCAGTTCTACTCCATCACACAGGGTCACCGTGAGTCAAAATCGACTTGACGGTACCCAGAACAACAGCATCCCTTCACGAGTTATTCACCTCATCATGTAATGATTATGAAAGGTGCAGGAACCTCAACTTAAATACTCAAAAACATCATACCATGTCTTCCTTTTACCAGACTACATTTCTCTACCTATTACCCATTGCCGTGGAGTTGACTCCAACTCACAGCGACCCCATGTGCTGTAGAGTAGAACTGCTCCATAGGATTTTCTTGCACGTACTCTTTAAGGGAGCAGATCACCAGGGCTTTCTTGTATGGCACTCCTGAGTGAGTTTGAACTGACAACCTTTAGGTTAGCAGTTTACAAACTGCACAACCCAGGGAGTGCTCTACTCCTTTCAAATGCTTCCCATGTGAAATGACTTTGAGTCCTTGGCTTATCCCATTCAATGTTCTCTGAGCAAGTTAGTCTGCCTGAATCCCTCTTGAAAACTGGAACTGCTGTGCATCAGGACTTCATCTCTCTTTATGGCTGAGGAATTTTCCAGCATATGTATGGACCACATTTTGTTTACCCATTGAGCTGCTGGAAGCCCTAGGCGGCGCAGTGGTTAAGTGTTTGGCTGCCAACTGAGAGGTGGGCAGTTTGTCACTCCTTAGAAACCCCATGGGGCAGTACTACTCTGTCCTACAGGGTCACTGTGAGTCTGAACTGTCCTGAAGCCAACCGGTCTGGTTTTTTGGTTTATTCCTCTGCTCTTGGACACATGGGTTGTGTCCACCTTTTGGCGATTGTGAAAACTGCTACAAGGAACCCACAGGGTTTTCAGTAGCTGTGAGCTTTCAGAAGGAGATTGCCAGGCTTTTCTTCTGAGGTGCCCCTGGGTGGATTCAAACTGCCAGTCATTCAGATAGTAGCCCAGTACTTAATCAAGGGACTCCATAGAAAGACTTACAGATGTTTTAGTTAAGGATGTGAAGATATTCTCTACAATTCTTCAATCACTTAAACCTCAGTGGATATCACTCATTCAACTCTGTAGATTCCAGACCCCTTAAACTCTGTATATAGTACAAAAAAATGTTTACAGGGTGGTAGTAGTTAAGAAAAACACATTTAAAATTATATCCTCATGGATCTTTACTGGAACAGCTTCCTCTGTCTTTCTTACGTGAGAAAAAGGAATAGTCTTTGTCTGTCATTTATAGGGTGTCAAGTCAATCACAGCACCGGTGCCGATGATAAGGAAATATTTCTGCCGTCTTGGTTACAGAGCAGCTGAATCTGCTGATGAAAAGTCACAGCTGGTATCACTGCTGCTGCCCTTATGAATTAGAGTCACTGACTCCCACAGTCATTATTATAATTAAATCTCAGTAATTAATGCTGAGGGACTCTCTCTGCCCACCATATGGTAAGGTACAATTTCGCTACGTGATTGAAACCATCACGGAAATGTGAGAGAAATCAAAGACGTCCTAAACAGAAACCTTTCTACTCCTCCTCATTATGTGTGCTAATACGTCATCCCATGTAATTCCTCGCATTAAGCAGCCCTGGTGGTGCAACGGTTAAGTGCTTGGCTGCTAACCGATAAGTTGGAGGCTCAAATCCACCTAGCAGCCCTGTGGGAGAAAAAAACCTGGTGATCTGCCCCCATAAAGACTACAGTCGAGCCCTGGTGGCACAGTGGAGCCCTGGTGGCACAGCAGTTAAGAGCTACAGCTGCTAACCTAAAGGTCCGCGGTTTGAATCCACCAGCTGCACCTCGGAAACCCTGTGGGATAGTTCTACTCTTTCTCTAGGGTCGCTGTGCAGTGGGACCGACTTAACAGCACATAATAACGACAACCACCACAAACAATACTAAGATACAAGAGGGGCCCTGGTGGCACAAATGGTTAAGCACTTGGTTGTTAACCAGAAGGCTGGTGGTTCGAACCCACATAGCAGCTCCACAGAAGAAAGGCCTGGCAATCTGCTCCTGTAAAGATCGTAGCCTAGGAAACCCTACAGGGCAATTCTGTTCTGTCACATGGGATCCCTATGAGTCAGAATCAACTCAGTGGCACCTAAAAACAATAGAAACATACATATATATGTACATGTGTGTATACATATATAGATATAGGTATATAATTTCTAAGAGTGTAAGGAAAGAAGAAAGGAGTCCTTGTGGAGAAAACGGCTAAGCTCTTGACTACCAACAGAAATGTTAGCTGTTCGATCCCATCCAGCTGTTCCACAGGAGAAAGACCTGGCAATCTGCTTCTGCAGAGATTGCAACCAAGAAAAAGCTATGGGGTTGCTGTGTGTCAGAACTGACTCAACAGCACCCAACAACAACAAGAATTCTTCCCATTAAAAAATTCCATGGTATTTTTTCTGGCTCTAGGGAAAACAATTTATTGCATTTTGGGTCTTCCCCTTTTATAAGGATCTTGAGTCTGAATTTTTTTTAAGTCTGTTTGTATATAGCTTTGTGAAAGTGTATTTTTGACATGTTTTGTTGATCAAGTATTATATAATGGAATCATGGCTTACGGCCCATCCAGAAAGAAATTCAATTTCAGAATCAGTAAACCCACCATCCATCTGTCAGTATGTAGTACTGCGGTGGCTTGCATGTTGCTGTGAGTCTGGAAGCTAGACCACCCTTACACTAGTCCCATCTTATCCTCGTGGGATATGTTCCAAGACGCCCAGTGGGTGTCTGAAACGAGACAGTATTGAGCCTGGTATATACAGCAACACTAGCACAAGTTTTTCTTTTTTCTTCTTCACAACTTCACGGATAGAAGATTTCCTCTTACCGTAGCAACCTCACCATATGATTTTGTCTCTTTCCTTATTAAGTCAAAGACTTTCACTTTTTTACCTAAAGGAAGCCCTTTATGGCTTTCTTTTTGGCATATCCAAATACCAGCATTACTATGCTTGTGATTTGGGGACATTATTAAGTAAAATGGAAACCCTGGTGGCGTAGTGGTTAAGAGCTACGGCTGCTAACCAAAAGGTTGCCACTTCGAATCCACCAGGGGCTCCTTGGAAACCCTATGGGGCAGCTCTACTCTGTCCTATAGGGTTGCCATGAGTCGGAATTGACTCAAGGGCAACGGGTTTATTAAGTAAAATAAGGGTTACTTGAACACAAGCACTGCAATACCAAGACAGTCGATCTGATAACCTAGATGGCTACTAACAGAGTGGGTAGCGTATGAAGCACAGATATGCTGGACAAAAGGTTGATTCACATCCCAGGAACGATGGAGCAGGACAGGATGGCGTGAGACTTCATCGCACTGCTCAGAACGGTGTGCAATTTAAAATTTATGAATAGTTTATTTCTGGAATTTTCCATTTAATAGTTTCAGACTGCGGTTGACTTCAGGTAGCTGAAATCACAGAAAGGGAGGACTACAGGGACTACTGTATTTCAAATACCAGCAGGGTCACCCATGGTGGACAGGTTTCAGTGGGGCTTCCAGACTAAGACAGACTAGGAAGAAAGCCCTGGTGATCTACTTCTGAAAATCAGCTAATGAAAACCCTATGGATCACAACAGAATGTTGTCCACTACGTGTTAGAAATACTGAAATATAGTCTTAGAAAATATTGAAGTTGTCAAGGATTTCATTTTACTTGGATACACAATCAACGCCCATGGAAGCAGCAGTCAAGAAATCAAATGACATAGTGCATTGAACAAATCTGCTGCAAAAGACCTCTTTAAAGTGTTGAAAAGCAAAGATGTCACTTTGAGGACTGAGGTGCATCTGATCCAAGCCATGATATTTTCAATTGCCTCATGTGCATGCAAAAGCTGAGCAATGAATAAGCAAGACGGAAGAAGAATTGATGCCTTTGAATTATGGTGTTGAAGAAGAATATTGAATATACCATGGACTGCCAGAAGACCGAACAAGTCTGTCTTGGAAGAAATACAGCCAGAGAGCTCCTTGGAAGTGAGGAAGGCAAGACTTTGTCCCATGTACTTTCGATATGTTATTAGGAGGGATCAGTCCCTGGAGAAGGATATTATGCTTGGTAAAGTAGAGGGTCAGCAAGGAAGAGGAATGAGATGGATTGACACAGTGGCTGCAACAATGGGCCCAAACACAGCAAGATTTGTGAAGACGGCGCAGGAAGGGGCAGTGTTTTGTTCTGTTGTACATGGGGTCGCTATGAGCCGGAGCAGACTTGATGGCAGGTAACAACAACAACGATAGTGTTGGAAGATGGTGCAAGACAGGACAACGTTTCGTTTTGTTACACATCAGGTCGCCATGAATCAGAGCTGACTCCATGGCGGCTGACAACAACAGCATTCTTGATTTTACACTGCAGGGTTGAGTACTGTGAATCATTATTTCACAAACTGTGTTCTCATCAAAGTTTAACTCTTAGCAGAAGATAAATTTATTTGGAATCCTGAGCTATGAAGCCCTGTTGACTTGGAGACGTTCCACTAAGGGACATATATGACGTTTGCTGACCAGGCTGAGGAGATACACACGGGCGTTTATTTTTCGGTGAGTTTCATAGTCTGCCTTGGGAACTAGCACATGAATTATTTAACTTCAGTATAGTAGTTCATCATCCCAGAAGGTAAACCTGCATCCAATACGACTAAAGTGGATTCATATCTCTTAACGTCTTTAAAACCTTCCCTTAAAACTGAATACCAACATCGAAAATAAAGTTCTAACTTAAGCACAGGCTACCTACGCATTGTATTGAGCAAACCTGCAGCAAACAAACGCTTTCAAATCTTAACAAGCAAAGATGTCACTTTGATGACTAAGGTGAGCCTGACCCAAGCCATGGTCTTTTGAATCCTTTCATACGCATGAGAAAGCTGGGCAATGAATAGCAGAAGAAATCACACATTCAAACTGTGTAATTGGGGAAGAATATTGAATAGACCATGGACTTCCAGAAGAATGAACAAATCTGTCTTGGAAGAAGTACAGCCAAAATGCTCCTTAGAAGCAAGGATGGCTAGACAACGTCTCACGTACTTTGGACATGTTATCAGGAGGGACCAGCTCCTGGAGAAGGACATCATGCTTGGTAAAGTAGAGGGTCAGCCAAGGAGAGGAAGAGCTTCAATGCGATGGATTGACCCAGTGGCTGCAGCAATGGGCTCAAGCATAACAACGATTGTGAGGATGGCACAGGACCAGACAGCGTTTTGTTCTGTTGTACATAGGGTCGCTGTGAGTTGGAACTGACTCGAAGGCACCCAACAACAACGACAACGATAGTATAATTTCATCCAAGCAGTAATCATTTGCAAATAGAATGAATATTCCTAGTGTGGAAATCTTGAATAAATTTCTAAGAGTATAACACATGAAGATCAAAGCCAGCCCTTACATCTAAAACGTACACATTTTGCATTTTGCAATACGTATATCGCATTTTAGCAGTATCCTCATAACGCAGGGAAGAGAATTTTGTACATGGCAAGCATTTCTTAATCACTTGTAACTCTTAAACTGAGCTAACAGTATTCAAGGATTACCAGGAGAATAATATAATAACATGCAAAATCCAATATCAGCATTGCAAAACCCCAGACAAAAACACTCAATGTCAATCTTGCAAAATGCAAATATGAGTTTGCCAAAAAAACCAAACAAACAAGCTAAGGCTTGTATGGGGGTTATCTTATGAGAACACCACGTAATGCGCATAATGCAGATCTAATTAAAAAGCCCGGTAACAGCTGAAATAAGTTTACAAAGTACCTCTTATTGATCATTTATGGAGAAATTCAACCTTATACTGGTTGTGGCCTTAACATTTATAACATTTTTGCTAGATCCTTACTTTGTGTTTCTAGGGTTATTATAGATATGAATTAACCAAAAACGGAACCCCATTAAGTTCCAAGAAGACTTCCTTCCTCTTAGTTACTCACCAAATAAGCAGATTTTGGCGTGTCTAGATGCTCACAGGAGCCCTGGCAGCACAGTGGTTAAGAGCTTGGCTGCTAACCAAAAGGTTGACAGTTGGAATCCACCAGCCGCTCCTTGGAAACCCGATGGGGCAGTTCTACTCTGTCCTATAGGGTCACTATGAGTCGGAATCGACTCTACAGCAACGAGTTTGGTTTAGTTTAGATGCTCACACACTTGATCACGAAAGCAGCTCTAAAATACTTATTAACACTATCTTACAGCACTTCTTTAGATCTTAAGATAAAATGACCCATTGCCGTCAAGTTGATTCCAACTCATAGCGACCTCATGAGACGTACAGCCAGAATGCTCCTTAGAAGCAAAGACGGTGAGACTACGTCTTACATAGTTTGGACATGTTGTCAGAAGGGATCAGTCACTGGAGAAGGACATCATGCTTGGTAAAGGAGAGGGTCAGCGAAAAAGAGGAAGACCCTCAATGAGGTGGATTGACTCAGTGGTGCAACAATGGGCTCAAGCATAGCAATGATTGTGAGGATGGCGCAGGACTGGGCAGTGTTTCGTTCTGTTGTACATGGGGTCGCCAAGAGTTGGAACCAACTCTTTGGCACCTAACAACAACAATTTTGTCATCAGGAATGATCAATTGCTAGAGAAGGACATCATGCTTTGTAGAGGGTCAGTGAAAAAGAGGAAGTCCCTCAATGAGATGGATTGACACAGTGGCCGCAAGAATGGACTCAGGCATAATAAGGATGGTGAGGATGGCGCAGGACAGGGAAGTGTTTCGTCCTGTTGCGCACAGGGTCGTTATGAGTCCAAACCGACTCAACAGCCCTTGAGAACAAGATAAAATACTTGTTTGTTCTTAGTTAAAAGTAAATTGGGTAGAATCAATAACATTTAGGATTTTAACAGTATTGTAACTATCAAGAAAATATAAATTCAGTAATCAAATACAGTGCAAGATATTTGAATTATCTGATGAAGGAATCATTTTCTCCTTTAGATGCTGTATCTTCAAGAAGTAAATGCTTAAAATCTCCCCCATACTTCTCCCAGAAAAGTTATCCTACCCATTTAAATTTTAAAAAAGAATCGTAACTTTTATTTTATGTGGTTAACCTTGGGAGGTAAAGTACAGGGGAGATTAAAGAAAATACCCATGTGTGAGGCATGTTTAGAGTATGGTTTGAATAAGAAAAAATGGTGAGGCTAGCTAATGTGTGTGCCGTGATTTAGTGGATACCTTTCACTGTATAAACCCATTGCTGTGAAGTCAATTCTAACTCATGGAGCCCCATGTGTCAGAGTAGAAGAGTGCTCCATAGGTTTTTCAACAGCTGATTTTTCAGAAGGAGATCACCAGGACTTTCTTCCAAGGCACACTCAAACTTCCAACTTTTCGGTTACCAGCCTAGCACATTAACCATTTGCACCACCCAGATGTTTTAAAATCAAAATGTCTGTTAAAGTTAAGATGGAATCTTGAGAAGTTATCTGTAGCAAGAAAAGAATCATACATCAAGGTGCACCCAGAAGATAAACAGTCTAAGAAGAAGGACCTTCTGGGGCAGTTAAGGTAAGGAAATCTTCACCAGACTTTTAATGGCCAAAGTAGGTGGACCAGCACACCAAGATGGAGAAAGTATTAAGGTATTCTAGGAGGCTGTCCCCTGTGGTCCTTGCATCTGGACAAAGTATTGCCTGGAGATTAGGATCATACACTCCATCTTTGAATAACAGCTACACTCATTAAACCTGTTGCCATGGAGTTGATTCTGACTCATGACGACCCCATGTGTGTCAGAGTAGAACCGTGCTGCATAAGACTTATAATGGTTTATTTTTCAGAAGTAGATCTCCAGGCCTCTCTTCTGAGGTGCCTCTGGGTGGACTCAAGCCTCCTACCTTTCAGTGAGCAGCCAAGTGCATTAACACTCTGCACCACCCAGTTCTTTAAATCCTTTGCGTCTCTGAGAAGGCAACACATCACATGGTCCTACAGCACACCTGCATTTGCAGGCAGACACACCCCCACAGGTGACAGAGCTGTCAGCAATTGCCCACTTCTATTTTCACGGAGGATGGGAATAGCAGTCAATACGAATTAAAACTGTTTCCTCAGGAGGAGAAATTAACCTACTAAACTCCTGCACACTTAGAAGTGTTGGTTCAGTGGCGCTGTGTGTGAAGAAGTCACGTCTTCCTGTGGCGTTAAGAATCTGCTCCAGGAGCTTCCGGGGAATTTGTTAACACTGTGTGCGCCTTCCCACCTCTGGGCAGGACTTTGATGTATTTATACGACTCATTACGAAAAGCACTGAGTTGCAATTATTTAGATACTGAAGTTGTGGTGGCTGGCGCCAACATGTAAGATGTGCTGTTTTCATACTTAAAAAAGGCAGGAATTAGCCTCCGTTTACTTAATTCAATAGATTCCACCTGAAGAAATGTTTGAGCAAACAGTCTGGAGTGAGCAGAGCTACTGCCTGTGAGGAATAAATATACAGATAAGAAGTCGCTGCTGAAATCAATGACAGAGAAACACAAAAACAGTGATAAAATACAGAACACTGCAGCTGTTAGAATAAAGCTAAAAATGACTTAGTTTTGCATATTGGAATTACCTCTTTATGCGTGTTTCCCTGCTGTGTGTGGATTCCTGGACGGAAAATCTTTTTATTTATTTTTTTCAACCGAAATGTTGCACAATAAATGTTCAAAAAATATGGTAACAAAATAAGAAGTGAGGGTGAAAGACAGGGTGGGAGAAAAAAAAGAAAGGATAAGAGAGAGGAAGGAAGGAAGGAAAGAAAGAAGGAAGGGAGGGAGAAAGGAAGGAAGGAGGAAAGGGAGGGAGGAAGGAAGGGAGGGAGGAAGGAAGGAAAGACAGGCAGTAGGAAGGAAGGAAGGACAGTAGAGAGGAAGGAAGGAAGGAAGACATTAAATACGATTTGAAGGGTTAGGGAAAAGTCTTGGAGAAGGTGGCATTTATGGTCTGGCTTAAAGTATCAATTGATTTGGGGTGGGATGGGGAGGGAGTGGAGAAAGAAGGACGGGGTCAATTAAAATCCCAGGAGAAGGGAATAGCATTTCAACTACGATTTAAACAAGAATACCCTGACCTAGCGTTACAAGGCATGACTTTCAAACCCTGGACTGGCATTGTGCAGCTGTTCCCGTTGATAATTACTCGTATGTTCAAAACAGTATTCTGGGAGGGTTACCAGTATGTTCTGACGTGGAATGGTTTGGCGAGTAGGCAGAGCGGGAGAGATTTCAGGAGGAAGGACAAATCAGGGGCCATCACCCAGTGCCAATTTTGGCATCCTGGATTTCCTGGATGGCCATGTCAAATAATTTAAATTTTCTGCTCAAATCCTCTTTCTAGTTATGCAAGCCCTTTAGTGAAATTCTGTGGTTGTTGGTTGCCATGGAGTTGACTCCAACTCATGGCGACCTCAGTGTAGGACAGAACAAAACGTTGCCCAGTCCTGCGCCATCTTCACGATCGTTGGCATGTTCGAGTCCCTCATTGTGGTTGTTGTGTCACTCCATCTCATGGACGGTTTCTTTCATTTTCGCTGACTCCCTACTTTACCAGGGAGTCTCTGGGAGGCGCAGACGGTTAAGCACTGGGCTGTTAGCCTAAAGGTCAGTGGTTCGAGCCCAGCTAGAGATGCCTAGGAAGAGAGGCTCCACCCATTAAACCAGTTGCGGTTGAGTCGATTCTGACTTAGGACGACCCCATCTGCCGTTGCCCGGTCCTGCATCGTCCTCGCTATCGTTCCTATGTTTGAGTCCTTGGTTGCAGCCACCACGTCAATCCATCTCGCGGAGGGTTACCCCCGTTTTCGCTGACCCTTTACCTTTACTTTAAAGCCATCCAGTGTGTGTGTGTGTGTGGTGTGGTGTGTGCTTGTGTGTGTGTGCATTTTTCCCCCAGCAACTCTAGGAAACTAATACGGACATGACATTGCATTTCTACCATCCACAGATTACCTGCGATACTTCGTTGCTGTTGTTTGCACTGTTGAGTCAGTTCAGAGTCGCTTCTGACTCATAGCGACCCTATGCGCAACAGAACGAAACACTGCTCGGTTCCTGCGCCATCCTCACAATCATTGCTATGCTTGAGCCCATTGTTGCACCACTGTGTCAATCCATCTTATGGAGGGTCTTCCTCTTTTTTGCTGACGCTCTACTGTACCAAGCATGACGTCCTTCTCCAGGGACTGATCTCTCCTGATAACATGTCCAAAGTACATGAGATGAAGTCTCGCCATCTTAGCTTCTAAGGAGCATTCTCGTTGACCTACTTCTGACAAATGAGTCATTGTACTTCTTCCAAGACAGATTCGTTCATTCTTCTGGCAGTCTACGGTATATTCAATATTCTTCACCAACACCACAATTCAAAGACATCAATTCTTCTTTGGTCTGTAATATGATCAATACAAACAAGCAGGGGGTCGCTGTTTCTACTCACAACCACCACACGAAGTGAGGAAGGTTTCACTGTCCCATTTTGAAGATGTGGACATTGAGAGAGTGATGAGGAAAAGCACCCAGCACCTAAGATCACTCAGTGGTAGAGCGTAGCACAACTTCCAACTCCGAATGGATTGTATTTGAGAAAGGGAAGATTAAAACAGCTATACTTTAGGGCGTTCCAGCCAAGGATATTAAGTGATCTTTCAGAGAGAAAATACCCTGCCTTCCTGTACCTCCCTGGCAATGCCTGCAGCTTGGGGCAAACAGAGGACCGTGCATTTTCATTATATGAACGGATTGCTTGAGCTCTGCCACCAATGTTTCATGAGCATTTCTCTGAGGCACTTGCTTCTTGCGTGGAATTCTTAAGCGTGGTTTCTATGATACCTCGAGGCTACCCTTATTTCTCTGAGAACACATCTGTGAAAAATGAATATGTTGGTGCAGAAAGTATGTCAGTTAGCTATAACTTCTCCAGACTGTTTTACCCAGGGCATTTCAATCACTTTGCCTTTGAAGTTTCTGGAAGAGTCTTGTACATTCCCAGCAGAGTTTCATGAGGAGGTTGAAAATCAGGATCCAGATACGCCCAAGAAATAAGGTGAATTGTTTTTGAAGATGATTTGGTGCAAATGCAGGCAGCATTGGGCTAACCAAAGCCCTTTTGTCAAAGTTAGACAAGGTCTCCTGCATATGCCCTTTCAATAAACACTGGTTTTGCTAACTGAGCAGAAAACACCCATCATCACAATTCATTTGTGAAAATAGCAAAACTGTGAGCCCAATGCTTATTTTAAAATGCAATAATTCTAGCTATGCTTTTAAATATTCATTTTTGACTGGATGTCAGCATTATATTTTAATCAGTGCGCTTCGTCTATTGTTCTTGTTGTCAGGTGCAGTCCAGCCGGACACCGACTCGTGGTAACTTCGTGCACGACAGAGTGTATTAATGACGCTGTGGTTTTATACAGAGATGGACAAGACAGAGTGCTTTCTCTCCAGGAGCTCACAAAGCATGGGGAATTGCCCACATAATATATATGTGTGTGTGCGTATCTATATTTATATCTGTATATAGATGTAAAAAAAACCAAACTCATTGCCGTCAAGTCGATTCTGACTCATAATGACCCTATAGGACAGAGTAGAACTGCTCCATAGGGCTTCCAAGGAGCGGCTGGTGGATGCCAACTGTTGACCTTTTGGTTAGCAGCCGAGCTCTTAACCACTACACCACCAGGCTCCTATATAGATATAGACATTATGAATAAACACCCGATTGTCGTCGAGTCAATACCGACTCATAGGAAACTTATAGGACAGTGCAGAACTGCCCTATAGAGTTTTCAAGGAGCAGCTGGTGGATTCAAATGGCCAATCTTTTCGTTAGCAGTCCTAGCTCTTAACCACTGCACCACCAGGGCTCCAAACCCATTTCTGTCAAGTCTGTTCTGACTCATAGTGACCCTGTAGGACAGAGTACAACCGCCCTACCAGGTTTTCAAGGCTGTAGTCTTTACTGAAGCAGACTGCCACATCTTTCTACAGCGAAGAGGCTGGTGGGTTCAAACTGCCAACCTTTCAGATATCATATGTACCTATATGTGTCTACAGAGCCCTGGTGGCACAGAGGTTAAGAACTCAGCTGCTAAGCAAAAGGTCAGCGGTTCGAATCCACCAGCAGCTCCCTGGAAACCCTATGGCGCAGTTCTACTCTGTCCTATAAGATCACTATGGGTCAGAATCAACTCAACAGCAATGAGTTTGCTTTTTGGTTTGGTGTACATGTCTATCTGTAGATACATATATAGATATAATATCTATATATAGACAGATACAGACATATAGATATGGATATATAGTTATCTATATACAAGTGTATATCTATATATATTATCTATAGGGTATATATATATATTTATATATGGAGCCTGATAGGACAATGGTTAAGTAGTCAGCTACTAATCATGAGGTCAGCAGTTCAAACCCACCAATGGCTCCCAGGAAGAAAAGACTTGGTGATCTGCTTGAAATCGACTTAAGAGCACACAACAACAAAAACACATCTGTTTATACCCATCTATTGGTCTATATATTAGATAGATGTTGTGTTGTTAGGTGCCTTCAAGTTGACTCTGACTCATAGCCACTCCATGTGACAGAGTAGAAATGTCCCATAGGGTTTTGTAGGCTGTAATCTTTAAGAGAGCAGATCGCCAGGTCTTCCTCCCACGGAACCGATGAGTAAGGTCAACAGTTAACCTTTTGGTTAGCAGCCTCGTACTTAACCATTGCGCTACCACTGTTGCAGATTTGTCATTGTAATTTGTTTTATTTATTTACTTTTTTGGTTTAATCTTCAAGGGAGCAGATTTCCAGGTCATTGTCCAGTGGAGCTGTTGGGTTGGTTTAAACCACCAACCTTTTGATCGGCAGCTGAGCAATAGCCTATCTATCTCTGTATCTATCTATCTATCCGCTTCTATATCTATCTATCATCTATTTGTCATCTGTCTCTATATCTGTCTACCTATCTGTCTATCTATCTATCTGTTCTCTATTTCTCTGGAGTATCCCGACTAATACACTGTATGAGATAAGAAGTATATCAGAAAATATCCAACCTGCCTCAAAAGCAGACAATTAGCAACTGTCACCCTGGGTTAATTGTTGTAGCACTCTGTACTGTGATTCAATCAACACCTTAGGAAAACAGCCTAGGGTGGAGAAAAAGGACTGACCTGGGTTGCATTCGCAGTCCATGTTTATTGACATGTTTCAACCTTTAACCACTGTATGTTCCTGACGAGCTGTGCCATGTTCATTCCGGTGTAGAGTTCTCCCGCAACTCGATGTACTCTTTAGAGGGGAAGATAAAACAGGAGAAACTATCTTAGGTAAAACTGTCCTAGGACACACAATTATTTCAGCATAGTATGGTATCACTGGCTGTCTTCACAAATGGTAGGAGACCACGGCTGAGGAGAACCTTCGAGGCAGAGGTAACAGAATGCTGTGGAGTTTTTTTAGCAAGATTTTCCAAAAGCCTAAGTTACTGTCTGTTGGAATGTTAGTTATCTTTCGTAAGTTATCTCCTTAGCTCTCCATTTAAACATTTGCACATTTCATGATGTATTAATCTAGAAATTAGCATTTTCAAAAATTTTAGTAGTCATCATCGTCACCGTCATTTTCCTCATCATCAGAAACAGAGTTAGTGTCTTCTCCTCCTCCTTCTTCTCCTTCCCCCACCTCCTCCTTGTCCTCTTCCCCCACCTCCTCCTTGTCCTCTTCCCCCACCTCCTCCTTCTCCTCTTCCCCCACCTCCTCCTTCTCCTCTTCCCCCACCTCCTCCTTCTCCTCTTCCCCCACCTCCTCCTTCTCCTCTTCCCCACCTCCTCCTTCTCCTCTTCCCCCACCTCCTCCTTCTCCTCTTCCTCCACCTCCTCCTTCTCCTTCATTTATTCATCACTCATCCATCCATGAAAATCAGTATAAAAAAAAAAACAGTTGCTGTGGAGTTGACTCTTGACTTATGATGACCCCATGTGTGTCAGAGTAGAACTGGGCTCCGAAAGGATTCTCAACTGCTGGGTTTTCAAAAGTAGATTGCCAGCACTTTCTTCTGAGATGCTTCTAGGTGGAATCAAACCTCTAACCTTTTGGTAAGCAGCTGAGAATTTTAATGGATTGCAGCACCGGCATAGTTTTTAAGAGTATGGGTTCTAAAGATGACTAATATTATTCACATTCATACACAACTATGTAATTACAAAGAAATCTCTAGGTGAGCTTTCTTCTTACTCTGTCTTAGTCTGGAAGCTCCACTGAAAGCCGTCCGCTATGGGCAACCCTGCTGGTATTTGAAATACTTGTGGTACAGCTTCCAGCATCACAGCAACACACGAGTCACCACAGTATGAGGTGTATATATGAGGTGTCAGAGCCCTGGTGGCACAGTGGTTAAGAGGTAGGCTGCTAACCAAAAGGTTGGCAGTTTGAATCCACCAGTTGCTCCTTGGAAACCCTATGGGGCAGTTCTACTCTATCCAATAGGGTCCTTATGAGTTAGAATCATGGTTTGGTTTGGGTTTGGTACCAGGAGTCTGAATTTTTCATAGGAAAAATAGAAATTTTGAGAGTTTTTATTTGCTACACATATGTAGCAGTAGACCCCAGTGGGGACAGTGGAGCATAATTAGTGGTACTTCATATGTACCACTAAACACTTAGGATAGGCTTATGGGAGGGGGTAAGAAAAAATTCTACACTACCTACAAAAAATTCAGACACACTCAATGATTCAGCTTGCTTTCATTAACGAAAACATATGGTATCAACAAAAAATTCAAAGCAGAAAATAATTGGGTCACAGAAGGGTTAAAATGTAAATCCAGTATCATAAAGCTTGTACACTGTTAGCATGAATATAACCCAGTAACCATCCATGTCCAAATGTATGCTATGCGTTCTATAAACTAAGCTTTCATGATATTTCCTGTTAATTAAAACACTTAATGTATCTATCTATGGAGTCCCCGGGTAGTACAAACAGCCAAAGCACTCCGCAGCTGACTGAAAGGATGAAGGTTCAAGTCCACCCAGAGATACCCTGGAAGAAGAGCCTGGCAATCTACTTCTGAAACATCAGCCATTGAAAACCCTGCGGAGCACAGTTCTACTCTGACACACATGGGGTCACTGTGAGTTGTACTCAACTCCATGGCAACTTTAGTTAAAAAAAATTTTAAATGTATTTATTCTAGAATATCAGAGACTTAGTGGCACAGTGGTTAAGAGTTATGGCTGCTAGCCAAAAGGTTGGCAGTTCAGATCCACTAGTTGCTCCTTGGAAACCCTTTGCGGCAGTTTTACTCTGTCCTGTGGAGTCACTATGAGTTGGAATTCACTAGAATCAATGGGTATGCTAGAATATTTAAAAGGAATTACCTTGGGGATAGAATAATGTTGGATTCATGGATCACTATTCCTAGGAGACGATACTGATAGAATCTGGTCTGTTATTAGAGATAGGGGCGTCTTGGATGGCAGAAGACTATCACAGATGATGTATTTACTGTTACTTTGTTGTTGTTGGGTATTGTTTTTGTTATCTCGTGCTGCTATTGACAGAAATACCACAGGTGGATGGCTTTAAAAGACAGATATTTATTCTTGCACAGTCTAGGAGGCTAGACTTCTGAATTCAGGGCACCAGCTCCAGGGGAAGGCTTTCTCTCTCTGTTGGCTATGGGGGAAGGTCCTTGTCATCAATCTTCCCCTGGTCTAGGAGCTTCTCAGCACAGGGACCCCAGGTCCAGAGGACGCTCTCTGCTCCCGGTGCTTCTTTCTTGGTGGTGTGAGGTCCCTCTCCTCTCTGCTCACTTCTCTTTTATATCTCAACAGCGATGACTGAAGATAAAACCTAATACTGTAGATTGAGTCCTGCCTCATTAACATAACTGCCTCTAACCCTGCCTCATTAACATCATAGATGTTAGGATTTACAACACATAGGATAATTATGTCAGATCACAAAATGGTGGGCAACCACACAATACTGGGACTCATGGCCTAGCCAAGTTGACATACATCTTTGGAAGGCACAATTGGATCCATAACAGGTGCCGTCCAGTTGATTCCAACTCATAGCGATCCCATGTGACAGAGGAGAACTGCCCCATAGGTTTCTTAGGTTGTAATCTTTATGGGAACAGATTGCTCGGTCTTTTCTCCCACAGAGCCACTGGGTGGGTTAGAACCACCAACCTTTTGGTTAGTAGTTGAGCACTTAACCGTTGCACCACTGGGGCTAGCGCCTTGAGAGCTGGGTCATGAAGATGAAGGTAAAGTTTACTAAGAAAGAACATGTAGTAGTCAGCGTTCAGGGGAGGTCTAAATCCCGCCTCCCATCTCCAATCTCTCCCAAGGCTCTCGAGGACTTTCACTGCTTTATAATTAATATGGACTATGCCTTGTGGGGGGTGGTCACAGGATGTCCCACCTCATTTTAATCCATGAAGGAGAAACTCCTGCAGCTGATCTTCCCTACGGGCAGATATTGAAAGTCACTGAACTCCACCTGAGTGGAGAAAGTGCCCCTAAGCCATGGGACTCCAAACGAGCAGAACGAATTAATTCATTTAAAAAGGGCAGCTGGAACATTGGAGGATCCTTCCAAATCATGGTGTCATTGAACTAAAGAAGATATTAAGCATCATATGAAACTTCACCAATTTCAGGGCTATGCTTTTTTTTCCAACAGTAGACAGTAAGGTCAGTAACTAGATAATGTAGTGGATAATGTCTTCTAAAAACCACGTTCATCAAAGACATTGCTAAAGGCATAAAAGAAAAGTAACGTTGACTCAGAGAATCCATTCCAGTCGGTGCGAACACACTGATAAAGCAAAGTTTCATTGTGGCTCAATCCTTGCAAAATCTCACCATCTCTCTGTGAGCCCCTTGTGTTAGTTTCACTCTTTTCATTTACCAGAGAATATTCATGGGGTGGTAGGGAAGGCCTAATAGAAAATATATTACATAAGGAAGACAAGCTATGAACAACTGTCTCAGTTCCCTTGTTCTGAAGCACAAACACCACCAATGAGTGGCTTCAAAGAACAGAAATGGATTTTCTCAGAGTTGAGGAGTCTACGAGTCCCAACCAGGGACTCGACTATGTTGACTCCTTCCTTGTCGGTAGCCTCCGCTATGTCTTGGTTCCCTGGTTTATAGATGATTCTCACAGGGGGTCTGTCTTCCCCTGCTCGTGGGTGCTTCGGTGTCTCATCTGCTCTTTTCATAACTCAGAGTTAAGTTTGGGACACACCCTACATTAATATGGCCTCGTTAACATAACAAAGGTGCCTTGGAAGACAGTTCTGAAGATCTGCTTGTGAAAGGTCATAGCCTTGAAAACCCTGTGGAGCAGTTCTACTCTGCACACATGGGGTTGCTATGGCCAGTGCATAAAACAAACCAAATCCATTACCGTTGAGTCCATTCTGACTCATAGCAACCCTGTAGGGCAGAGCAGAACTGCCCCATAGGATTTCCAACGAGCGGCTGCTTCATTCAAATTGCCCACCTTTGGGTTAGCAGCCATAGCTCGCCATAGCTCTTAAATCACTGGGCCACCAGGGCTCCATTCTTCTGGGAGTCCATGGTATATTCAATATTCTTCGCCAACACCATAATTCAAAGGCAACAATTCTTCTTCGATCTTCCTTATTCAATCTCCCGTAAAGGTTACAGCCTAGAAAACCCTATGGGGCAGATGTCCTCTGTCACACTGGGTCACCATGAGTTGGAATCATTAAGAACACAGGGGTGTCCGCCTAAGTACAGAAATAAAAGACTTTTCTTAGTTTTGAGAAACCCTGGCCCTGCCATAAATGTTATCCAGCTCAGTGCATTGTAGAGATGATAATTCTCCTCCGTGGAGTGCTGTTTTTAGCGTTTAGGAACTGCAGGTGTTCGACATGAAATGCACATGGGTTTGACAGGCCCAGTTCATTTTGAGGCACTGTCAGGGAGTGTTACTTTTGGAAATGTTAAAAAAAAAAAAAAAAAAAAAGCCGGGATCACTTTTGAAGTAGAGAGAGAGGGAGTACGAGAATCTATTTCTTCGATCTTTTAAACACAGCAAAGGCAGTAACATTTCCACTCTGGCTCATTCTTAATTCGGCAGCACAGAACTAGGAATAAAGTAAAACTAGCCAATCGATGCATATCAAATGGTACACGTGAAACCCACCGATATTGATTCTGCAAGTTATGTTTAAAACAAAGTCTTATACATTGTTATTTCTCTGCATTTCCTTTGAAAACATATGGCAGTAACATTGTTATCTAACTTTATTTACAGGTACAGGAGATAGATACCTGTAAGAGATTTGCATGTTTCAGAAATATTTACTTAGCTTGCAAAACAAAAGTATTCTAGGAAATTGTTATTGAGTCGACTCCTACTCATGGTGACCCCATGTGTGTCAGACTAGAACTGCACTCCATAGTGTTTTCTGTGGCAGCAACCTTTCAGAAGTAGTTTGCCAGGTCTTTCTTCCGTGGTGCCTCTGAGTGGACTGGACACAACTTTTCAGTTTGTAGCCCAGTGCTTCACTGTTTGTGCCGTCCACGGACTCCTTATTCTGGGGTGGTGGTTGTTGTTGTTGTGTGCCATTGAGTAGATTCCAACTCATATCTTTAATTATTATATTACCAATATTTCCATAATTATCTTCTGAGATTATACATAAAGTTTGACAAATGAAAATAGAAGGCCACTGTCTCAGCTTCTGTTGCTATTAATGTATTTGTACAAGCAAAGGACAATTTTGTTAAGTAAATTTAACATTTTATTTTTTTTGTTATTGTTGTTAGGTGCTGTCAAGTCGCTCCTGACTCATAGTGACTCTATGTATACAACAGCACGAAACAGTCCTGCGCCATCCTCACAATCATTGGTATGTATGAGCCCATTGTTGTAGCCACTGTTCCAATGACGCTTTATTTACTCGACCAATATTTGAGAGTCCCTTGTATGCTAAGGGCCAGATGCATAATGGTTAGGGAAAGTAGACCTGAACTCCCTTCCTGGCCCTAGTGTATTTGCTTATTCAAGTACCTGGTGACTTATTAGGAGCCCTGATGGTGCAGTGGTTAAGAGCTGGGCTGCTAACCAAAAGGTTGGCAGTTCAAATCCACCAGCCACTCCTTGGAAACCCTGTGGGACAGTTCTACTCTGTCCTATGGAGTCGCTGTGAGTCAGAATCGACTCGACGGCAATGAGTTTCATTTAGTTTTTTTTTTTTTTTTGGTTGGTGGCTTATTCAGCAGCCCTGGTGGTGCAGTGGTTAAGCATATGGCTGCTAACCAAAAGGTCAGTGGTTCAAACCCATCAGCCACTCTGCAGAAGAAAGACATGGCAATCTGCTTCTATAAAGATTACAGCCTTGGAAACCCTATGGGGCAGTTCTACTCTGTCACATGGGATCGCTATGAGTTGGAATCAACTGGACGGCACCTGTTATGGATCGAATTGTGCCTTTCAAAGATGTATGTCAACTTGGCTAGGCCATGAGTCCCAGTATTGTGTGGTTGCCCGCCATTTTGTGATCTGACATAATTATCCTATGTGTTGTAAATCATAATGTCTATGATGTTAATGAAGTAGGGTTAGAGGCAGTTATGTTAATGTTAATCTACAGGATTAGGTTGTATCTTGAGTCAGTCTGTTTTGAGATATAAAAGAGAGTGGCTCCATGGAGAACGGCCTGGTAATCTGCTCCCATAAAGATTACAGCCTTGGAAACCCTATGGGGCAGTTGTACTCTGTTCTGTAGGGTCACTGTGAGTTGGAATCAACTTGACTGCAATAGGTTTGGTTGTGGTTTTGGGACTTACTATCTAATCAGGGATACTGTTGGTGGTGGTGGTTGCTTTCAAGTTGACTTCAACTCCTGATGACTCCATGTGTTTTGCGTAAAACTGCTCCATAGGGTTTTCAATGGCTGATTTTTCAGAAGTAGATCACCAGGACTTTCTTCTGAGGTGCCTCTGGGTGGACTCCAAACTTCAGCTTTTTAGTTAGCAGACCAGCCATTAACAGTCAAAAAAAGTACAAGCAATTGAGTGCTTTGTGCCAGTTCTGTGCAAACATTAGAAGCAAATCAAACCCATTGCCCTCAAGTTGATTCTGATTCATGGTGACCCCGTGTGTATCAGAGTAGAACTGTGCTCCATAGGCTTTTCAATGACTGACTTTTGGAAGCAGATCATCAGGCATTTCTTCCAGGGCACATTTGGGTGGACTTGAAAAGCCAATCTTTTGGCTAATAGTCAAGGGCTTGACCATTTGCTCCAGTCAGGGATTCTAGTATCTTCTGTAATGGAGAGACTGATAGAGAATAACAGAGATACCCTAATCTTAACTGATGGTCAGAAGAAAAGGCAAAAAAAAAAAAAAAGGCTGAAGCTTCACAGGTGAGCAAGTAACAGCCATTTAAGAAAGTCTCTGCCAGTAGGCAGAAACCTCCATTACTAGAGTATCCCATTTCTTAATGATTCTTTAATTTCTCAGAACATTCCAAATTACCTGGCCCACAGAGGGCATCAGTAATTAACCTCAATGAAGCCAGAATATGGGGAGCTATCTAATTTTCCCAATTAGCAAATTTCCAGAATAATATTATGCAATTTGAATATATAAATATTTAGGGATTTAGATGAAATCAACAAGTGTCAGATAAACTAGCATACATTTAAATTCAATACTAAATATCTTAACTTAGAAACACTGCTTTATGTCCTCTACACTTCATGATAAGGAGCCCTTGTGGTGCAATGGTTAGTCGCTCGGCTGCTACCAGAAAGGTTGCAGGTTTGAACTCATCCAGTAACACCACAGGAAAAGGACCTGGCAATCTGCTCCCATAAAGATTAAAACCCAAAAAACCAAACCTATTGCTGTAGGGTCGATTCTGATTCATAGCAATCCTATCGGACACATAGAACCGCCCCATAAGGATCCCAAGGAACAATTTGGAAAAGGAGGGTGAGAATGGTTGCACAACTTGAAGAATATAATCAACGTGACTGAATTGTCCATGTGGAAATTGTCGAATTGGTGTATGTTCTGCTGTGCGTATTCTCAACAATAACAACAAAATAATAGAATAAGTTAGTTTAAAAAAAAAGACTGAGATGACCCCCTTCCCCCTAAAATAAAAAAATGAGTCTAGGAGCTTTCCCCTGAACAGTCTGATATTGGAGCTTTGTCTCCAGGTAACGCTGTGCAGGCTTTTGCCCTAGGGTGATATGTTAGTGTGACGCTTCTCAGTGTGACTGTGAACCTAGTTATTGGTGTGTGAATTCCAGGCTCTGTGCACAGCACAGGGAGGCAGCCCCAGAGTCCCCAGTATGAGCCCTCCAGGGAGGCAGCCCCAGAGTCCCCAGTATGAGCCCTCCCCGCTAGCTGGCCGAGCAGTGGCAGGTCTGGAAGCTTGACAAGGATACTGATATCACCCCGCTATCAGGCAGCAGCATAGAGAGCACCCAGATTTACACTCAGAAGGAAGCGTAGCTTTGGAGAAGATGTGAAATATCTTCTGGGGAATTAAATCAGAAGAATAAATGCTTTTTTAGTTTCCTAGTGCTGCTGGACTGTATGAAGAACGGGGCATCAGGATTGGAGGAAGACTCATTAACAACCTGTGATATGCAGATGACACAACCTTGTTTGCTGAAAGTGAAGAGGACTTGAAACACTTACCGATGAAGATCAAAGACCACAGCCTTCAGTATGGATTACACCTCAACATAAAGAAAACAAAAATCCTCAGAACTGGACCAATAAGCAACATCATGATAAACAGAGAAAAGATTGAAGTTGTCAAGGATTTCATTTTACTTGGTCCCCAATCAACGCCCACGAAAGCCGCAGTCAAGAAATCAAACTATGCATTGCATTGGGCAGATCTGCTGCAAAAGACCTCTTTAAAGTGTTGAAAGGCAAAGATGCCACCTTGAAGACTAAGGTGCGCCTGACCCAAGCCATGGTGTTTTCACTCGCCTTGTATGCATGCGAAAGCTGGACAATAAATGAGGAAGACCAAAGAAGAATTGATGCTTTTGAATTATGTTGTTGGCAAACAATACTGAATATACCATGGACTGCCAGAAGAATGAAAAAATCTGGCATGGAAGATGTACAACCAGAATGATCCTTAGAAGCAAGGATGGTGAGACTACATCTCACATACTTTGGACATATGATCAGGAGGGATCAGTCCCTGGAGAAGGACATCATACTTGGTAAAGTAGAGGGTCAGCAAAAAAGAGGAGGATCCTCAGTGAGATGGATTGACACAATGGCTGCCACAATGGGCTCAAGCATAACAACAATTGTAAGGATGGTGCAGGACGGGGCAGCGTTCTTTCTGTTGTACATAGGGTCGCTATGAGCCAGAGCAGACTCGACGGCACCTAACAACAACAGCATTAGAGATGGTTCCCTGTGGTAAACAAACAACAGATGCATCTAGGAGTGCATAGGTATAATGAGGCACTCTGCATTACTTTGTGAAGAAGTCAGTGCTGGAGATCTGCGTCTTGATTAGTGGAAACTTTCTAGAAGGGACCTCAGTTCCACACTTGTTAAAACTGGGTCAATAATGCCTGGTTCTGTGTCCAAAGCTTGCCTGGGATGATTTTGTGTGTGTGTAATATAGTCCTGGTGGTGCAATGCTTAAGAGCTCAGCTGCTAACTGAAAGGTTTGTGGCTCCAACCCACACTGTGGCTCTGGAGCAGAAAGTCCTGGCAATCTGCTCCTGTAAAGGTTACAGTCTAGGAAACCCTTTGGGGCCATTCTACTCTGTAACACATGGGGTCACTATCAGTTGGAATCGACTTGACGGCACACAACAGCATCCAAAATATTATTGTTTCAATGTGTAACTAATATACAAATTATCAGTATGATATTTTACATTCTTTCTAGGTCAAACATAAGGAGCCTTGGTGGAATGAGTAAGTACTCAGCTGCTAACTGGAAAATTGGTGGTTCGAATCCACCCAGCAGTTCTGCTGGAGAAAGACCTGGCCATCTGCTTCTGTAAAAGATCACAGCCTAGAAAACGCTATGGGGCAGTTCTACTCTGTGCCACATGGGGTTGCTATGCGTAGGAATCTCCTTGATAGCACCCAACAACACCAATAACAAGAAAGAGATGGTCTAGTTAAATTTATAAGTAATAACAGCAAATGTGTCTTCCTCCTTAAGGAAGATATGGATTGAGTAATAGTTCCACATGGGGCTCTTCAGGGGCAGGTGGGATCATAAATGAATTCCGTCAAACAGTAACAATTCTTTATGAGGCTCAGCACCATGCTCAGACTAGCTGTTCAGTGGCAAATCATAATGTCAGGACCCTAGAAAACTTGAGTGTCCTTTGATGTCTTTAGTAACCCCAATTACTAGTACCTGTCTCGCCACATTGAATCTGAACCGACTGGAGATGAACACGGAATAAAATAATTAGGGTTAAACGTCATCCTTATTAAAGACAAAAGCCAGGTTGAAGCATTCTGTCTACAAACAGGGACTTCCCAGTCCTGAACCCCATAATCAGATGTATGTATACACACAGTTACACGCAACATGGTGACATGGGATGAAGATAAGCATCCCCGACTGAGATGCCTGTGTTTATAGAACTCATAGAACAATGAAGAGGAGGAGAGTGGATAGTTCCTGCAGGGACAGAGACAGAGAAGGGAGAAAGAGAGGGAGATAGAGGAGGAGAGACAGAGAGGAGGAGAGAAAAGAAAGAAAAAAGAGTAGACAGAAAGGAGAGAGAGAGAAGAAAGAAGAGAGAGTAGAGAGAAGAGAGAGAAGAAGAGCAAGTAGAGAGGAAGGACAGAGTAAGGGGGGAGTGAGGGGAGGGAGAGAGAAAAAGAAGGAAGAGGAGGAGGATAGAGAAAAGGAGGGAAGGAGGAAAGAGAAGGAAGAGAAAGATAACAGGAGCAGAGAGAGAAAGAAGACAGAGGAGAGAGAAGAGAGAGAAGGAGCAGAGAGCAATAAGAGAGAGAGAGGAAGGAAGTGAGCAAGGGAGAAAGGGAGAAGAAGTGGACTGATGAGGAGCAGAAAGACAGAAAAGATAGGTGGGGGAGGAGAGACGCTGAGGAGAACACGTCAATCGGTAAGATATGTATTTCATACATAAAATTTAGTAAAGATATATCTGGGTGTTGGATTCATTACACAAATTGCAGTTTACAATTGTATTAAATCCTGTTATTTATCACGATGAAAATATGAAGACTCATCCTTCTTGTATTCTCCAGGGCTTCTTGCATGTAAACTTTGAGATAGGGATGCGTTCCTTACCAAAAGGTGATGCCCATCATGGCTTTCAGGGCACCCATGTCAGATGCTGCAGGTGCAAACGATAAAGCCAGAGGATGAGAATGGCTGGGAAGTGATTTCTTTCTAGGTGTTCCCTTGAATTCCCTCTTCAATTCATTTTTCCCTCATGGCTGTCTGCACTGACATGGAAGAAAAAAACAAAGTCATCTGCTTCATCATCTTTCCTTAAAGTAGACATCAGTATAAGACACCTGGTAAATCTCAGCTCAGTAGAAAATTTTGTAAGGAAAAAAAAAAAGATGTCATCCTTTCAGTGAATGCAATTTTAATTAATACCTACTACATGGCCATGAAGGATCCCTGGTGGTGCAGTGGTTAAAGCGCTCGGCTGCTAACCAAAAGGACAGCAGTTTGAATCCACCAGCCACTCCTTGGAAACCCTCTGGGGCAGTTCTAACCTGTCCTATAGGGTCACTATGAGTTGGAATTGACTCAATGGCATACAACAATAATAATAACATGGCCACAAAGGATCCCTGGTGGTGCAGAGGTTAAAGCACTTAGCTGCTAACTGAAAGGTCGGTGGTTCAAACCCACAAGCCTCTCTGCGGAAGAAAGATGTGGCAGTCTGCTTCCGTAAAGATTACAGCCTTAGAAACCCTATGGGGCAGTTCTACTCTGGTCTATAGAGTTGCTGAGTCAAAATCGAATCCATGGCAACAGGTGAGGTTTTGGTTGGTGACATGGCCATGAGTCGCAGTCAGCAGCAACTAAGAACAATAACACATGGTCCCATGAGCAGTACAAGTGTCTTCATGGGATTGTATCTCCTAAAGGGTCAGGAACGGCAATAATTCATAAAAAAAAAATAAGATGTGATAGTGGGAAGTGTCACAAATGATGGTGAAGGAGAGAGAGTTGAGGATGCTAGTTTAAATGGCATAACCTGGACAATCTCTCATTTAAGTCACGATGGAATGGGATTCCAGTGTGTCTTCAGTGCTGCTGTAGTTAGTGACTTTTGAGCTGGCTCCAACTAAGGGCAGCCTTATCCAGAACGAAACGATGCCTGGTCCTGCACCATCTTCACGATTGTATGTTTCAGTCCCTTGTTGTGGCTGTTGGGTCCGTCCATCTCATGGAAGGTTTCTCTCATTTTTGCTGACCCCCTACTTTACCAAACATGATGTCTTTTCCTAGCCATTGGTCGTTCCAAAGTAAGCAAGATGGAGTCTCATCATCCTCGCTTCTAAGGAGCATTCTGGTTGTATTTCTTCAAAGACTAATTTGTTCGTCCTTCTGGCAGTCCACAGTATATTCAGTATTCTTCTTTTAAAATATTGTGTTGTTGTTGTTAGCTGCTGTTGAGTTGGCTCCAACTAATGGTGACCTGATGTAGAATAGAACGAAAGGTTGTCCAGTCCTGTGCCATCTTCATGATTGTTGGTATGTTTGAGTCCATTGTTGAGGCTATTGTATCAACCCAACTCATGGAGGATTTCTCTTGATTTTACTGACCCTCTACTTTACCAAACATGATGTTCTTTTCTAGCAAGAGGTCTTTTGTGATGATATGTCCAAAGTAAGCAGGATAACATCTTGCCATCCTCGCTTGATAGAAGAATCTTTCTTGTAGGCTCTCCTAATTTTCCTGTAGAAAGGAACTTGGTTTGAATTTCAGACCTCCTATTTCTGGGGGGATTGCCAAGGACTTTTCTAATGATGAGGGATAAAGAGAGGCCATTTCTGAGGACTCTTCCATCTTTAAATTTCGTAATTAGGTAAATCACAACAGGAGTCCAAACATTTTGATTTGTTTAGACCCAACTTGAAGAATCTAGAGGCCAGTCAATATTTTTAATCTCTTAGTTCTTTTCTTTTACCCTAAATCCAACTTCTGTAAACTGAAAAACTTCTAACCTGAGACTAGAAGAACTAGATGGTGCCCAGCTACCACTACCAACCGTTCTGATCAGGAACACAATAGAAGGTCCTGGATAGAATGGGAGAAAAATGTAGAACAAAACTCAAATTCCTAAAAAAGGCCAGACCTACTGGACTAATAGAGATTAATTTTGTTACTACATTTTTTCTCCTTAATTTTTTTCTTTTCTTTTTTTTTTTTTTTTTGATGGCATGTTTTTCAGTATTGGAATGCATGCTTACTAACTGAGCACGTTTACGTTTTCGGCTGGTGGTATGGATTTTGAGAAATACAATTTGGCAATACAATCCACCAGTGAGGCTACGGGCACTGTGGTGCCATTGATCTGTGGTATGACAGTATGCCACTGAGAACTAGGTAAATAGTTTACTGCTGATGTCTTTCCATTGGGTTACATAGGAACCTCTGGTTTGCCAAATATGACACAGAAAAACCAAACACACCCATCAGGGCTCCCTAACTATACATAGGAAAGCCATAATTATGCTTGCAAGCTTTATCTCACAGAAATAAAGGGGAAAAAGGCAAAAGTTTACTAACCTCACACATCCAGAAAGCATGACCTAATACAATGCTCAACCTACACAACATTGAGGCTCCAACCCCATCTGCTGAGCTTCATGCGTTTGAAAAGGAACCGACCCTGATGCTAAATGCATTAGAACCGAAATAACCCCTTACGTCTGAGTTCCAGAGGCATAAAAAGTGGCTGATATACCGTTTATTCCAATGGTGATGAAAGGGCTAGCAGAAACCCAAAGGCTATCGCCCTAAGACACCCTTTGAACTTGGAATTGAAGCTATTTCTGCAGATGAACTTTCAGCCAAATAATAGACTGGCTTGTAAAATAAACAATATTACACATGAGTAATGTGCTCTCTTAAACAATTAGCTGTATGAGACCAAACGGTCAACATTTACCCGAAAGCAAAGAGGAGAAGGCAAGGAGGGGAAGGGAAGCTAGATCAATGGAAACAGAACAACCAGAATGGAAATAATGAGAATGCTGAAACATTGTGAAAATTGTAACCAATGGCACAGAACAATTTGTCTAAAAATCGTTAAAGGGAGCCTAATTTGCTATGTAAACTTTCACAAAAACACAATACAATTTTTTTTTTTAAGTGTTAAAGGGAGGTGAGTGAGGTTACAGGCTGTTGCTTGATGTGTTCATGAAAAGACACGATGTTCTGGAAGAAATGTGCGAAACACAAAGCGGTATCCCTTTTTGAGGAATGTGACACAAAGCTAGCGCTTTCCTTAACACAATGCTTAAAAAATTAGGCAAACGTTAAGTGCACACAGATCTTTTTAAGGGAGAAGAAAGCCTCCTGGTTGTTCACCTATTTTATGTTACGATATTACTAACTTTTATTGATGTTGGATTGTTATGTGTGTGATATTTGCCATTAGTTTTACATAAACATGCGTAAGATGTGATTATTTTTCTTTGAACCATGACTATCAATTTTTGCTGATGCAACTTCTGAAGACATCACAATCTGACATAACAGTGAGATTTTGAAACTTCCATAAAGATTTTCATCACCCCCTACCCCACCACTGTGGATTCTTGGTCTGACTTGAAGACTCTATTAAGCTTGCTCCATAATTGTTTCAATTTTCCAGGAAACATGAGCCACGTGGATATTGATGACTACCTTTATCAATTAAAATGTAGTCCAGCACAAGAAACCCAGGGTGGAAAGCAGGAATGTGCTGTCACATTGTAAGGATTGCAACTAATGTCACATAACAATATGTGTATAAATTTTTGCGTAAAAAAATAAGCTTAGCTGTAAACTTTTACCTAAAGCACAATAAAAAAAAAAAAATGTAGTCTGGTAAATTTTAGGTAAAGAGACCTGGTGGCACAATGGTTAAGTGCTCAGCTGCTAACCACAAGGTTGGCAGTTCAAACCCACCCAGTGGCTCCTTGGGAGAAAACACCTGGCAGTCTGCTCCCATAAAGATTACAGCCTAGAAAACTCTACAGGGGAGTTCTACCACGTCACATGGAGTTCCTATAAGTCTGAATCAACTCCAAGGTCACAGATCCAAAGATAACTCTTGTCTAATGATCTCCTTCCTGGAAAAGAACAGGGCAGGAAGGGCCAATGGAATACCTGCTTTCCAAATGTCCCATGAAGGGCCCCTGGGACTAGTCATAGAAAGTGAAACCTATGATAAACCCCACTGAACGCTGTGTTCGGGAAAAATAAATACAAATAACATCAACAACAACAAAAAACTATTAAAATGAAAGCTACTGAACTATACTACTTTTTTACCACCTGTCTGACTGTCAGTTTTCCTACTGTGGTGGTTTGCCTGTTGCTGTGGTGCTGGGAGCTCTGCCACTGGTATTTCAAATACCAGCAGGTTCACCCATGGTGGACAGGTTTCAGTGGGGCTTCCAGACTAAGACAGACTAGAAAGAAAGGCCTGGTGATCTACTTCTGAAAATTAGCCAATGAAAACCTTATGGATCACAATAGAATGTTGTCTAATATAGCACTGAAAGAGGAGCCCCCTAGGTTGAGATTCTGACTCACAGCGACCCTACAGGACAGAGTAGAAGTGCCCCATAGGGTTTCCAAGGAGCGGCTGGTGGATTTGAACTGCCAACATTTTGGTTAGCAGCTGTAGCTCGCCATGGCTGTTAAGCACACAATACACAGCTCTCAAAATACACAGTGGTCACAACAATGGACTCAACAGTAACAGTGATGTGAGGATGGCACAGGACCAGGCAATGTTTCATTCTGTTGTACGTGGGGTCACCATGTGTCAGAGCTGACTTGATGGCTACTAACAGCAAGAACATACAGCTTTAAGATAATGCTGTGTTTCTTGCAATAACTTGTTAATTTGAGAAGCATGGGAAGAAACCTGGGGACAGAATTATTAATGATGCATTCAAAGAGAGGGTAACTGGAAGTAACCTTTTCCTCATAGGCAAATCAAAAACAGGTCAGCTGGAATAAAGATCAAGAATCCTTCTAGCTTCCATCGTAGGAATAATAATAATATTTTTGTGTGTTACAACTAGGAACCCTGTTACATGTCCCCATGGTCCATCTCTTTCTATGGGTCTGCGAACTGAAGAACATCAGGTCAACCCTATTAGCATTGTAGGGCTGCCTTTGCAAACTCAGAGGTAGAAAGCTATTAGATGTCTCTTGGTGCTCTGGTGGCACAGTGATTAGGAGCTCGGCTGCTAACCAAAGGCAGTTCAAATCCAACAGCTGCTCCTTGGAAACCCTATGGGGCGGTTCTGCTCTGTCCTATAGGGTCGCTATGAGTCGGAATCGACTCAACTACAATGGGTTTTTTGGTATAGACATAGATGTTTGTATTAAAAATTGTTTCCCACTGAGCTTGTATGTCTCTTCAAATACTTGTAACTTGATTTTGGATTTAATGCACCATGACAAGGTAGGAGCTTGTCAAAAAGAGTCAAGTAAAATCAAAACTTGACAGATGGCATTTTGTAAACGTGTTTAAAAATAGGGCACGAACGACTTTAGATACCCATGATAAGGTATGTTAATGTCCTTTGTATAAATTTAAAATTAAAACTCATAAAAAAATCTTTCTTAACTGCTTGGAGATACACACATATACATATATATATATATAGAAAGGAAAGAGGTAGGGAGGGATGAAGAAAGAAGGAAGGAAGGAAGGAGAAAGATATATAGAACGTATATGATATATGACTCATGGTTGTAACTTCAAAAGAATGTTTATTAGTTGTAAACCCCAAGAGAGTTTTGATTGTTTCTAGAAAAGAAACAGAGAGGGAGGGAGTAAGGGAGGATGGAGGGAGGGAGAGCTAGGGGTATATGTGTGTGTGCATCTGTATTATATAATAAATGTTATATATTTATACAATATTTAAGTATCTGTATTTACATATATATGTAAAATAAATATATGGAACATAAATTAGGGATACATACACACATATATGGGAATATATGATATGATCAAATATATAAAATTGGAAATGGGAGATGTGATTTTTCCATTTTTCGAAGAGAAACTAGACAAACATCATAAAAATGTTTCACAGCTGTTGCAAAAACGGTAAAGACAAAGGCACAAACCTTACTTCCAGACACTGAAAACCATATCTGTTCACCAGAGTGCCAATGACCAAAAGCCACGCTTCCAGTACTTCTATTTAAAAAATTTTACGTAAGAAATTAAGCACCATATATATGTGTGTGTGTTGTGTGTGTGTGTATATATATATATATATATATATGTAAACCCTGGTGGTGCAGTGGTTAAGTGCTCGGGTACTAACCAAAACCCGACCTTCCGAATCCACCAGCCGCTCCTCGGAAACCCTATGGAGCAGTTCTACTCCGTCCTATAGGGTCACTATGAGTTGGAATTCGACTTGACGACAACGAATTTTATGTATATATGTATCTATGTATATATTCAAACCATTGCTGTCAAGTCGCTTTTGACCCATCGAGACCCTACAGGACGGAGTAGAACTGCCCCATAGGGTTTCTGGGGAGCGGCTGGTAGATTCCAACTGCTGACCTTTTATATGTATGTATAGATATATTATATCATACATTGTATGATATAATAAACACAATAGATGCTTAACTAAAGATAATCATCCCTAAAATTGTTTGGAATTGGAATGCTACGTTATGGGAGACATATTTTGGAGAAATACTCCAGTTGAGACATATTCTATTTTCAGGAATAAAATTCAAATTATATGTACACTTTGTAACTTCTTGCTTCTGTAAGTGATATTGGCTATGTCGGCTCTCCAAATATTTGTATAAAATGGATAGGTAAATGTTTGCGATCTCATGCCAGAGTAGAATGAGCTATGTAAAATGAGATTTTTTTTAAATAAATAAAAATGTACTAGTTTTGCGAAGGTAATCTAGAGTAGAGAAAAACATGCTTGTCTTAAATCAGTAACACTGCCTTTTTTTGCATAGCTGATTAATCAATTTAAGTTCTCAGTACAGGTTGACTTAAAGGTCAAGTTAAAATAGTGATTGGCATTTGTGATCATTCACCATTTGGGTAAAGCACAAAATGTTTCCAGCCCTCTCTCTGAGACCAACAAGTAGACAGATAAATTTTGTTGTTGTTAGCTGCCCTGAGTCAGCTCTGACTCATGGCGACCCCGTGTACGCCAGCACAAAACGTTGCCCTGTCCTGCGCCATCTTCATGATCGTTGGTATGTTTGAGGCCATTGTTACAACCACTGTGTATTTTGAGCGCCTTCCAGCCTAGGGGGCGCATCTGCCAGCACTCTATCAGAGGGTGTTCTGTTGTGCTGCATAGGGTTTCCCTTGTCTGATTTTCAGAAATAGATTGCCAGGCCTTTCTTCCTGGTCTGTCCTAGTCTGGAAGCCCTGCTGAAACCTGTCCTCCAAGGGTGACACTCTTGGTATTTGAAATACTGGTGGCATAGCTTCTAGCATCACAGCAACACAGAAGCAACCACAGACTGACAGACAGGTGGTGGAGATAAATGAGATACTGTTTTATACAGGTTTTACGGCCAGAGAGAATGCATTTGCTGGGGAGCAAAGGGGCTTAGCGTTGGATGCATCCAGGTGGCTTTGGAGAGGAGGTAAATCATGAACTGTGTTTGGCAGGATGAGATGGAGTTTGTCTGCCTTTTTACCTCCTCAGCCAACCTTTTCCTTCCAACGGTTGTCGTTGTTGAGTGCCATTGAGTCGGTGCTCCACAGAGTTTTCAAGGCTGTGACCCTTCAGAAGCAGATCACCAGGACTTTCTTTCTAGGCACCTCTGGGTGTGTTTGAACCTTTCAGCTAGTACTCTCAAGCGCTTAACTATTTGCACCACCCAGGGACTCCAAAAACATTGGTCATTAGATGATGAACGATTATTGTTGACATAATTGTCACTAGCAGTGGTGAAAAATCAATTTGCATATCGGTAAACGGTGAAATTAGATCCCTTAGTTGCTGCCATAGTGATAACCAAGACAAACAAAAAAATTCACTGCCATCAAGTCAATTCTGTCTCATAGCGACCCTTTAGGACAGACTAGACCTGCCCCATAGGGTTTCCAAGGCTGTAATTTCTTCAGGAGCAAATCTTCAGGTCTTTCTCCCACTTCCAGATTCCATACCTTGTAATATCACAACACAGGGAATGCAAAAACAGATATGGGACACCAGCCGTGTTTCAGTAAGCTACACATTAAAGGGAGCCGCACAAATCCCTGGGTGGCACAAACGTTTAGGTGCTCTACTACAGCCGAAAGGTTGGTAGTTCAAATCCACCCAGAGGTGCCTTGTAAGACAGGCCACGTGATCTGCCTCCAAAAGGTCACAGCCTTGAAATCGCAATGGAGCAGTTCTACTGTGCTAACGGGTCATAAGTCAGAATCGACTTGACAACAACTAACAACAATGCTAGTCCCTGGGTGCGCAAATGGTTAAAAGACTCAGCTCCTAACCTAAAGGTTGGAGGTTTGAGTCCACCCAGAGGTGCCTCGGAAGAAAGGCCTGGTGATCTACTTCCAAAAGATAAACAATTGAAAACCCTATGGAGCACAGTTCTACTGTGACACATATAGCGTTGCCATGAGTCAAAACCACCTAGACCAGCAACTCCTTCTTTTTGCTGTTTTCTTTTTTAATAAAATGTAGAACTGTGTACTATGTTTTTATAATGGCACGTGAATATGCATATCTATCTCGAAAACCTCCACACTTTTTAGGATGTTGGGGTGACGTGTCAATTGTCACAGAAGAAATGAATGTTAGTTCTTAATGTTGGAAAGAGTTCCCCCATCAAATAATTCATCAAAACCTCTGTTATCAATTCATCTTTTCAAAGATTCTCGTGATATTTCCAAAGCAAAACCTTCAAAGCAAGCAATGAGTTAAAATCCTTTCTCGTTTGAGTCCTTTTGCTAGCTCCCGTCACATAAATACGGATCAGAAGGGAAACATTTTCCAGTTAGGAAATGCAATGCAATTTGAAATGTAGAGTGGAACAGATTCCAAGACTAAGAAATTAATGCCCACACCCAAAGGCACAGAGTAATTATTTTCCAAAGAAGGTGCCTGCTAATCCATAACTTGCAGATGCCTGGTGTTTTAATAAGGGATCCGACCTAGAGAGAATATTACACAATTCTTCTTGGAACGTATTAAATTCCGCTCTTGTAGTATGCCACAGAGCGGAAAGTTCTATTGACATCACTTGAATTCTTTTAGTTTTAGAGAAAAGCAACTTGTACTTAGATATATTTTAATTCAGTCATTTATTGCTTCACCTCGCTGTGAAGGTGTTATCTGTCTATATTCAGTTTGATTGCAGGGCTGTGAACTGCTGCTAGGGATTAGAAAGTGGTATGTTGTGTGCCGTAGTGGTGAAGAGGTACAGCTACTAACCAAAAGGTCGACAGTTTGAATCCACCAGCAGCTCCTTGGAAACCCTGTGGGGCAGTTCTACTCTGTCCTATAGGGTTGCTGTGAGACAGAATCGACTTGGCAGCAATGGGTTTGGTTTTTTTTGGTTTTACGCTGTATGAAAGAGACTAACAAAAAATAACATGGTGAAGTGGGTGGGAAGATAAACACAGATTGTTGTTAGCTGCCACCTAGTGGGCACCCCACACAAGGCAAACCCCACGCACAACAGAACAAAACTCTGCCCAGTCCTGCACCATCCCCATGATTAGTTGGGGCCCAGAGCGTTGCAATCCACAAGGCTTTTGTGATGATTAATGTTACATGTCGTCTTGGCTAGGCTAGGATTCTCAGTGGTTGGGCAGACACTGGACTGCTTGTTCTTCCGTAATGTAATGTAATCACATTCCATGATGTAATGTAA
>NW_004444070.1:3637942-3707548 GCF_000243295.1 Trichechus manatus latirostris | reverse complement strand
CACATTCCATGATGTAATGTAAGGTAATCACATTCCATGATGTGATCTGATGTGAGCAGACAATCAGTTGAAAGGGGAGTTTCCTTGGGGGCGTGGCCTGCCTCTAGTGTATAAGTAGATGTTCTGGCAAAGCTTGCTGTCTCTTGACAGGACACTTGTCTTGTCATCTGACCTCAGATTTCCAGGATGTAAGCCTCCAGAAATCTCCAACCTGCTGCCTGACCTGCAGATTTTGGATTCCTCAACCCCCACAACCACAGGAGCCAGCAGAGGTCTCCAGCCTGCTGGCTGACCCGTGGATTTGGGACTTGCAAGACCCCACAATTGTGGTAGACATTTCCTTGAAGTAAATTTCACTTTTCTGTCTCTCCCTCTCCCTCTCCCTCTCCCTCTCCCTCTCGGAATTGACTCCACAGCAGTCAATTTTTTGTTGTTTTTTTTTTGGTATACATATATAGAGAGAGAGCCCTGGCAACATAGTGGTTAAGTGCCCAGCTGCTAGCCAAAAGTTCCACGGTTTGGACCCGCCAGCTGCTCTGTGGGAGAAAGATGTGGCAGTCTACTTCCGTAGAGATTTACAGCATGAGTCTGAATTGACGCGACAGAGATGGATATATATATATATCCATATATCTATTTATATATATATATAAATATAAATATTTATATTTAATATCATATATAATTTATATTTAATATATATATATATAAATATAAAACAAACCCACTGCCGTTGAGTCGATTCTGACTCACAGTGACCCTACAGGACAGAGCAGAACTGCCTCATAGAGTTTCCAAGGAGCAGCTGGTGGATTCAAACTGCCAGCCTTTTGGTTAGCAGCTGAATATTCTCTCTTTCTCTCTATGTATATATGTATGTATATACACGCATACATATAGTTATGAGTCTTGCTGCCATCACTCCCTCACAGCTTTCTCCTGAGAGAGCCCCCTCAGGAAATCCCTTGCACAGCAGTCTCTCTCTCATGATCTATTTCTAGAAGATGGTGTCAGGATTTTGTTGTTGTTATTGTTTATTTATTGTGTTAAATATATATAACAAAAAAAGTGTCGTTTAAACCATTTTTTATGGGTACAATTCACTGACATTAATAATATTTGTCATGTTGTACAACCATGGCCACTGTCTAGCTGCAAACATATTTCATCACCCCAAACAGAAACTCCAAACCAAAAAAACCAGACCCATTGCCATCGAGACGATTCTGACTCACAGCGACCCTATAGGACAGAGTAAAACTGTCTCATAGGGTTCCCGAGGACTGGCTGCTGACCTTTTGGTTAGCTGCTGTAGCTCTTAACCACTGCACCACCAGGGTTTCCAACAGAAACTCAGTGCCAGTTAATTGATAACTTCCCATACCACCTTCCCACCCACTTCTGGTAACCTCTAATCTACTTTTGGTCTCTGTGCATTTACCTATCGTTGTTGTGTGCTGTCCAGTCAATTAACAACTCATAGCGACCCCATGTGACAGAGTAGAACTGCCCCATAGGGTTCTCTAGTCTGTAATCTTTATGGGAACATATCATGAGGTCTTTTCCCCTGCAGAGCCGCTGGGTGGTTTCGAACCATCAGCCTTTCGGTTAGCAGTCAAGAGCTTAACCATGTGTCCTAGATATTTTATATAGGTTGGATCATACACTATTTGTCCTTTTGTGTTTGACTTACTTAACATAATTTTTGAAAGACTCATCCATGTCCCAATCAGTGTTTTAACACTAGGATCACCCCCAACATGCGTCCCAAAGCAACTCCTGGAGGTACCTGGAATTTTCTGGCATTTCCAGCATTCTGCCTCCAGCTCTGTGGTGTTATCAGCTGCAGAAATCCTAATGCCCAGGACAGACACTCTGCTGTTTTGGCTTCTGCTGTCACAGCTCCATGACACCATGTGCTGTTCCAAACACATTAAAGCAAGACACTCTCCACTGAATTAGCTCTGTGGAGGCAAATGTAAACTTAGGCTGGGATGCTTCATTTCTACCCCCTGTTCTCCGGATGCTTCTCTTGCCTGTATCTTCCAGTAGAAAACAAAAATTCCCACAACTGGACCAACAAGTGACATCATGATAAACAGTGAAAAGATTGAAGTTGTCAAGGATTTCATTCTGCTTGGATCCACAATCAACACCCACGAAAGCAGTAGTCAAGAAATCAAAGGACTCGTTGCACTGAGCAAATCTGCTGCAAAATACCTCTTTAAAGTGTTGAAAAGCAAAGATGTCGCCTTGAGGACTAAGGTGAGCCTGACCCAAGCCATGGTATTTTCAGTCACCTCATATGCATGCAAAAGCTGGATAATGAAAAAGGGAGACCGAAACAGAATTGATACCTTTGTATTATGGTGTGGGCGAAGAATATTGAATATACCATGGACTGCCAGAAGAACGAACAAATCTGTTTTGGAGGAAGTACCGTCAGAATGCTCCTTAGAAGTGAGGATGGTGAGACTTCATCTCAGGTACTTTGGACATGTTGTCAGGAGGGACCAGTCCCTGAAGAAGGATGTTGTCATGGATTAAATTGTGTCCCCCAAAAATATGTGTATCAACTTGGCTAGGCCATGATTGTGTGCTTGTGTGATTGTCCACCATTTTGTCATCTGATGTGATTGTCCACCATTTTGTCATCTGATGTCATTTTCCTATGTGCTGTAAATCCTACTTCTGTAATGTTAATGAGGTAGAAATAGCGGCAGTTATGTTAATGAGTCAGGACTCAATCTACAAGATTGGATTGTGTCTTGAGCCAATCTCTTTTGAGATATAAAAGAGAGAAATGAGCAGAGAAATAGGGGGACCTCATACCACCAAGAAAGCATCTCTGAGAGCAGAGTGCATCCTTTGGACCCGGTGTTCCTGCACAGAGAAGCTCCTAGACCAGGGGAAGATTGATGACAAGGACCTTCCTCCAGAGCCAACAGAGAAAGCCGTACCCTGGAGTTGACACCATGAATTTGGACTTCTAGCCTACCAGATCATGAGAGAGTAAACTTCCATTTGTTAAAGCTATCCACTTGTATTTCTGTCACTGCAGCACTAGATGACTAAGACAGACATCATGCTTAGTAAAGTACAGGGTTAGCAAAAAAGAAGAAGACCCTCAGTGAGATGGATTGACACAGTGGCTGCAACAATGGGCTCAAATATAGCAACGATTGTGAGGATGTCGAAGCACAGGGCAGTGGTTCATTCTGTGTACATGGAGTCACTATGAGTCAGAGGAAACCCTGGTGGCGTAGTGGTTAAGAGCTACAATGAGCTATGACTGCTAACCAAAAGGTCAGTGGTTTGAATCCACCAGCCGCTCCTTGGAAACCGTATGGGGCAGTTCTACTCTGTCCTACGGGATCACTATGAATTGGAATCGACTTGATGGCAACAGGTTTGGTTGCAGGTTATGAGTCAGAACCTACCCCAGGGCACCCAACAACAACATCCAATGGAAAGGGGAAGACCTCTTTCCCCAGCTGTCTACTACTCTGTTATGTTTGTCGGAAGATATTATAGCTCTCAGCTACTGTTATCAATTCAAATGTGTCCTTCAAAAGTATGTGTTGTAAATCCTAGCCTCTATGCCTGTGGTTGGAGCCCTGGTGGTGCAGTGGTTAAGAGCTCAGACTGCTAACCAAAAGATTAACAGTTCAAATCCACTGACCTTTGCTTGGAAACCCTATGGGATAGTTCTACTGTTCCCTATGGGTCGCTATGAGTCAGAATGGACTCAACTGCAATGGGTTTTGGGTTTATGCCTGTGGTTATAATCTCATTTGGGAATGGGCTTTCTTTGTTATGTAAATAAGCCAGCATTAGTGTAGGGTGTGTCTTGAGTCGATCTCTTTTGAGATCTAAGAAGACATTAAACAAGCAAACTGGCAAGCAGAGATGGGGGAAGAGAGATATCAAGCCACATGAAGATCACCTAGGAGCAGAAGCCCAAAGAGACAAGGACCTTCCCCTAGCCGACAGAGAGAGAAAGCCCTCCCCTGAAGCCGGAGCCCTGAATTCAGACTTCTAGCCCCCTTAACTGTGCTCTCACAGATGTGCTCTCTCAAATGTTTGTTTGTTAAAGCCACCCACTTGTGGTATTTCTGTTACAGCAGCACTAGATAACTAAGATAGTTGCCAATACTCAGGTCTCCCCACCGCATACACTCAAGGACTAGTCATCAGGCCAGCTGGACAAATGACTACCTGGACAGATCTGCTATCCCCTCTACGATCTGTGCAAGTGAAAACTTGGGCAAGTATTTTCTCAAGAGCTCCTTGGTCTCTGATGCAAATCCATTCTAACGGAACCTCTGCTTTAGCTAGAGTTTCCCAAGGAGAGAGAGAGAGTCTTTCTAGCTAAGTCAAATATAATGGGGCATCTTAGAAGAAAACACAGAGGGCAGAATGTGAAATTGTCAGGAGAAAATAATTAAGAACACTAATAATCTACGAGTCTTTGTTTTAGTCAGTTCTTATCATCACTTAGTCAGACACCCAAAACAAAACCGAAAACCAGTTGCTGTCAAGCCGATTCCAACGCATGGTGAACCCCTGTATGTTAGAGTAGATCTCTCCTCCGCACGGTTTCCGGTGGCTGTGATCGTTTGGAAGTAGATGGCCAGGCCTTTATTCCAAGGCATCTCTGAATGGACTCAAGCTTCCAACCTTTCTGTTAGCAGCCGACCTCATTACCCCTTTGCACCACCCAGGGACTCCTTCATTTTCAACGTTGGTTAAGAATTTCAAGATGACGATCAAACTAAAACTATTACCATCAAATGGATTGTGACTCATGGAGGTCCTATGTGTGTCAGAGTAGAACTTCACTCCACAGGGTTTCCGATGGCTCTTATCTTTCAGAAGTAGAGCGTCAGGACTTTCTTCTGAGACACCTCTAGGTGAACTTGAACCTCCAACCCTTCAGTTAGCTGCTGAGTGCATTAACTGTTTGCACCACCCAGGGACTCGAATATCTTCTAAAGAGCCCAAAATAATGGAGAAGCATACATTTTCGTGCTAAGAGTGTTGAAGTAGGAGCAATTCAGGAGACCACCTAGGATATTCAAATCATTCTATAATATCACCAAGCCTCTCATTTTCTTCTCCTCTACTTATTTATTTTCCATAACCTGGTAAAATGCGTGCTTTCTATCCACTAAAATTAAGATGCACAGCACAACCAGTGGTTATGAGTCAATAAAAGACTCATAGATCTTCTTGTTCTGGATTTGTTTTCAATGTAACAATAATGCCAATAGCCTATTTCTACAGCATCTTAAAAACCTCTCTTTCTCTTTTCCTCTCTATTATCCTAATTTCCATTTTGTCCTTTTAATGAAAATCCACAGAAGGAAACCAAAGTCTCACAGAAGAAACTAGTCCAAAGGACTAATAGTCTACATGAAACACAGTTTCATCTATCCTGAGAACAGAAGAATTAGATGGTGCCTGGCTACCACCACAGACCATTCTGATCAGGGCCACAATAGACAAACCGTGCTAGAGTGGGAAAAAAAATGTGGAACAGAACTCAAATTCTTTAAAAAAATCCAGACTTACTAGACCAGTTGAGACCAGCGGACTCTCTCAGACTATCACCCTGAGAGACTCTTTAAACCTTGAACCGAAATTATCTCCTGAAGTCACCTCCTAGCTAAATGACAGACACACAAAATAAATGAGATTACTGGTGAATACGGTGCTCCATTAAAAAAACAAATGAAAACGTATTTTCCAAGGAGCACCTGGTGAATTTGAACTGCTGAGCTTTTGGTTAGCAGCCATAGCAGTTAACCACCAGGGTTTCCATATGAGACCAAAAGGTCCACATTTAATCTAAAGCGAAGATGAGAAGATAAGGTTCAGGGAAGCTAGAGTACTGGAAATGAAACAACCAGAATGCAATCAAAGAGAATGTTGACCCATTGTGAACAATGTAACTAACATCACTGAACCAGTTGTGTGGAAGTTGTCAAATGGGAACCTGATTTGCTGTGTAATCTTTCATCGATAAAATATTATTTAAAAAAGTATTATTTCTGGATACAGAGAGGTTCCTGGCCACTCCTCTGGATCTGTCCCTCTTGCATCCACTGTCTGTCCGGTTGTTCCTACTTCACTGTGTCAGTGATCAGGATCATGCTGTGAGGTGGGAAAGGGTGAGTTTATTGTGAATCCACATAATTACAGGCGTGGGAAATGCGAGGTCCCCATAGCACATGTAAGTGTGTAGTTGGAAAGTAGACAATATGGAATGGATTAATTCAAGTTGGAAAAACAAAATGTGAGCATGGCGTCGAGAACACTCAGTATATACCTCCTTCGTCTGCGTGCCTGCGTGTCTTCCACAAGCAAAGATATTCGTTAGGCTGAGAAATGAGACTGTTAGTTTTTAGGGAGATCCCAGGCAGGGAACTGTATACATGAACCTTAAATGCACCTGCATGTTATTTTAATTGACGCTTCCATAGTCTCTACGATAAAATTACTATTTTACCAAGTGCCAACTATATCTTCCAGGAAATGTCTATCATGTTGACAACCTTCTGAGGAAAGACAAGAACCAACTTATACAATATATTCCTGCAATTTTTATTCTATTTATAGAGGCGTCTCACGGCATTGATTAGGATCTGATTCAGGGAAATTTTCTGCAAGTCTGCCATTCTATCAGGAGTACCTGGATGGTGCAAACAGTTACTGGGCTTAGCCGCTAACAGAAAGGTGGGTGGTTTAACTTCACCCAGAGGTGCCTTGAAAGAAAGGCCTGGCTATCCACTTCCAAAAAATCAGCCATTGAAAACCCTATGGAGTACAGTTCTACTCTGACACACATGGGGTCACCATGATTTGGAATCCACTCAACAGCAACTGGTTACAACTGGTTACCATTCTAATATCACCTTTTTTGTTTGTTTGTTTACATTGTTATTTTTGTAACTGTAGCGTTGCTCTTAAACTAGAAAATATACCTGTAAATAACCTGACGACGAGGATGATTAGTAACAATCTGCTTCAGCCATTTAGGCTTGCTGAATTTGTATCGAGCTACAGTTTTCACAATTTTGAACTCTAAAAAAAAACTGGTAAAATGTGGGAATGATTGTGAATCAATGACAAATATAGAATGACTCCCTCTGGAAGAGGTTCAAACAGTATTTTGAAGAAAATTATTTCCTATTGGCTGCCAGGTCATGGAGAATAGGTATCCTACATGCTTGGCCTCTTCCGACCCATCCTATCATCTATTATTCTGGAGAAGGGAATTGGTGACAATTACCCAGGTGTATGTATGTACTTCTGGCACCTGTCAACCCTTCAACCCTCTCTCTTTGGCTTCGATCTTTTGTGGCAAGGTGATTGAAATGTTCTAGCTTCATAGTGAATCTTGTCAAGGCACACCAAGATACTGAACACACAGTGAGATGGATGGACACAGTGGCTGCAACAGTGGGCTCAGACATAACAACAACTGTGAGGATGGCACAGGTCCGGGCAGTGTTTCGTTCTGTTGTACATTGGGTCTCAATGAGTTGGAAATCGACCTGATGGCACCTAACAATTTAACATGCAAACAAGTGGTTAAACTCTGGACTACTAACCGAAAGGTTGGTGGTTCAAACCCACCCAGAGGCACCTCAGAAGACAGGCTTGGTGATCTAATTCCAAAAGTCCACAGCCTTAAAAACCCTATGGAGGACAGTTCTACTCTTCACGCATGGGATTGTCATGAGTCAGAATTGACTCCACATCAACTAACAGCAAGAACAACATGCATCCTGTAGAGAAATTAGAAAGTAGAAATAAGTAAAATAATAAATGACATAAAAATCTTCTCTAACAATTCAGGGTGACCCTATGTTTAAACATTTCGGATGTTTTCACTTCATTTTGTTATGTTTGTTATAATGAGCAACATTTCGATGACCGGTATTGTCAGCTGCCATCAAGTTGCTCTGAATCGCGGCAACTACGTACAACAGAACACCGTGTTGCCCAGCCCTGCACCATGTTCACGATCGTTGCTATTTTTGAGCCCATTGTTGCAGCCACTGTGTCCATCCATCTCACGGAAAGGTCCCCTCGTTTTCTGTGACCCTCTACTTTACCAATCATGATGCCCTTCTCCAGGGACTGGTCCCTCCTGATAACATGTCTAAAGTAAGCAAGCTGAAGTCTGACCACCCTCGCTTCTAAAGAGCATTCTGGTTGTATTTCTTTATGACTGATTTGTTTATTCTTCTGGCAATGCATGATATCTTCAATATTATTTGCCAACACCATAATTCAAAAGTGTCAATTCTTCAATTCCTTATTCATTGTCCTTTTTTCACATGCATATGAGGCGATTGAAAATACCATGGCTTGGGTCATGCGCACCTTAGTCTTCAAGGTGACATCTTTGCTTATTAACACTTCAAAGAGGTCTTTTGCAGCAGGCTTGCCCAATGCAATATGTGCTTTGATTTCCAGACTGCTGCTTCCATGGGCGTCAATGGCTGATTCGGGTAGAATGAAATCACTGACAACTTCAATTTCTACTTCGTTGGTCATCATGATGTTTATGAGGCCACATACAGGTGTAGGTACTTACACATCCTTTTTCCAGATGGTAACATCGATTTGGAAACCCTGGTGGCACAGTGGTTAAGTGCTATGGCTGCTAACCCAAAGATCAGTTCAAATCCACCAGCAGCTCCTTGGAAACTCTATGGGGCAGTTCTACTCTGTCCCGTAGGGTCACTATGAGTCAGAATCGACTCAGCGGCAATGGGCTTTAACACTGATTTTATCCTCTAGATTTTTTTTCCTCAATTTTTGCAAATTTGACCTAAATCTAAATAAACACCAGTGAATTCTGACAAATAATTAGATTTTGCATGCTTTCTCTATTTTCCGTACTAATTGAATAATATAGCAGTGAGAATCTCTTTGGATCATGCTTATATCCGAACGCATTTGCATTTCAAATCGAATGAAATCCAGTGATCTGGAAGGAGAGGAAGTGGCCTCCTTTTCCAGATCCATTTCAGAGAGCAGCCTGCATGGAGTTCTGAGCAAACATCTGCAAAGAAACCTCACCACCCCACCCGGGCTCCACAGCTTTGGCCGCCTCCTCCCACTCCTTCTCTGGATTCCTGCCCGCCAGGGGGCTGCCAGACCCCTCCACAGGCAGAGACAGCTGCACCAGAGGAAGAAAGCTCGTCTTCATCCAAACAGGCTTTGAAGCTCTTCTGCATATAAACACTCTTCATTTATGAACGACTTAATCCTTTAATAAAAGCTTACTTTGTTGAGTGGCTCGGCTTCCCAAAGCAGCCCACGCAGATATTTGCATGAGGCCATGGAAAGATCACGCAGCATGGGAGAGCCTAAAAATATTGTCCCAGGCTTCTCCACGAGCCTACAAACCCACCGGGGAGAGGGAAAGACGACAAGACTCTTTGTGTTGAGTTAGGCTTCCTAAAATACAACTTTTTTTTTCGTTTAGACACATGGGAATTAGATGTGTGCTATTGTATTATTCATTCCTTAGTAACTCATCAGCATTAAGGATTTTTTCTTTTCTGTTGAGACCAGTAGAATGGAGTGAGAATGGGTAAGGAGAGGTGTCAGTGCCGTGCTGAAATGTGAATTAAATTAGGTCGCTAAGCTAGTGTCTCCCTGTAAATGGTGACTCTGGCATATTCTCACCTCCGAAAGGCAGTTAATTTGAAGCGCGGCGTGGATCGTGTGTGAAAATCTCATTGCCACTGCATTTGCAATGCCTGCGCGTCTGTTAAGTTTCAGAGATGGAAATAACAGCATCAATATTTTCGTGTATGACACCCATCACGTCAAATGCGATGGGTGTGGCTCATGGTAGACGTGTGTGTGGGGAGGAGAGTCATGCAACAGCAAACCCATTTTCAAGTGGCAAGAGAATTCGAGTCTGATGATCTACTTCTTTCTTTGCTTTGGGAAGTCCCAAGAGACGAGCAACCGACTAGAAGCTAGCAAGTAGTCAGACATGAAGTAAAACAGGAAAGTGAAAACGGAGAGAATTAATAAAACCACTGAAGGAAACAGTAAATGAAAGATGAAAACGTCAGTGTCCGTGAGTCCTCGGTATCGACAGTGACTGAGAAACCAGGTGCCGTCAAGTCAGCGCTGCCTCATGGCAACCCCGTGTGTGTGAGTAGAGCTGTGCTCCAGGAGGTTTCCAACGGCTGATTTTTCAGAAGTAGGTAGCCAGGACGTTCTTCTGAGGCACCTCTGGGTGAACTCGAACCTCCAATCTTTTGGTTAGCTACTCAGCACATTAATCCTTTGCACCACCCTCTGATGTAACGACAGCTTACGCTTATCAAGGGCTTAAATAAAATAGCATGGAGTAATAAAATAATCGAGAGGAATACAGGTCACTTTTGAGCTATCTGCCAAACAACAGGAAGGTTCAATGAGACCAGAGGGAATATGAGATCAGCAGAGTGTATGCTGGTGTTTTTGTAAGTGTGTGTGGAGGAGTGAGTGGGTGGATGTGTATGTGGAAGCGATTGTGAAAGATGATAGCCGAAATTCTGAGTCTGAGTTGAAAACAATGTCCACCATTCCCATGTCACAAAACCAACCAAATACTCTCCTGCTCTTCCATTAGCCCTTTTTCTCTGTTCCTTCTGGGACTTGCACCTTTGGGTACCATCCCTGGAGAAGGACACCGGGCTTGGTAAAGTAGAGGGTCTGCTGCAAAAGACCTCTTTAAAGTGTTGAAAAGCAAAGATGTCACCTTGAGGACTAAGGTGCACCTGACCCAAGCCCTGGTATTTTCAATCACCTCATATGCATGTGAAAGCTGGACAATGAATAAGGAAGACTGAAGAAGAATTGGAGCCTTTAAATTATGGTGTTGGTGAAGAATATTGAATATGCCATGGACCGCCAAAAGAACGAACAAATCTGTGTTGGAAGAAGCGCAACCAGAATGCTCCTTAGAAGCAAGGATGTAGACACTATGTCTCACATACTTTGGTCATGTTATCAGGAGGGACCAGTCCCTGGAGAAGGTTATCATGCTTGGTAAAGTAGAGGGTCAGGGAAAAAGAGGAAGACCCTCAATGAGATGGATTGACACAGTGGCTGCAACAATGGGCTCAAGCATAACAACGAATGTGAGGATGGCACAGGACCGGGCAGAGTTCCGTCCTGTTGAACTTGGGATCACTGTGAGTGGGAACTGACTCGACAGCACCTAAGAACAACCACCTTCGGGTAGATAGTCTTCACAAAAGGATGCAAGGACCCACAGGTTTGAAATCTGTTCCTCTCACTCCCCTAAAAGCCTCCCAAGCCAAACGAGTAATCAGGAGTAGGGTCACAGGAAAGCAGAGGACAGAATCCACTTTTCTGATGCCGCGCCAGGCCTTCCCTTATTGCTGCTGAGCATCATCTGACCCCGCAGCTCTCAATTTCAGTCCGGCTGCAGATGTTCTGGTCATTATGTAAACAAATCACAAATCCATGCTCTCTCTTCCATTTCCACCTCAATTTGTGGACCATGATTTTAGCTTTACGCTAGTTGCATCCCTATAAAGGAATTAAAAAAAAAAAAGCACACAAGAAGAGTTGCCACTTATAGCTCAGGCTGCAAGCATTCTAGTATTGTAAGTATCCGATGTCTGCGCCAATCACAATGGAAAACTTCATTTCTGCTGCATCCAGACTTCCGTCCTTTCTGTTCTTGTTCTCCCCTTCTCTCTGCCAACAGCTTTCCTCCCTTCCTTTAAAGTTCTCATATCCCTTCCTCTAATATTCCCCTGAACATATAAATCATTCCAGCAACACCATCTGTCTCAGATAGCCACCTGCTTCGAAACTGCCCATGTTTCAATATTTCCTCACTGTCCCATTGCCAAACTCATCTGTGTTATTGGGAGGTGCTATCGACTAGATTTTGACTCATAGCAACTTCACATGACAAGGTAGAACTGCCCCATAGGGTTTCCTAGGCTGTTGGCTGCTAACCTAAAGATCAGCAGTTCAAACGCACCCAGAAGCTCTGAGGGAGAAAAGACCTGGCAATTTACTCCCGTAAACATTACAGCCTAGGAAATCCTATGGGGCTGTTCTACTCTGTCACATGGGGTCGCTATGAGTTGACAGCAACTAACAACAACATAACTGTTCAAATACCCTAACCAACTTGCCTTATTACAAAAAAATGAAACCCTGTAAGGAGATAATACCAGGTACAGGAATATTTTTTTGTGTAATAAATGCACGCTGATGTATGTGTCTATTTGATAATTATGTATGTCAAACCACAGTCATCTGTCACTTTGTTGTACTGGGGTGGCTTGCATGTTGTTTGTGAGGCTGAAAGCTATGCCACGCGTATTTCAAATACCAGCAGGTCACCCATGGTGGACAAGCTTCAGTGGAGCTTCCAGACTAAGACAGACTAGGAAGAAAGGCCTGGAGATCTACTTCTAAAAATCAGTCAGTAAAAACACGATGGATCACAACAGAACATTGTCCACCTGACTTGCCTTGGACACCACATCAGGAAGAATCCATCACTGGAGGAGGACACTGTGTTTGGAGAAGCAGAGGGTCAGCAAGGGTGAGGGAGACCCTTGGTGAGATGGACTGACATAAGAGCCACCACATTACGTTGGAACATGCTGGTGATCGTGAGGATGGCACAGAACCCAACAATGTTTCCTTCTGTTGGTCATGAGTCAGAACTGATGCAATGGCAGTTATCCATCTCTGTGTGTCTGTCTGTCTATCTATACCTACTTACCTACTTACCTACCTATCTTATCTATCATCTATCTATATCTGTCTACCTACCTATCTAATCTATCGTCTATCTACATCTATCCATCTATCCATCTATCATCTATCCATCTACGTCTATCCATCCATCATTCATCTATCTATCTATCAATCATCTATCCACCTATCTATCCATCTATCATTTACCCATCTACATCTATCCATCTATCTATCATCTACCTATCTATCCATCTATCTATCCATCTATCATCTATCTATCCATCTATCCATCATCTATCCATCTACATCTATCTATCCATCCATCCATCCATCTATCCATCCATCTATCTACCTATCATCCATCTGTCCATCTGTCCATCCATCCATCTATCCGTCTATCCATCTATCTATCCATCTATCATCTATCTATCCATCTATCCATCATCTATCCATCTACATCTATCTATCCATCTATCCATCCATCTATCCATCCATCTATCCATCCATCTACCTATCATCCATCTATATCTATCATCTACCTATTTATCTATCTCTCCATCTACATCTATCTACCTATCCATCTATCCATCTACATCTATCCATCCATCATCCATCTATCCATCTATCTCTCTCTCTCTGTATATATATCTATCTATATCATCTATTTACCTACCTATCCATCCATCCATCTATCTATCATCTGTCTATTTATCTATCTATATCTATCTATGTCAAAAGATTGGTTTGTACACTTATATTTCAAAAAAGAATGCAATAAAAGGTTAAAGACCAGATTCAAATTGGTGGTTTAACTCAACCAAACCCAAACAAAATGAAAATCTACAACATAGACAGCAAACTCACCAAGGTGGCAGACTCATCCCCAGACCATCACAATGTTTTCCAAGCAGCCAGCGATCTGTACTCATTTCCAGTTGAAGACACAATGATGGAAAGCATATGCATTGCCTGTTTACAGTAAAGCTGCTTCCGTTCACACAAGTCCAAAAAAAAAAAAAAAATGTAAACAAAGTATCCTGTTTATAGCAGATGCCACTTCTAATAATTTAGAGAAGTGAGCAGATTGAGGTATTTGGGATGCTGGGCTGAACTGGTATTTGTGTGGTACAAACTATAGCCCCGTGACCTGGGGTTCTGAACATGCCAGTTTTCACATAGGCAGCGTAATAAATCAGCCGTCAAACTCACGATGAGCATGTCAGCCTGTCATGGTGAGTGACAGGATTAGGCTTTGAGAGAAGGGAATTAGAAAACATCCTACTGACACAGATTCAGATCTGTTTCCTTAGAATGAAAACAACCAAAAACTAGGTGTCGTGGAGTCAACTCCAACTTGTGGCGACCCCATGCGCATCAGATTACAGCTGCACTCCCTAGGGTTTTCAGTCGCTGATTTTTCTGAAGCAGATTGCCAGGCCTTTCTTCTGAGGCACCTCTAGATGAACTCCAACCTCCAACCTGTAGGTTAGCAGCAGAGCACACTCATCATGTGCACCACCCAGGGGTTCCTGAATGCAAACAAGCAACTGATTATTGGGCACTTTTAGACCATTTTTGTCTTGCTCATTTTTTACTTGCACCATTCAAGCAGATATTAAAATAACATAATAATTCAAGCAGATATTCAAGAGCGACTTTCTTTATAAACTTCATGGTTTCAGGGCAGGATTCATTAATACAAATTTTACATTTCAAAATGCACGAAGGGAAATAAATGACATTGTACAGAGAGAAAGCTATCCAATAAATGTCCTCTGGAAATCCAAGCTAACTAAAAAAAGTATGAAAAAAGAGTTATTAGACATGCAATTACCCTCTGAGAGAAGGGCCCAGGGGATAACCACTTTGGACCAAAGGCAAGTGAAAAATGGCAGCAGGAATATTTCTTCATGGATGATTGAGTCATAGTTACTCAAAAGTCTACATCAGACTCTGGGCTTTAAAATTCACATCAAGACAGTGGTTCTTAAATTTCATTCTACATGAAATCTTCTTGGCAAGATTGTTTAAAATGTGGTTTTAAAGCAGTCACCATCTTAAAAAAAAATCACTCCCAGTAATACTGGCAAATTACATGGCTCATGGATAGTATTTTTTTGAGAAATAACTACACGAGAAAAAGAAATTGGGAGGAGGGCAAGAGAGACAGAGACAGCAAAAGAGAAATTTAAAACAAAACATTGCGGTCGAGTCGTTTCTGACTCATAGTGACCCTATAGGACAGAGTAGTACTGGCCCATAGGGTTTCCAAGGCTGTGAATCTTTATGGAAGCAGACTGCCACATCTTTCTCCCTCGGAGCAGCTGGTACGTTGGAACTGCTGACCTTTTGGTTAACAGCCGAGCACTATAAACGCTGTGCCACCAGAGCTCCTTGAGAAATAGACAAAGATATTTTATCATTTCAACAATATACCAAAAAAACCGAACCCAATGCAGTCAAGTCAACTCTGACTCATAGCAACCCTATAGGACAGAGTAGAACTGCCCCATAGGATTTCCAAGGAGCGGCTGGTTGTTTGAACTGCCGACCTTTTGGTTAGCAGCCTGAGTGCTTAACCACTGTGCCACCAGGGCTCCAATTTTGGACCAACTGAAATGCCTTTCAAATTTTTTTTTTTAACTAAACCTGTCATAAATAAAAATGATGAATGGTTGCTAATGATTAGTTTTCAAATACAAAGGCATGAAAAATCACATATACTACAGCATGAAAAATAGCAATTCCATATGCCAAAAAAAAGAGAACAGTTTACCAAACAGAATACGTGATAGAAAAGAAAGGGCATTAGAAAAAAAAGTGGTTAACTGAATATGCAATACCAAAAATATTTCAATAAATACCACATTTCAAAATAAATATTTTTATAACATTTCTTTAAAATACTGTCCTCATTTAACTCAAATCATACAATACTAATTGATGGTATTTGGGGAAAGAAGGGGTGCTTCATAAAGTTATTGCCATGATTTAGTAGGAAGACATTTCTTAGGGCAGCTCCCTTAGAATAATTATTTTGTTGTTGTTGTTGGGAATATACACAGCAAAACATACAGCAATTCAACAATTTCTATGTGTACAATTCAGTGACATTAATTACATTCTTCAAGTTGTGCAATCATTCTCACCCTCCTTTTCTGAGTTGTTCCTCCCTTATTAACATAAACTTACTGCCCCCTAAGTTTCCCATCTAATCTTTCGAGTTGCTGTTGGCAGTTTGATCCCATATAGATACTTCTTAAAAGAGCACAGTGCCCATGGCAGACATTCTTTACTAGTTAAGCTAGACTATTGTTTTGTTTAAAGAAGACATCAGGGGATATTTTTGGTTTATGGTTTCAGGGTTAAAGATTATCTCAGGGTAATAGTTTCAGGCGTTCATCCAGGCTCAGTGGCTCCAGAGAGGCTGGATTCCATGAGGATTTGAAATTCTGTTCTGCATTTCCCCACCTTTTGATCAGAATTATTCTTAGCATTGTTGATCAAAACATCCAGTAGTCGTAGTGGGGCACCATCCAGTTCTTCTGGTTTCATGGCAAAGGAGGCAGATATTCATGGAGGCAACCAACCATGCACTTTAGAATAATTTTTAATTATTGTTTTTCTATCATTTTTGTTTCACCCTTTATTCCCAAGGAGACAGACATTGCATAATGGAAAGGCAATTAATTATTTTTAAACGCTCCACAAGATAAATAAGTGAGAAATACATAGAACAGTAGAACATCTTTCTAGGGAAGAAAAAAATTTTTTTTTTTCTTGAAAGCATGGCAGTGGAAAGAGAGACTTTGTTTTCATTTTCCCTCATTCCAAAGCAACACAGACAGGCCTTCAGGAACTTTTCTCTGCATCTCTAAGTCTGAGGTCTCCAAGCTTGGAGCAGTTTGTTGATTTTTAGATGACTAACAGTCATTTAAAAGGCATGAGAAATGGTCATTTGGATCTAAAAGATAGCGCCTCTTTCTCTGGAGATTCTCACTTTCCCTTGAAAATCAAACCCATAAAGCACACAAATTGACTTAGTTCTGAAATATGGAATTAGACTCCTGGAAACCAATAACCAGAGCGGCGGCTGCCCCAGCCAGCCACCTCGTAGAGGGTTAATAAATGCCTTCGGGGCCGGCTCAATAAAACTTTATTGAGTTTTAGGGAAAGAGGATAGTCATCATTTTTCACTCTTCTGCTAAACTAACAAATACAGAAAATAATAAAGCCCAGGATATGATAATGCCAACACAGTTAACTTATCTTACATGAAAAGGTCATCTCTGGAGCATTCTGGTATATTCAAATGAAGTCTCTAGATAGACAAGATGGATATTTCAAAACTGACTATAGGAGAAAAAAAAATCAGAGGATACCAGTTCTCAGATAAAGAAACACTTGAACTTTAAACTGTGGTCCTCTATGTATTTTATGACTCATAATAATTCTTTAAACGTCAGTAGAGAATAGAATTGAAAGATGCATTTTAAAAAGAAGTATTCTTACTTAAGGCATAAAATTATGTCACGATATTGAAAAATACCAATAATATGCCTCTTAAAAACTGAATTCATTTTCTGTTTTTTTTTAATCTCATAGAGTAGCACTCTGCAGTAAGATTTTCTGCAATGATGGAAATATTCTATATCAGAGCTGTACAATAAGACAATTTTATGGATTCATGGTGCCCCCCAAGAATGTGTTGGAATTCTGATGCCTATACCTGTGGATTCAATCCTGTTTGGAAATAGGGTTTTCTTTGTTGTGTTAATTAGATCATGCCCTAGTAAACCCAAAAACCAACCCTACTGCCTTCTAGTCAATTCCTAATCATAGTAACCCTATAGGACAGAATAGAAGTGCCCAATAGGGTTTTCAAGGCTGTAATCTTTTCAGAAGCAGACAGCCACATCTTTCTCCCGTGGAGCAGCTGGTGGGTTGGAACCCCCGGCCTTTTGGTTAGCAGCCGAGTGCTTTAACCACTGCACCACCAGGGCTCCCTGGCCCTAGTAAAGTAGCTTCTAAATCTAATCACTTCTGAGTTATGAAAAGAGCAGAACAGGCCCAGAGGCACACAGATGAGGTGCGGGCAAGCACCACATGACAAAGATCTACAAACTGGGGAGCAATGCCCGGCACCATCTAGAAGGAAAGCATCGACACATGAGACTCTCACTTGGACGTTTTGCCTCTGGACCTATGAGACAATGCGTTCCTGTTCTTTAAAGCCACCCACTGTGGTATTTCTGTTACAGCGGCCCTAGATTACTAAGACAGGAAACTACCAACCAACCAACCAAATAAACAAACTAAAAACCCCAAACCAGTTGCTGTCACATCCACTGTAACTCACGGTGAACCCACGTGTGTCAGAGGGCTCCATCGGGTTTTAAGGGTGTGACCTTTTCAGGAGCAGATCACCAGGCCTTTCTTCTGAGGTGCCTCTGCTAGACTTGAACCTCCAAGCTTTCTGTTAGTCGTTGCTGTTGTTACGTGCCGTCCAGTCAGTTCGGACTCCTAGTGACTCTGTGTTCAACAGAACAAAACACCGCCCTGTCCTGCGCCATCCTCACAATCATTGCTATGTTTGAGCCCATTGTTACAGCCACTGTGTCAATCCCTCTCTTCCTCTTTTTTGCTGACCCTCTACTTGACGAAGCATGGTGTCCATCTCCAGGGACTTGTCCCTCCAGATAACATGTCCAAAGTATATGGATTGAAGTCTTATCATCCTCGCTTCTAAGGAGCATTCTGGCCGTACTTCTTCCAAGACAGATTTGTTCATTCTTCTGGAAGTCCATGGTATATTTAATATTCTTCACCAACATCATAACTCAAAGGCATCCATTCTCCTTCCATCCTGCTTATTCATTGTTCAGCTTTCCCATGCATATGAGGCAGTTGAAAACACCATGGCTTGGGTCAGGCAAACCTTAGTCTTTGAGGTGACATCTTGGTTTTTCAACACTTTAAAGAGGTCTTTTGCAGCAAATTTGCCCAATGCAATGGGTCGTTAGTAGTCGAGCGCATTAAACATTTACACCAGGAGACTCCTCCGCCCACATAGCCTTCTCTTGGAGGGGGAGGGGGAAGACACGTATAAATAGATGCTGTACAGTCTCAATTTCTAAAACAGTTTAAGACAATTATACAGAACATTCAAAGGAACAAACAAACAAAACCTTTTTACCTTGGTGATTCGGCTGTAGCAGACCTGGGTGCCTTGAGCTGTTTTGAAAACCCAAGACAATCACTTGAATTGCCTACAGCGGTTTGCAACAACAGTGTCTTCCAGAAGAATGCAACATCAGGGAGTGATCAGGAAAGAAAGTGTTTGTGAAACCTACCACACACTGAGTGGGTGTCGAGAGTCAGTCAGCTATACATGTTGATGAATCTATTGTCAGAGGTGATTCATGTGGATTTGTTTTTCTTGTCCTGACTTTTTTACTGTCTCTGTGTAAATGTGTATATATACATACATACGTATGCTGTAATTTATGCAGATACCATGCATCTTCTACGTTTGTTTGCTTACCATGCTGTCCTTCTTCGTTACTGTAAAAAAAAAATCAGCATAGGGCACTTGGGAAAATACCCCTCAGGGCGAGGGCACAGCTGGCAAACATAGGAGGCACACGTTATTTGCATAAAAATATGGGGGGTGTGTGTGTGTGTGTGTGTGTGTGTGTGTAAGATCTTAACCTTAGATAAAATAGAATTTTTCAAAGCCAGTGTTGTCCTTTGTCATGGACTGAATTGTGTCCTCTCAAAATATCTGTCAACTTGGCTGGGTCATAATTCCCAGTATTGTATAATTGTGTACCATTTTGTAATCTGATGTGATTTCCTTATGTGTTGTAAATTCAATCACTATGATCTAATAAAATGGATTAGCGGCAGTTATACTGACGAGGTCTGCAAGATTGGATAGTGCCTTAAGCCAATCTCTTTTGAGATATAAAAGAGAAAAGCAAACAGAGACACATGGAACTTCATACCACCAAGAAAGCAGTGCCAGGAGCAGAGCGCATCCTTTGGACCTGAGATTCCTGCGCAGAGAAGCTCCCAGACCAAGGGAAGACTGATGCATCCCAAGGACCTTTCTCCAGAGCTGACAGAGAGAGAAAGCCTTCTCCTGGAGCTGACGCCCTGAATTTGGACTTGTAGCCTACTGGACTGTGAGAGAATAAACTTCTGTTTGTTAAAGCCATCCACTTGTGGTATTTCTGTTATAGCAGCACTAGATGACAAAGACATCCTTTATAGACTGTATTTGCCTTTCTTCAATGGAGACCTCATGCTTTAGATTTAAATGTCTTCTCTGTTAAGGTGGAAAACAATAGATCTAAACGCCAAAGAAGGAGCATTGGTGTTGCAATGGTTAAGCACTCTTCTGCTAACTGAAGGGTTGGAGATTTGAACCCACCCAGCAGCTCCATGGGAGAAAGACCTGGTGAACTTCTCCGTAAAACAACAGCTTAGAAAACCCGAGAGGGTGGTTCTACTCTGTCACGTGGGGCTGCTATGAGTCAAGATCAGGTCCATGGCACTCAACCACCACCACAAGCTCCAGAGCACACAGAGGCTTTTGGAAAGCTACTTTCCCAGTTTGCTACTCTGCTATCATGATCTGCATTTGTTCTTGGCTTAAAAATCACTTATTTTATTTGTTGTTATTGTTGAGAACATACACAGCAGAACATACACCAATTCAACAGATTCTGCATGTACAATTCAGTGACACTGATTGCATTCTTGGAGTTGTGCAACCATTGTCATCCTCCTTTTCTGAGTTGTTCCTCCCCCATTAACATAAACTCACTGCCCCCTAAGTTTCCTATCTCATCTTTCAAGTGCTGTTGTCAGTTTGATCCTATATAGATCATTCTTAAAAATACATAGTGCTCAAGGCAGACATTCTTTACAAGTTAAGCTAAACTGCGGTTTGGTTTAAAGGAGACTTCTGGGGATACTTTTCGTTTAAGGTTTACAGGTTATCTCAGGGCAATAGTTTTGGGCCATCATCGGTTTTGTTAATTTTTTTTAGGCTAGTTAGTGTTTTGCTGACATTTTTATTGCCTCCTCATTCATATTTTCAACCATATTTTCCAATGGATCTTCCTTCTGGATTTGTGCTAAAACCTTAAAATTCTATGACTTTGCCTAATTGAGAACCTGGAAAAATATGGACTGGCTCCTTTGAAACATGAACCAAATAGAGCCTTTATAGTAATCATAATAAAAGAGTTGTCACTGAGTCCATTCCAGCTCATGGTGACCCTATGTGTGTCAAAGTAGAACTATGCTCCACAGGCTCTCCAATGGCTGATTTTTTTGGAAGTAGATCACCAGGACTTTCCTCTGAGGTGCCTCTGGGTGGACTAGAACATCCAACCTTTGAGTTTGTAGTTGAAAAGATTAACCATGTGCGACACCCAGGGATATTTCTATAATAAGGTCTCTAAGCCCCAGTGGCACAGTGGTTAAAATGCTCAACTGCTAACTGAAAGGTCAGCAGTTTAAAATCACCAGTGGCTCTGCAGGAGAAAGATGTGGCAGTCTGCTTCCGTAAAGGTTTACAGCCTTGGAAACCCTATGGGGTCGCTATGAGTTGGAATCGACTCAATGGCAGTGGTTTTTGTTCTTTTTTTTAAAAAAAAATTCACACTTAACTAGTTCTAACCATCTAGATAGAGAAGGGCATGCTGTATTCTCTATTCTCATCAGACCAAGAAAATGACTAGAAACCTTTCTCCATGAATTCAGGGTATTGGGATTATGTGATACCTGAAACCAGGTTCAATACCTTCAAGCAGGGTTTCCACCGCCACGTCTGCAGGTGACCCTAGAAGACAAAAGTAAAAGCACTCCAGTGACATAGATTCTCTGAGTGAGAGGAAAACCTAGTCATCATTTACACAACCGTATATTCATGGAAACTTGCTTTGGAAATCATGAGAGATAGCCAAGGAAGAGGTGAAATGAGAGTCTACATTACTAAGGAGGCCAGGAAGATGGTTTCTGGACTAATAAATGCATGTCTACTAAACCACGGGGAAAGGGTATCACGTACGCACGGATACGTGCGATTCAAAATTTATATTTGTTTTTTGTTGTTAGTTGTTGTCTGGTGGACTCCGACTTATGGTGACATTATGTATAACGTAACCAAACGTTGCCCGGTCCTGTACCATCTTCACGGTTGTTGGCATGATGGAGCCCTTTGTTGTGGCTATCATGTCAATCCATCTCAAGGAGGGTTTCCCTCATTTTTGCTGACCCCCTGCCTTACCAGACATGGCATCCTTTTCTGGAGATTGGTCTTTCCTGAAGATGTGTCCAAAGTAAGCAGTTGGAAGCCTTGCCATTCTCGCTTCTAAGGAGCATTCTGGTTGTCCTTCTTCTAAGATGATTTGTTCATGCTGTTTTATAGACACATGAAAATCAGACAGAATATGAACTCATTAAAGTCACATGGCAAATGTAAGTCATGCAGCAGTCCTGACAACCTATGATGCTTGTGTGCTTTATCCAGTAGGGTGTGTTTTCTCAGGGGTTACCTAAGTCATCCCAACAACAACCAAGTAAGGAAGGAAGAGGGGGGATGAACATCTGAAAATCAAATTTGAGTTTAGAAAGAGGAATATTAAACTGTATAGCAGGTATTGACTATTTCTGATTACTGTTGTTGATCTTGTATGCTGTCCAGTCAATTCCAACTCATGGCGACCCCATGTGACAGAGTACAACTGTTCCATAGGGTTTTCTAGGCTGTAATCTTTATGGGAACAAACCACCAGGTCTTTCTCCCACAGAGCTGCTGGGTGGGTTAGCAGCCGAGCACTTAACCTTTGCACCACCAGCGCTCCTATCTGAGGGCTGTTGTTATGTTTTTGTTAGGTGCTCTTGAGTCAGTTCTGACTCATAGCAACCCTATGTATAACAGAATGAAACACTGCCCAGTCCTGTGCCATCCTCAAAATCATTGCTATGTTTGAGCCCATTGTTGCAGCCACTGTGTCAATCCATCTCATTGAAGGTCTTCCTGTCTTTCGCTGACCTTCTACTTTACCAAGCATGATGTCCTTCTCCAGGGACTGGTCCCTCCTAATAACAGGTTCAAAGTACGTGAAATGAGGTCTCACCATTGTTGCTTCTAAGGAGCTCTCTGGTTGTACTTCCTCCAAGACAAATTTTTTCATTCTTCTGGCAGTCCATGGTATATTCAATATTCTTTGCCAACACCGTAAATCAAAGGCATCGATTGTCCTTCAGTCTTCCTTATTCACTGTCCAGCTTTCGCATGCATATGAGGCACTTAAAATATACCATGGCTTGGGTCAGACGCACCTTAGTCCTCAAAGTGACATCTCTGATTTTTCACACTTTATAGAGGTCTAGAATTTGAGGACTGGATCTTCCTAAATGTGACTCAAGCACCTACGCTGGTATTTGCTACATTCTCTTCAGCCCTGAATTGTAATTTTGCCCACTTGATACTGAACGGGTGCAAGCGAGTTCCTGGCTAAATTCAAGTAACTCAACAGTATAGTTCAGGAATAATATGTATACTTGTTTGGGAGTTAAAGGGACTATGCTGAATAAGGTAGATGCTTTTATTTGACCCCTCAACATTTATGAGGATGGTATTTAGAATTCAGCCCAGTACGAAATACACAAAAAATAGGACACAGGTATGCTCAATAAATTAATCTGTTAATTTAAAGGAGATTAAAAAAAATTACAAACAAAGCAAGGGTTTTTAGACCTGAATTTTTCTTTGTAGGCAGATTAGACAACTCATACAAAAGACGTACACCAACACATGTGGCTTAGGAGAAAGTTTGGGGAACTGAAGCACAAGGCAGTAAGATCAGGCCAGCCCTGAGGACAGCTGGCAACTCTGGGAAAGTTTGTTCCTCCTTCACTAAGCTTCAAGTCAAAGACACATGATCTATCTCTCCAGACATCCGAGGGTTTTGTGAGTAGCGTCACTCAGGCAATGGAAGTCGGACAGTTGCTACAACGGTAGGTAGCCAAGCATCCCCTCACCTAATCCTGTGTCTGAGGACAGTCCTCTAACTGTTTTCAAGTTACCTCTTTTTAAGCTTTCTGATTCTGTAACCACTGGAACACCAGCGGAGCTGAGAGCTGTTGAAGGGTGAGCCAGTTCTGATAAAAATAGAAAAACACTCGCCCTACTCAAAACCTTATCTACTCCTCAAGAATAAGTTCTGAGTCTGTGAACTGTTCCAACAAAACACATTCTCTGTTCAGTTATGGGATTAAGTATAAGTGCAGGGAGGTGTGATGGATGGAATGGTGTCCCTCTAAAATACATGTTGGAATCCTAACCCCTGCATCTGTGGATGAAATGTTGTTTGGGAGTAAGGTCTTCTTTGTTATGTTAATGGAGACATAGCAGTGTAGGGTGAGTCCTAAACCTAATCACTTCTGAGATACAAAAAAGCAGATGAGACACAGGAACAAGCACCAACAGAGGGAGAGACGTCACATGGCCTTCGACCAAGAACCCAAGAACACCAAGGCTACAGAAGCAGAAAGAGACAAGGACCTTCTCCCAGAGCCAACAGAGAGCAAGACTTCCCCTAGCTCCAGTGCCCTGAATTCCAACTTCTAGCCTCCAGAACTGTCAGAAAATAAATTTCTGTTCTTGAACGCCACCCACTTGGGGTATTTCTGTTACAGCAGCAAGCAGAAACTAAGACAGGATTAGGATATTGGACAGCTGATGAAGCAATCTCTTTATGTGGAAATCGAACTTGAATTTGGCATGAAATAGAAAGAGAACCATTTGGAGCCCTGGTCAAAAATGAGTCCAACAATGAAATAACGATGAACTAACCTGTAATGTGTACTACTGTGTGCAGTCCATGTTTTTGCATTCTAGTCAGGTTATTTTCTGTTCTGAATATCTTATAGCGAGAAATGAGAGGAGGGAGTTAGGCAATGAAGTTGAGAGAGGAGAATGTTGAAGAAGTAAAAGTGGAGTGGTTTTATCAAAACTGGTGTCCTAATGGGGAAACGGATCAAGGATCTGAAATTACATTTTATTTATTTCAATTGATGCCACTCAATTTAGAATTTGGAGCTCAACGCCAATGACACAGGATTGTCTTCCAAGATATTCTCTTTAGAAAACTTCATGTTTATTTCCAAAAATCTATACGGGGAAAAAAAAAATGAGAGACTGAAAACCACATTCTAACATTTCTTTTTTCTCATGTTCTAACTTTTATGATTAAACAATCATGTATATTTCATCCAGTTTGCCTGTTTTAACAAGGATGTCAGCCAAGTGACAAATATTTGACAGTGTGTAAATATCACCATACAAACATTCGACACAAAGGCAGCTATTCAGACATCCAAATCCAAAAGCATTAGAGAAAGAAAGAAATCCAGACAGAAATTATGTTTGCATCTTTCGAAAACGAATCTGTGTTCCCGTTGGTTTACTTCATCCTAATAGGAGTCTTTGAATCTGTGGGGTGAAAAATATGAAATTTAGCATTGAACAACTACATATGAATTCCAAAGATGATAATACTTGTCCTTAAAAAGAGATGAAAAAACATATTTAAATAGAAAGAAAAAAATCAGTCTTCCATAAATGAGGTCTGAATTGTTTTATGGCATGGGAAGCTTAACTGTAAACAATACCGATGTTGTATTATGAAATACAATTTTACATATTTTGAGTCTTAAAGATAGTAAGATACCACCAGATATCTACATATATCCTGGATAACCCATGGCCATCCAGTGGATTCTGACTCATGGTGACCCCGTGTGTTACAAAGTAGAATTGCTCCATAGGGTTTTCTTGGCTGTAAGAGTTACAGAAGAAGCCCTGGTGGTGAAGTGGTTAAGTGTGCTCGACTGCTAACCAAAAGATTGGTGTTTCGAACCTACCAGCTGCTCCTTGGGAAAAAGATATGGCAGTCTGCTTCTGTAAAGATTTACTGCCTTGGAAACCCTATGAGAGAGTTCTACTCTGTCTTATAGGGTCACTATGAGTCATAATCAACTCGATGGTAATGAGTTTGATTGTGTGTGTGTGTGTGTGTGTGTGTGTGTGTGTGTGTGTGAATAGTTACAGGAGCAGATTCCCAGGCTTTTCTTCCATAGCATCACTGGGTAGGTTTGAATCGTCAACCTTTCGGTCAGTAGCCAAGAGCAAACCATTTGTGTCACCCAAGAACTTTCCATATAGCAGATAGTTGGCAATAATCATTTTATTTTATTTTAATAGAGAAATTAAAATTTGTCTTTAATTTACTCTATGGATTGGAGATAAGAGTGATACAAGTCCTTCTTCATCTATTCTGTGCAAATATCTGGATGTTAGATACACTCTGTTTTCTCTTCTACAAGAACTCAGCTAAGTGACTTATATTGGCCAATGGATGTTGATGATAGCAACTTGAGAGCAAAGACATTTTATACAATTTGGAGATTAAAAACAAAAATAGATAACACTTGAAGTCTAGCAGAGTACCTCTACTGAAGACATACAATTTCTTTCATTCCTGTAAGAGAAGTGAACCTCCCAGGAATTTTAGAGGGACTCAACTATGAATAGAAAGAGAGAGAGAAGGAAAACAAGAACAAGAATAAGACAAAAAGAAGAAGAAAAACAAGAAGAACAACAACCAGAAGAACAAGAACAAAAAGAAGAAGAAGAAGAAAAAAAAACAAGAAGAACAAAAAGAAAAAGAACAAGAAGAAGAACAAGAACGAAAAATGAGAAGAAGAACAAAAGCAAGCACAAAAAGAAGAAAACAGCAGCAGTAGAGAAGGAGAAGGAAGGAAGTGGGAGGGTGAGAGGAAGCATTGAAGAAGGGAAGGAAGCAAGGAGGGAGGAAGCAAGGAAGGTGTCATGGATTGAATTGTGTCCCCCAAAAAAATCTGTCAACTTAGCTGGGTCATGATTCCCAGTATTGTATGATTGTGTACCATTTTGTAATCTGATGTGATTTCCTTATGTGTTGTAAATTCAGTCACTATGATCTCATAAGATGGATTAGCATACTGATGAAGTCGAGAAGATTGGATAATGTCTTAAGCCAATCTCGTTTGAGATATAAAAGAGAGAAGCGAGCAGAGACACATGGGAACCTCATACCACCAAGAAAGCAGTGCTGGGAGCACAGAGCGTCCTTTGGACCCGAGGTTCCTGTGCAGAGAAGCTCCCAGACCAGAGGAAGATAGATGACAAGGACCTTCTCCAGAGTCAACACAGAGAGAAAGCCTTCCCCTGGAGGTGATGCCCTGAATTTGGACTTGTAGCCTACTGGAGTGTGAGAGAATAAACTTCTCTTTGTTAAGGCCATCCGCTTGTGGTATTGCTATTATAGCAGCACTAGATGACTAAGACACCCATCAACATAAAGAAGTGCCAGGAGCAGAACATGTCCTTTGGATCTGGGGTCCCGGGGCTGAGAAGCTCCTAGACCAAGGGAAGACTGATGCATCACAAGGACCTTCCTTCAAAGCCTACAGAGAGAGAAAGCCTTCCCCTGGAGCTGATGCCCTGAATTTGGACTTGTAGCCTACTGGACTCTAAGAGAATAAACTTCTCTTTGTTAAAGCCATCCACTTGTGGTGTGTCTGTTACAGCGGCACTAGGTGACTGAGACACCATCCACTTGTGGTGTTTCTGTTACAGCGGCACTAGGTGACTGAGACGCCATCCACTTGTGGTGTTTCTGTTACAGCGGCACTAGGTGACTGAGACGCCATCCACTTGTGGTGTTTCTGTTACAGCGGCACTAGGTGACTGAGACGCCATCCACTTGTGGTGTTTCTGTTACAGCGGCACTAGGTGACTGAGACGCCATCCACTTGTGGTGTTTCTGTTACAGCGGCACTAGGTGACTGAGACGCCATCCACTTGTGGTGTTTCTGTTTACAGCGACACTAGGTGACTGAGATACCATCCACTTGTGGTGTTTCTGTTATGGTGGCACTAGATGACTGAGACACCATCCACTTGTGGTATTTCTGTTACAATGGCACTAGGTGACTGAGACACCATCCACTTGTGGTATTTCTGTTACAATGGCACTAGGTGACTGAGACAGAAAGCGTGAGGAAAGAAGGGAAGAGGGAGGGAGGGAAGAGAACCTTGACTAAAGACTTTGTAAAGGTAATGCTACACTTTAAAAAAATGGCCGATTTTGTCTATGAAAACTCAGACGTTGAGATTCCACCGCCAACTCTCTGGTTTGACTTGTTCATCCAGAACTTTTGGAGCTACATACCTCCCTACCTCATTTTCACCCCTTGTTTTTGCCTCCAGCTTCTACCCACCCATTTTCCCTCCATAAGGAAGTCCTGACTCAATGTCAAGTCTACCTCTCAGTCCCAGTATGAACTGTGGGGTGCTGTCTGTAATCCCTTTGCACAGGGACACTGTCTGTTCTCTGATAGCCACCACCACTACCTCATCTTCAAGATGTTCTACCCAGTTGTCCTCCAGGAAAGTCGGAATCCTTGCTGAGTGTCCTCTTCTTCTCTGGTTTTCCAAAGTGAATCAAACAAACCCTCTTAAGATTTTTTTCTATTAAGCACCCTGAGTAAATGCAGAGAAAGTCAGTTTTTAAAAGTGGAGTGAGAGTGATCCATCAGCACATCTTTCCTCTGTAAATAATCCTAATTTTAGGGAAGGGAGAAGGTACGTCTTTCTTAAAGATGGGCACTCTTTTCAGTATATAGGCTAGGAAAAAATAATCAAAGCACAGCATGGGGTATCCCCAAATTTCAATTGAAATTTTATAGGATCCTAAGTTAGTTGACAAACGTTGCATAAGAAATCCATCTACTGCAGAATCACTCTCCTAACCTGAGATTCATAAATTCTTTGTTTTAATAACTTTCACTACATATTTGAAGGAGGCAGTGGTGTTTCAGTGGTAGAATTCTCACCTTTCATGTGGGGGACAGGGGTTCGATTCCCGGCCAGTGTACCTCATGCAAAGCCACTACCCACTCTGTCAGTGGAGACTTGAGTGTTGCTATCATACTGAACCGGATTCAGTGGAGCTTCCACAAAGATGGACTAGGAAGAAAGGCTTAGCGATCTACTTTCAAAAATCAGCCAATGATCTGAGGCCAACTCTTCAGACAGGGATTGGACTGGACTGTGGGACATAAAGTGATATTCGTGAGGAGTGTGCCTCTTAGCTCAACTAGAAACAAGAGACTGAACGGGTAGCTTCTGTCCGGAGGGGAGATGGGAAGGCAGAGAGGGTCAGAAGCTTGTTGAATGGATATGGGAAATCAGGGGTGGAAAGGAGGAGTGTGTTGTCACATTATGGGGAGAGCAATTAGAGCCACATAACAATGTAAGTATACATTTTTGTATGGGAGACTAACTTGAAATGTAAACTTCATTTAAACTACAACAATAAAAAAAGCAAAGAAATCAGCCAATGTAAACCCTATGGATCACAATGGTCCGATTTATAACCGATGATGGGAATGGTTCAGGACCAGACAGTGTTTCTTTCTTTTCTTCCTCCTGTATTTTTATTTATTTATTTTATCAGAACTGTCCACCTTTGGATTAGCAGCCATAGCTCTTAACCACTGTTCCATGAGGGCTCCATAAATATACATATACACATATATATAAATATGTTTAACTATATGGAGCCCTGGTGGCGCAGTGGTTAAGAGCTACAGCTGCTAACCAAAAGGTAGGCAGTGCATATCCACACAGCCGCTCCTTGGAAACCCTATGGGGGCAGTTCTGCTCTGCCCTGTAAGGTCGCTATGAGTTGGAATTGACTTGACAGCAATGGGTTTGGTTTTGGTTTCATACATAATTTTATATATATATATAATTACATGAATAAAAGTGTATATATATAGTATGTGTATACATATATTTACATATATATATAAAGGATCCCTGGGGGTGCAATGGTTATTCACTCAGCCGTTAACCAAAAGGTCAGCGGTTCCAAGCCACCAGCTGCTCCATGGGAGAAAAGACCTGTAAGTATATATATACACATACAGGTATATATATATACAGTATATACATACATCCTGTATATGTCCCATATATATGCATGTGTGTATGTATGTGTAAGTATGTATATGTATGTGTGCATATATATCCCATATGTTTTAAGCTGGGTTCACTAGAGAAGCAAAATCAGTAAAGTGTATAAGTATATATAGACAGAGATTTGTATCCAGGAAATGGCTCACTAGGTTGTAGAGGCTGGAAAGTCCCAAGTCCATGGGTCAGGCTGGAGGCTTCTCCTGATTCGGGTAGCCACAGGGGCTGGTAAACCCAAGATCAGCAGGTCAGACGGCAGGGCTCTTGCTCACAGGCTGTGAAGATCAAAGAATCTCAAGATCGGCAGGCAAGAGGGCTGGTAAGCTGCTAGCTCAAGACCGGAGGTCAGATGAACAGGAGCCAGCTGTAAGGTCCAGAGTGAGCAAAAGCCAGTGAGCTTTGCCAGAAAGTCCACTTATATTGGATGCAGCCCACACCCCCAAGGAAACTCCCTCTCAAGAAATGGCTACTCACAGCAGATCCCATCACGGAGGTGATCGCATTATATCAGATCTCATCATGGGAGTGATTACATCATCATATGACTGCCAAACCACATCGTAACTGCCGCACAGCTCCCATCTAAGTTTCTGGGTAGTGGGATAGGTTCATGAGCTTAGCTGCTCACCAAAAGGTTTGGAGGTTCGAGTCTACCCAGCGGCACCTCAAAACAAAGGTCTGGAAATCTACTTCCGGAAAATCAGGCACTGAAAACCCTATGGAGCACAGCTCTGCTCTGACACACGTGTGGTCGCCATGAGTCAGAGTCAACGGGAAGGTAACTTGTGTATAAACCTTCAATCTTCAGTGCAATCCAAGATGCAGATGGCAATGTTCTTAGTATGAGTGTATTTGATGGTGATTGCCCCTGGTAGCATAGTGGTTAAGAGCTACAGCTGCTAACCAAAAGGTCGGCAGTTCAAATCCACCAGCCACTCCTTGGAAACTTTATGGGGCAGTTCTACTCTGCCCTATAGGGTCACTATGAGTCGGAATCGACTGTTTTTTTGGTCCTGATTACAGAAAACCTCAGTATTAATAATATATTGAGGAATCCTCACAAAAAAAAAAAATACAAAGTGGTTTTATGCAAAACACCAAACACTTTCCCTTGGGTTTGCGAGGTGTAAATCAATATTGAATATTGTAATAGCTCGAATATCTTAGAGCAAAACACAGTGGCATCACTAGAGGGGTGCCTGGGACGTGGACCATACCAGGTGACGCTGTCAGAGGGGGTGACACCAAAATGACTGTTTATAACATTTTTGTGCAGTTTCAGCAGAAATTTATTATTTTTTTATAAAAATACCCCCTGTAGTTAGTTATAACAACAAAAATACTTTTTGTAAGCCCACCTTACATGTATCAATATACCCACAAGGCTAACACTCTGCGCTAATTTACTTTTTGAACCTCGTAAGTGCCCTGGTCAGAGCTGTCTTTATTACCCAATCACATTGATGCTCTGAATCACAGTGTTTCATCTGCATGCTACAAGCACGTGCTGTGGTTTTCATTGTTGCTGGTATTTCTGTAGTCACGGATATTGTCAAATTTCCTGGTGTTTTAGGTACAATATTGCGGTGATTAGTATTTATAAACCTAAATCAATACCCTTTTTGAGAATGAAGTAGTAATTAAAGGAAAAGAAAGAGTGATATACAGGAATTACAATTTACGAGTAACATTAGTACCAAAAACATTACTAAGGATTCTGTATGGTCTGGTACAGGAGGAGGTCCATGCTGAGGTGGGGGGACACCATGAGTTACTGCACTGGGTGACCCCAAACCTAGAGAAGACATTGGAAACATGTCCCTCCTGTTTTACTTATCCTGGGAATTAATTTTCAGATTTTGCAGCCTAATCCGTGCATGTACCACAAGTAATAATATAAAGGCTAATGTGTTTGGAAAGGTTAAAGTAGGCATTAACAAGCAGAATGTGGAAATAGGGCATAGAGTATAGGAATTTATTCCTCTGACTGCACCGAGTATGATTAAGACAAGCAATTCCACGTAGACACCTCCAGTTTGTGATGATAAAGGGCATGATGTCTAAACCTGTGAGTGGAAACACAAGGAGATTTTTTAAAGGTGTGCGTATTTTTCAGGCGAAGAGAAGCAGCGACATCCAAAAGTGACAGCAGGAGGGGGCTTTTGTGTTAACTCACATACATTTAAACCTTGTTTGATCCCACCCAGAGGAGCCTCAGAAGAAAGGCCTGGCAATCTGCTTCTGAAAGGTCACAGCCTTGAAACCCTGTGGAGCACAGTACAACTCTGCAACACGTCACGTTGTCACCAGTAGGAATATACTCGAAGGCAACTGGTTGCTGTGTGTTTGGTTGTGGGTTTTGTTTAGTTTTTACTATTCTCAGGAAAATTCCATAGAACTGTGGAAAATTCTCCGTAGAGGATGTTCATCTGCCGAGAATACCATTACTGTTTTTCAATATGTAGCTAAAGTATCTACAGAAGGATATAGGTAGCACTCAAGCTTGCTAACAGATAGAACATCTCCAACAGTGCTCAGAAAATTAGGAAAGAATCCGTTAAGTCCTCGAATACTATGGTATTGTTTAAGTCCAACGATGCTCAAAAAAGCCAAAATTCATTGAGGATAATAAAGTGGCACTTTTTTTTTTTTAAATCAAATATACCCCATCGACCTTATGAATGATAAATATAGAACTTCTGTGGCCAAATATGTCATAACTATTGAAGGATAAACTTGTATGCTTTATTTAAATGTAACATTCGTATTTGGTTATTAAAGAGTTGATTCGTGGGAAAATGTCATAGGTCTTGATATTAAGGTGGTTGTTGTCAGGTGCCAATGAGTTGGTTCCAACTCATAGTGACCCTACGTACAACAGAACAAAACACTTCCCAGGCCTGCAGCAGCCTCACAATCTTTGTTATGCTTGAGCCCATTGTTGCAGCCATTGTGTGAGTTCGTCTCATTGAGGGTCTTCCTCTTTTTCACTGACCTTCTACTTTACCAAGCATGATGTCCTTCTCCAGGGACTGGTCCCTCCTGATAACATGTCCAAAGTACGTGAGACAGAGTCTCGCCATCCTCGCTTCTAAGGAGTATCCTGGCTGTACATCCTGCAAGAGTTACTAAGGTTACCAGTTAATTAACTAAAATAGTCAAAATGATTGAGAGTACAGAAACAGCCAATGGAATTCCACTCTAGATACACCAATCAGCTACAAGCCGTAAACACCTGTATCCATGTGTTATAGATTAAATCATTCACCCAGAAAATATGTGTTGTAAATGTTAGCCCCTATACCTGTGCTTATAATCCCATCTGGGAACAGATTTTCTTTGTTATATTAATTTAAGAGGCCATATTAGTGTAGGGTGTGTTTTAAGCCAATCGTCCTTGAGATATAAAAGAGCAGATGCAGACAGAGAAGCAAGCGGAGATGGGGGAAGGTAGATGCCAGGCCACATGAAGATCACCATGATAGCCCAAAAGCTGACACTGAAAAGCGACAAGGACCTTCCTTCCCCCAGAGCCAACAGAGAGACAGCCTTCCTCTGGGGCCAGCATCCTGAATTCAGACTCCTAGCCTCTTAAACTGTGAGAAAATAAACTTCTGTTTGTTAAAGCCACCCATATACGTGGTAGTTCTGTTATAGCAGCACTAGATAACTAAGACACACGGATCAGAGAGCAATCATTATCATCGTTTCTTATCACGTTGGGGCATAAGGAAGGCAAAGAAATCAGACACTTAAAAACAAAAACAAAAAACAGGCACATATTCTCCAATTTGCTAAGAAAACAAAAACAAAAAACCTGTTGACAGACGTTGAGTCAATTCCCACTCAGGGTGACCCCATGTGTTACAGAGTAGAACTAAGCTCCATGGGGTTTTCTTGGCTGTCATCTTTACTGAAGCAGATCGCCAGGACTTTCTTCCGTGGTGCTGCACGCGTGGGTTTAAACTGCCAACCTTTTGGTTAGTAGCCGAGAGCAAATTGTTCGCACTACCCAGGGACCTTCAGAAAAATAAAGAGTTGTTTAAATTATGCATCTTATTATCTACACAGATGATAAAGTCCTCTACGCCTTTGGTTTATAATTCTGATTCTTACGGACTTATTTGAATTTTATCCTACAATGCTGTGATGGAATCGTCCTTGGAATCGAAAGAGCCTGACTCCCTTTGCTTGTAAAAGCCGATTTCTTCTGACAACCATCTTACTGTTCATATAATTTCCAGGAAGACACACAGAACTGAAGACTCAAACCCGGGCTACTGAAATCTGGCTCCTACATGCTTATTCATCATAATCCACACTCAGAACTGAACGCCTTGTTTTACTTTTCAATTTTCACCTAATACTTTCATGGCTTAAAAAATCAATCTGTATTTCAATGATAAAATTAACTAGAAAAATGAAATGACTCACACCACTCTTATTTCTAATGTGAATTCATAACTTATAGTATTGAAAATCCAAACAGTTTATGTAGAGTTTGTCTGTATTCCGTGCAGACAGAAACGTACCCACACCACACATACCATATACCACACATCATACACAGGACACATCACACATCTCACACACACACACAGGGTCTGACTGGGACAAGCTAATTGAGTCACTTTTCTTCATCTGGGACAACTTTAAAATAGTCACCATTGCTTTTCACTGACTCCTGTGTGGACAATACCATTAGTATAAAGAGTTAACTTTGAATTTGTCTCCCTGGAATATATGAAATTATGATAATGTTGACTTTTTTCTGGATCCAATAACATATACTCTGCTAAAGGGTCAAAAAATGAAACCCAACGACAGATGCCCAGTGTTTTGCTGTTTAATGGAAGCAAAGGTTTGTTTTTGTTTTCTGTTTTTATTGTTAGCACAAAGTTAAAATTGATTTAATTTTAAAATAAAGTAACGTGCAGAAATGAAAGCTCTAAAGAAGGAGAAATTCAAATATTTTAAAGCAGTTTCTATAAACACCAAAATAAACAAACCAGTTGTTGTCGAGTTGACCCCAACTCATGGCGCCCCTATGCATGTCAGAGTAGAACTGTGCTCCATAGAGTTTTCAGTGGCTGACTTTTCAGAAGTAGATTGCCAGGCCTTTCTTCCGAGGCATGTCTGGGTGGTTTCAAACCTCCAGCATTTTGGTTAGGAGTCAAGGGCTTTAACCATTTGTTCCACCCAGGGACTCCATCTTTATGTTACACCAAAGCTAAATTTCGTTTGTGTCCATTTGGTTGAAAAGAATCAGATAATTGCAAGTATAAAAGCACTAAGCAGATTTCTCAACACAGAATGGGACATCAGGATTGGAGGGAGACTTATTGACAACCTGCCATATGCAGATGGCACACCTTGCTTGCTGAAAGTGAAGAGGACTTGAAGCACTTACTGATGAAGATCAAAGACCACAGCCTTCAGTATGGATTGCACCTCGACATAAAGAGAACAAAAATCCTCACAACTGGACCCATAAGCAACATCATTATAAACAGAGAAAAGACTGAAGTCATTACAAGTAAACATTATCAATTACAGGTTATCAGTAAAGATTTAAAAAAAAAAAGTTGCAGTAGGGTTGACTCTGACTCATGGTGACCCTATTGAGTCAGAGTAGAACTGTGCTCCACAGGGTTTTAAGTGACTGATTTTTTGGACGAAGAGCACCAGGCTGTTCTTCTGAGGTGCCTCTGGGTGGACTCGAACCTTCACCTTTTGGTTAGCCTCAAGCGCGTTACATGTTTGCACAACCCAGTCAGGACAGGATGAGATGAGGAATAAAAACAAATATCCCCAAAGCTTGGTAATATAAAAACACAAATGTTTATTTGTTATTGCTGCTGTGTGTCCATTGTGCGTGATCTGAGACACAAGTTGCTCATGCTTAACAGATCGTTTTTCATCTCTCTCTCTCACACACACCCTTAATAGGTGCTCCTGCTGTTTTTATGGTTTTACTATCATCTACAGTCAAAAACCATCACCCGCCTCTTATCTTCTCATTCTGTGGTGGCGTGCTTGTCGCTGTGATGCTGGAAGCTATACCACCAGTATTTCAAATACTAGCAGGATCACCCAATGGTGGACAGGTTTCAGTGGAGCTTCCAGTCGGAGACAGACTAGAAAGAAAGGCCTGGAGACCGACTTCTGAAAATCAGCAATAAAAACACCATGGATCACAATATAACATTGTCCGATAGAGTGCTGGAGGATGAGCCCCCTCGGTTGGAAGGCGCTCAAAATACACAGTAGCCACAACAGTGGGGTTGAGCAGACCAACAATCATGAAGACGGTGCAAGACCAGGCAATGTCCGGTTCTTTTGTACATGAGGTTGTCCTGAGTCAGAGCCAACTCCATGTCAGCTAACAGTGTGTTGCCTTTAGAAGGGAAAGTGCTTCCTGGTCCTTTACTTTTCCATAAGTTATTATAAATTTTTGTTGATCCATTGCCACTTGCTCTGTAGATAATAACCCTTAGGGATGACCCTATAGGACAGAGTAGAACTGCCCCCGAGGGTTTCCAAGGAGCAGCTGGTGGATTCGAACTGCCGACCTCTTGGTTAGCAGCCGAGTTCTTAACCTCTGCGCCAGCAGGGCTCGTGTTTATTCATAGTGAATGAGTAGTCTTTGATGATGAAACAATGAGCTAGCTCAGCTGCAGCTCTAAATCATGATCTTGACTGTATTAGCCAATTCATTCTCTCTCTTTCTTTAAGTGATGAACGAGCAAGATGTATGCAGGCCGATGTGGGGTTTTGTCGGGAAGGACAATACATGAATTGTTTTCTTAAAAACCAAGAAAATCCAACAATGGAAATAACAGGGTTTCATTCCCTCCTTGTTTCAAACCAGTCAGATCCAGACGAGCTATTCTTTCCCTATTATTTTGTTTTTCACTTTGACAGTCTCTTGCCAGTTTTCTGCTTATCAGCGCTTCCCTCAGAAAGAAGGAAAAGGAGATGAAACTATAACGTGTCAATTTGAGACACAGAGTCTGATACTAGCCCCATCCCTCCCGTGGAGTGTCTAGACATTCCCTGACCCCGGGGAGTGCTCAGAGCTGCCAGCCCTGAAAAGCTGTATCCCTACAAAACAACGCAGGACTCCAGGGCACACGCTCCATCCTTCTGACTTTTTCTCTGTCCTTGTTGCCGATACACCTTCACCCAAGTAGAGGCTTGGAGACAATTAGACTGGGATGGTTAGAAATACAACCATTAGACACAGTGATTTGCTAACATGAAATTTGCCTTTAAAAATGAGGAATAGCCAGTTCTGCTTCAAATGACTTTGAATTTAGAGTCCTTTCTCTTACTTCCAGGCTTATCCATAACTTCCAAAAACTACATTTTAAAAAAAAATGGAGGACTCGGACAGACATGGCTGTGGCAGCATGCTTGTCCGTTTTCCCACTCTTGCCTCTTCTGTAATATTCTTTAGACTCGGACAGACATGGTTGTGGTAGCACGCTCGTGCGTTTTCCGATTCTTGCCTATTCTGTGATATTCTTTGGACTCGGGCAGACATGGCTCCGGCAGCATGCTTGTCCGCTTCCCACTTCTGCCCTTTTGAATATATGCCGAATTAAACTTTCTTTTTGCTTTACTAAACTTTGTGATGTTTTTCCCCTACAACAGTTAATGGCGTAGTCGTCCAGGATCTGAAGCTACGAATCCAGTCAACTTCGAAGAGACCTGGACTGCGGAGCAGAAGCCGGGAAAGAAAGGTCCTATCTTCTGGACCCACATGTTCCCACTCCATGTCCCTCTGACATTGATGGGGTGAGTGCTCTCGGAAAACGAACCTTTGCTTATTCTTTGTTGTTCTCTTTCTCATGTTTTCTTCAGTTTTGTTTGGCATATTTGTTTGAAAAACCAGTTGATTGATTAAGGAGAATCTTTCTTAGATTTTTGCTTCATCGTTTGGTGAAGAGAGACATTTAGTAACTCTTTAAGTGCACTGCAGTTTAGGCCTGGATTCGGGCATTTGAACAGGTGATTCTATTTTCAAAGAGCTGTGAGTCACTATCAGCTGCAAAATTTGGACTTTTTTGTGGCTCAGAAAAAACCTGGAAAACAGTGCTCTGTTTTGCCAAATTCTCAGGCGGAGGTGGCAGCTCCTGACCTGTGTTTTGATATTTAAGGGGGGAAGTGGTAGTTCTGTACCTGTTTTTTCCATTGAATTGAGTCGATCTTACCAAAAATTGCTGTCTACACTTTTAGAAACTAGGACCCCCATATCCTTGTTTTGTGTGGTGTTATCTGGTGAGTTTATGCGGTCTTTCTGTCTCCTTTTGTTCTAAGAGCTTGCTTCTGGCCTCGAGCATTGCGTCTAAGTTTGTCTTGTATTAGATCGGTGGCTATGGCTCAGAATTGCTGTTTTTTGTAAGGCTAGTCATAGAACCTCAGTTCCTTTTTCATCCAGAAAAAACAGCGTCTTGTGTCTGTCCTATGATTTAGATTTTTAATAGCTACTTGCAGAAACTTTGATATAACTTGGTCTATTTGAAAGGTACACTAAGATCTTTATGTTTTATATTATGTCAGTCTTAAAAGTGAAATCTTTTTAAGTAACTTAAGCTAGATATTATATGAAATGTGTTTTATTTAAGGAAAAAGCATAGTTTTGTCTTAAAGTATCAGTTCCAGAACAGTAAAAAAGAAAGAAATTAGCTATCTTTTGTCGTTCAAAACGCCTCCATCAATTTAAACGTATGTAAATGTCTTCCATGAGTCAAGAGAGTGAGGGCGGCACGATCAGTCCTCCCCACCTCACAGTCTCCAAGGTCCTGTAGGTCCAGGGACCCTTTTGAAAGACCCCTTTCCAGCTAGGTGGAGACGCTTTTAAGACAAAAGATAAGAAAAATTGCTGCTTTGCTACAGTTATCAGAAATTGGGTAGATCCTGATCGTAGAAGTGTAAACAAGTTCTCTCTATTATAGGGGACTTTTAAGAAGTAAAAAAAATAGAAATCACAATGAGACACACCTGAAGTGGCCTGGAAAAATGTTTCCAGCAGTAGCCAAACACTTAAGGTTACATCCATATCAATGAATTGGTCAAGTGAGCAAAGACTTTATGATTTCCAAAGCCAGTTGATAAAATCTTTAAGGGCTAAAATTAGATTGGGAAAAATACCAGAAGTAGTAAAAGTTGAATGAAATCTTAGAATGTTTAAATAGACTTTTCTTTCAACAACAGTTACATTTTATGATATATAGGCTTAAAATAATTTTGACATTTTGGGTAACTTATTGATGTTATTAAGTTAATAGATACTTGTCATAATTTAAGTTTATATACTTTTGCTTTTTATGCCACAAGAGAAAGGGTAGACAGATATATATATTTTAAGTCTGCTATTGAGTGTTTGCCATTTAAAGGGATGTGCTGTAAGAGATATACAATGAAGGCAACCTTTAAGAGGTTTATTGAAAAAGAAATTTACTTGATATGGTCAAGTTTCATCTGTCTGACTAAAGTTTAATCATTTACTTCATGAGATTTTTAAGAGTTTTAATGTTAAATAGCATATAAAACAAAGAATTGGGTTTCTCTCAGTTAAAATAACAAAATTTTCTTTAATTTCTGAGTTAAAGGGTTAATTTATTCTTTGTGTAATCTGCCTGGAAAACTGAGGTTTGGCCTTTCATTAGAATAAGATTCCTGAGTCTGAATACTAAGCCTCATGGCTTTTAGAAAAGAAAGCTAAGGGTTTTACTTTAAGATCTTTGGTCAAATAACTTAAGTATTGTTTCACAGTGACCTATATTATTATCTCTTTATTGCTAACTTGGTCCCAACTTTATCTTTTTAAATCTAGCATTATCAAAGCCAATGGTTTTATTAGAGAATTCACAACATTTACCTATAAAGTTTTTTTTTTATTACTATTCAGGTATTTATAGATTTGATAATCTTGGTATATTGTTAGTACATCCTGACTATATGGTATTTTGTCTCAAAATTATTCTGCATTATATCTGAAGCTCTTTGAATATGGTTAATGGCTATATTTAGAAATATTTTTATCTGAAGTTTTTTTTAACTGATCTTCTTTGGCCTTTACGTTATGCTTATAATTAATTTCTATCAGGTCTTTCACAATTAAGAATATGGTTATCAATTAATCATAGCCATATTAAGTTTTGTCATCTGTAGATAAGTTTTTACTTTGCTGATTTGCTGAAAAAGTTTGACCAAAATATCTCAGCAAAAAGATGGGCTATGTTGGACTTGCTAAAAGGACTGTGACTAGACTGAATAACATTTCCAGAACTCCTATGCAGAAGCTGATGGGCTCACAGACTGCGGCTGATCCAGAATCACGTGGAACAGAAATTAATCACATCAGACTGAGTAAACGAAAGGAAACTATTTTTTTTTAATATTGCTGATATTTTAAGGTCCTAATTTCTGGATATAAGAAATCATTCTCCTTTCTCCTAAATTATCTAACTAATGGGTTTAGATATTGTAACTCTTGGATTAGAAGTTCCTGTTGGTAAACTTAGCAAAGTTCTAAGTATCATAATCAGAGAAGTGTTTGAATTTTGAGCTATGATTTTACAAAATAGAACAGCATTAGATTTCCTGTTAGTCTCTTAAGAAACAGTTTGTGCCTCAATAGATAAATGTTGCTGTATTTATATTAATACTCAGTCTGAGGTTTTGCAGAATGTAGTTGCTGTTGAGGCACAGGAAAAGCAGTTACTGATGCTGCTTATGTAGAGACAAACACCTCATGAGATTTGTTTCCTTGGTTCAAAGTCCTCAGGGTCATGGTTTCATTGGTTGTTTCAGACAATTGGCCTAATATAATTGTTAGTGTTTCTGTTTTATTTCCTAGTTTGCTGTATGGTGCCTGGGATCTTAAAAACCAGATGATGTCCAATTACCACTTATTGAGCATTTTTGAGAAAAGATTCTATAATAAGATCATGATCCAAAGGAAAGAATAATGAGAGAGTTGTATATAATTCTCCTGGAATCCAGATTTCTGGCTTTCAGGGAGTTTGAGGCAACCCACACGGGATATTTGCCTTTGGGTGTCCTCTTGAACCTTGAGCTTTGAGGAAAAAACTGGTTCCTGAAGATACTTTGAGTCAAACAATGGTCCAGATAAACTAGTAAGACCATTTTGCTCTGGGTATTGAGCTTTTTTTTGAAGAATTCAGTCAGTTTTAGGAAATTAACTTCAAAGATCAGACTGAGAGTTATGTTTAGGGTAAATTAGTAACTAGTTTAAGCAGTATTTAAGACAATGTTGTATGAAATACCTCTGTAAAGTTTGTAATCAAACTGTCACCCTCTTACGATGCAGAAAATTACGTATCTTAAAGAAACAAGATTCTCAGAGGAGACTGACCTCATGGCTCAGACTCTGTTTTATTTTTGGTTCCATTTCTGCTTCTGAGAAAGTGACCCATGACTGTTAATAGGTAAACCAAGGAAGGGCAGCTTGCCCTTGGGAAGAACACTTAATATGTTTTAAACAGACTAACTGAAGACCTCCTAGAGGAAAGGTCCATCCTGTATTATCTTGCTGATCATTAGTTCTCTAATGAAAACTTGTCACATGTAAATTTTTCTATATTTTCTGTTTCTTCTAGACAAACTTTGTGTGCTCCTTATGGATATATGTTTCTGTGTAGATATGTTTCTAATTTAGATGATTCCTTTCCAACTAATAGTGAATTTGTGTAGGCAATCTCTTGTTTAGATTCCTGATGAATGCATGGACAATGCACTTCGGAAACTTTAGGATTATCTTTAAGTATTCATAGTAGCAATGCTAGTAAATACTGGAAAGGTAATGTTCAATTGTTACACATTGTAAAATGAAAGTCAGAAGAAAACCCACTGGTCCAACACTCAGGATATTGTTGGTAGCTTTATTTCCTACATGTGGTATAGCTGAATTGGAGAAATCTTTAAGAAAATTTGTCAGTCACTATGGGACAAATAACAGACGAGATAGAAGCACAACAGTGATCTCTGATCTCATAAGCCAAGGTGACATGAGATAACAAAATAACCTTAGATTTTTTTTATTAGTCCAAGAAAGTGTAGTCCGTGCTGTAGACAAGATATACATAGAATTAAACAGCAAGCTACTTGATTACACATTGTCACACCCTTACAAACACCAGATCTATTTGGTTGGTTACTATCAGGAATAAGTACATGGGCTAGATCACTACTGCAAGGGATAGTAATATTCTTAATCTACATCCTGACAGTATTAGCCACAATAAGATTTATCCTGTATTGTCTTACACACCTAAAAGGCAAAAGAAGGCCTCAGGCTAAAACGTTGATGTACACTGAGTCTGCCCACTCCAGCAATGCCATTGATGGGAACATCGCTCTTACTCAATACCCTGGTGAAGAACCAGATGGTATCTGGTGGAAAATCAGCACCGTGAGTTTAAAGAGCCTGCAATGGCCACCATCTAGGAGCTTGACTAAGTCCAGGTATTGATCATCGATGTGTTATCTCCAATCTCTGATCAAAAGGAGGGACTGATTTAGGAAATAATATAGGAGTTATTATTCTCTCTCCTTGAGCGTGGAGAATTGTGACCCAGCTAGGGCTGAGCCCTCACAGACTCACAAAGACACATCAACTGGGCCCTGAGATAAGACAACAGATGGGACAATCTCAGAAATTATCTTAAGGAAGTTTTCACAAAAGGGCAATAAAATCTAACCCAAAGGACTTCTCACCTTTTGTCTTTTTCTTTTCACACTTAGTGAATAGGAATTTGTTGGACCAATGAAGACCCTCCTGACTTTCGTAACTGAAACCCATACCAATGATTGTTAAGAAAGATGATTCAAAATATAAGATTATAATTTCTAGCCAATCAGTGAAAAAGTGACGATTTCAATGATTCTACCCATTTTGTGATGTTGATATATACTGATGATTCTGTAACCTTCCTTGGACTCGGACAGACATGGTTGTGGCAGCACGCTTGCCTGTTTTCCGATTTTTGCCTATTCTGTAATATTCTTTGGACTCGGGCAGACATGGCTCTAGCAGCATGCTTGACCGCTTCCCACTTCTGCCCTTTTGAATACATGCCAAATAAAACTTTCTTTTTACTTTAAAAAAAAAAAAAATGGATACAAACCAGGACGAAATGCTTCTTGATTTGGATAACTTCTGTAGATTTTACAGCAATTCCATTTCCCTACTGAGTTCCATTACTAATGAATCCCACAAATATTGATATGTGCAGTTTATCTATACGGAACCCTGGTGGTGCAGTGGTTAAGAGCTATGGCAAACTACGGCTGCTAACCAGAAGATCGGCAGTTCAAATCCACCAGCCACTCCTTGGAAATGCCATGGAGCAGTTCTACTCTGTCCTATAGGATCGCTATGAGTCGGAATCGACTCCTTGGCAACAGGTTTATAGCTTATCTATAACTATCCCAACTTAAAACTGGTATCTCATATGAAAGCAAAAAACCAGTTGTCATCGAGTTGATTCAGGCTCATGGTGACCACATACGTGCCAGAGTAGAAATGTGCTCCATAGGGTTTTCAATGGCTGATTTTTCAGAAGCAGAGCACCAGACCTTTCTTCCAAGCATCTCTGCACAGACTAGAACCTCCAACCTTTGTGTTAACAGCCTAGCATGTTAACTGTTTACATATTATTCTCCATGAGAATAATTTTGCTCAGCCGTAAGGAGAAACAAAGTCCTGATGCCTGCTATGATGTGGATGAACCTTGAAAACATCATGCGGAGTGAACTAAATCAGTCACAAAGGGACAAATATTGTATACTCGCACTTACAGGAAATATCTAGAATAGGCAAATCATAAGACTAAAATTCATTAGTGCTTACCAAGGACAAGAGGGAGGGAGAGAGGGCCAGTCATTGTTCAGGAAGCTTTGAGTTTCTGTTTGTGGTGATGGGAAATTTGGCAACGGATACTGGTGATGTTCGCACAACATGATTAATGTAACTGATGTCGACTAAATTGTACACCTGAAAAACATCGAATTGGCAAATGTAGTGTTATATATATTTTTACAACAGTTTTTAAACAGCTAATGTAAATTCCTAAGATTGGTTCTTTGGGAAAGAAAACTATAACCAAAAAATGGCTTAATGTTATAATCATAGAAACAAAAGGGGATGGAGTGGGGGAAGCAAAAATAGGTAAAATAAGAAATGATCAGAGGAAATTGAAGTTACAAAGAAAATTAAGGGATTGAAACCAACTAGTTTGATCAATTCCATGAAAATACACTTGGAAACTTAGATTAAATGGATGATTTTCTAGATATACATGGTCTTTCCAGAAGAAATACAAATTCGAAACTGACTAATTATATAATCCCCGGAAAACCCATCTTGGATCCCTGGCCCTGCCACTCTGCTCCTCAATGACATAGTTCCAGATGGTTTCACAGTATTTTTTCTTTGAAAACACGATATTTGCACTGATATTTAAACTCTTTTAGATGATTAAAAAAGTAAGAAATGGTTCTAAATTTTTATTATAAAATAAGAAAAACATTCGTAGGCCAATCAAGAAATATTGCAAAATCTACAGACTAACTGATAAACGTTTAAATGACTACTAAATAGAATCTCAGTGAGATTCGAAATAAAAATTTACTGTGATGACTGGAGATTTATTTCAAGAACAAACCTAATTGTCAACATTAGGAAATTTATTAAATGCATTAATACCATCACAGTATACATAGGTCACCACCATTGGTGATGACAAGTATTTCTCAACACTCATTCTTCATTTAAAGAAAGAAAGAAAGTAACAATAGATGCATAAAGACATAGATATATAGACAAGGAGTCCCTGGGTAGTATAAACAGTTAAGTGATTGACTACTAGCCAAACAGTTGGCAGTTTGAAACCCCCTAGAGGTGTCTCAGAATAAAGGCCTGGCAATCTAATTCCAAAAGATCAGCCATTGAAAACCCTGTGGAGCATGGTTCTATTCTGACACACGTGAGGTCCCCATGAGTTGGAGTCGACTTGATGACAGCTACCAACAATAACAAAATATAAAGAGATATATCATATCATGGTAATTAATCACATTTCCAAATAATGTTTTCCTATTTTACATACATACATATATACTTGTGTATATATGTAATATAGACATAATATATATATATATTTGGTGCTTGTTGCCTTTGAGTCATGCCCTCAATTGCCTTCAATTCTGACTCATGGCGACCCATGTGTGCAGAGCAGAACTGTTCCGTAGGGTTTTCAAGACTGTGACATTTTGGAAGATCTCCAGGCCTGTCTTTTGAGGCACCTCTGGGTGGATTTGAGCCAGGAACCTTTCAGCTAGTCATCTTGACAAAAATGATGTATCTTTACATGTGTATTTAAACCCATCGGTGTTGTGTCAATTCCGACTCATAGTGACCCTATAGGACAGAGTAGAACTGCCCCATAGGATTTCCAAGGCTGTAATCTTTACAGGAACAGATCACCAGGTCTTTTCTCCTGCTGAGCAGCTGGTGGGTTTGGACTGTTGACGTTTTAGTTAGCAGCCAACTGCTTCATCATTCACCACCAGGGCTCCTGTATAAGTGTATACACATACATATATATATACGAAGAGAGAAATAAAGATTGAGATCCACCATGTTAAAATATTTAGTAAAACATCTGCGTGTGTGTACTCATTCTCAGTCTTTTTGTTTGAATTCCTGGTTGACGTCCGTCATTTAAACCCGCCATGCCCACGGGAGAATGCCATCGAGTGCCGTGTGCATCATCCTTTTGCTAACCTCCAGTCTTTGCTATCGAGATTTGCTTTTCCAATACAACAGTTCACCTGAAGGAATGTGGCTTTTACACGGTCTTTTCTCACTTAGTGTAATTCAGACCCTTAGAAATATTGATCAACAAATGGTGCAACAACATCCCTCGCCACATATGCACAATTATCTTGTGTTCTTGTCTTTATTGAGTGTCCCATTGAAAAGCTGATGAAAACTATAGATCCTGTTGTTGTGGGCTGTGGAGAAGATTCTAACTCATAGCAACCCCATGTGACACAGTAGAACTTCCCTATAGGGTTTTCTAGGCTGTAGTCTTTACAGAAGAAGATTGGCAGGTCTTTTCTCCCAAAGAGCCACTGGGTGGGTTCAAACCACCAACCTTTAGGTAAGTAGTCTTTGTACAGACCATTTGCACCACCTCCTTTCCTTTGTCCCCCAATTTCCTTCCTTCTTTATCTTCTTTCCTCTCTTTTTTACTATCTGTTCTATTCCTTTTATTTGTTCTCGTTTTCTTTGAAACGTGCAGTTCCCTCTATGTGTGTGTAACTGGCAAAGTCACTTTCCCAGTTTTAGGGAAATGAAGATTTCACACAGGCTTTCTTGTGTCTCGTATGTTAAGCAGAATTAAAGACTCAAGAAAAATTGCCAGCAAGTCAACTCTGACTCATGGGGACCCTGTGAGTGTCTGCATAGAATTGTCCTCCACAGGATTTTCAAAGGCTGATTTTTCAGAAGCAGATTGCCAGGACTTTCTTCAGAGTTACCTCTGGGTGGTTAGCAGTGGAGTGTGTGAACCATTTGCACCAACCAGGGATTCCACTGTAACAACAGCTTATGTTTATTGAGGGCTTGCTCTTTGCCAAGGAGCCCTGGTGGTGCAGTGGTTAAGCTCTCTGCTGCTAACTGAAAGGTCAGCGGTTAGTACCTACCAGCCACTCTGAGACAGAAAGATGTGACAGTCTGCTTCTGTAAAGATTTACAGCCTGGGAAACCCTATGGGGCAGTTCTCCTCTGTCCTATAGGGTTGTTATGAGTCAGAACCGACTTGACGGTAGTATCTTTTTCTTTTTACTCTGTGCTAGATGCTGAATGAGGCTTTGAGCATCTGAAATGGAAGCACATTGGACATTCTGTTCAGATGTTGCCATCCCTTCTTGTGCTCATCAGTAGTCATTTCTCAGAAAACCATCCAGCATTAAAGAAAATGGTAAAACCAGCTGGCACTGTAGGGTATACGTTATCTTACATCAACTTCTCAAGACCTCTGGGATGTGGAATAAGGATCATAATCTTTAGTGGGAATCCGGGGATGGACGCAGAATTCGACATGCAAAACTTAACCACAGCTAGCAGATAGACAGGAATAAAATTTGATCTAAGATTTTCTAACTCCAACTCCAAACATTTGCCTGTCCGTCACATTTCTTATGTGGACTTAATGAAAATAGGCATTAATCAGAAAGGTAAATGCCATCTCTGAGACCAGAAGAACTAGATGGTACCCAGCTTCCACTATCGACCATTCCGATCAGGGTCACAATAGATGGACCCTGATAGAATGTGAGAATAACGTGGAACAGAACTCAAATCTTAAATCGCCCAGACTTACTGGACCAGTTAGACTAGATGACTCCCTGAGACTATGGCCCAGAGATACTCTTTAAACCTTGAACCAAAACTATCCCCTGAGTTCACCTGTTACTGAAATGACAGATTGGCACACAAAATAAAGGATATTACACATGAGTAAGGTGCTCCATTTAAAAAAAAAAAAAAAAATCTCTAAGGGACCAAAAGATCAACAATGACTTTAAAGTAAAGATGAGAAGATAAGGCGGCAGGGAAACTAGAGCACTGGAAACAGAACAACCAGAAAGCAATTAAAGAGAATGTTGATTCATTGTGAAAAATTTACTAATGTCACTGAGTAATTTACACAGAAATTGTCCAATGGGAACCTAATTTGCTGTGTAGACTTTCACTGAAAACATGATAAAATATTATTTAAAAAAGAAGGTAAATGCCGTAATTTGCATTAGGCAATTATTAGACAACTATGTAAAATGGCTGCAGAATATTATGAGACCTTCTAGATTAAGCTTGTGCACTGAGAGTCCAAAACCCTATTTTTCCTTCAAGCCTCCTTTCCCCAAGTCACTCCAGCTATTGATTCTCCAGCGGAACAAATACTCTCACATTCCTCCCCTCATTGTAGAATTGAAGGCCTGGTGTGTTTTCCTCCCTTTTCAATCTTGGCATCTCTGGAGTTCGTAAACCGTCACAGCGGCCACCTCAGTGAGGGTAGAAGCTATAGGTCAACTCCACACAATAGCCTAAGACTATATTTCTAGGTAGGTATTATATGAGTACGGGCAATGGTGGTTCAGTGGTGGAATTCTTGCTTTCCACGCAGGAGACGTGGGTTCAATTCCTGACCAATGCACCTCATGCACAGCTACTACCCATTTGTCAGTGGAGGCTGTGTGTTGCTATGATGCTGAGTACATTTCAGTGGAGCTTGCAGACTAAGACAGACTAGGAAGAAAAGCCTGGAGATCACCTTCTGAAAATCAGCCCATGAAAACTATGTAGATCACAAGAATCAATCTGCAATTGGTCATGGGGATGGTGAATGACTAGGTAGTGTTTTGTTCCATTGTGCATGGGATTGCCGTGAGTTGGGGGTTACTCGATGGCAGCTAATGACAACATAAGAATTATAATTAAAACTTGTATAAGATTTCTTTAACTATAATGTAATGCTAACAAACCTATCTTAAATAATATAAACCCTCTCTTCACTTATCAAAATGATTAGGTTCCAACGACCAGGTCGTTACGTGAAATTGGTGTTACTTGAAAATGGAGGATGACCACATCAAATCACAAAATGGAGGATGACTACATCATTACATGACTGCTAAGTTACGTCATTGTATAACTTCCAAGATGCATCATTACGTCACTTCCAAGTTGCGTCATTACATAACTGCCAACTTACATCATCACATAACTGCCAAATCGCATCATCACATAACTGCCAAACCACTGAAAATCGCGGTCCACGCAAGCTGACACATAACCTTAACCATCAAAGCCAGCGTTACTCTCGCCTTGCACCTCACCGTTCATTACTGCCAGACACACGTCATTAATGCACAAAATAGCTGGATAGTAGAATTTTTGCTATGGCTGTAAATGTGAAAGGTCAGATAACGAGACAGTCGCTACATGAGGAGAAGGTGTAGTTCTGAAATTAGATCCATTTTTATTTGCATGTACTACTGTCGCATCTCCTTTGACAGGTGATATAAACAAGCCTGTACTCAGCCTGTCAGTATCTTTAATTTCTTTTTTTTTTTTTAATCATTGCACTTTAAGTGTTGAATAAGAGTGGTGATAAAGGGCATTATCTTAGTCATCTAGTGCTGCTCTAACGGAAATACCACAAGCGGATGGCTTTAACAAAGAGGAATTTGTTTCCTTACAGTAAAGTAGGCTAAAAGTCCAAATTCAGGGCATCAGCTCCAGGGGAAGGCTTTCTCTCTCTGTCGGCCTTCTCATCCATATTCCCCCCGGACTAAGAGCTTCTCCACGTAGGGACCCCAGGTCCAAAGGACATGCTCTGCTCCTGGCACTGCTTTCTTGGTGGTATGAGATCCCCCTGTCTCTCTGCTCACTTCTGTCTTTTATATCTCAAGAGATTGCCTCAGGACACAATCCAATCTTGTAGACTGAGTCCTGCCTTACTAATACAACTGCCACCCATCCTCCCTCATTAACATCATAGAGGCAGGATTTACAACACATGGGAAAATCAAATACCAGGAATCATGGCCCAGCCAAATTGATATTGGGGGACACAATTCAATCCATGACAGGCATCCTTGTCTGGTTCCCGTTCTCAAGGGAAATGCTTTTAAACTCTCTCCGTTTAGGACGATGTTGGCTGTTGGCTTTGCATAAACGCCCTTAATTTTATTGAGGGATTTCCCTTCTATTCCTATTTTGTTGAGAGTTTTTATCACGAATGGCTGTTGGCCTTTGTCAAATGCCAGTATCTTTAACTTCTTGATGCTGCCAATAGCCCTCTGTATTCAGGCGTTCATGTTGCTGTACGCTCAAATATTTGCGAGGTTGAGAGCTTTCTGCCTGAATGCATTTGCGTAGATGTGTAGGTGTGTACATGTGTGTAGGTGTGTATGTGTGAGTGAGAAAAACTAATTAGTTTTCTAGTATCTTCCTTATTCTTGTCTAAAATACAGAGTAAACCCTATATTAAATGGAAACAAACTGTCAAATTTATATTTCTGTCGGTTTTCAGCTCTGGTTTAATATGTATAGAGTGATAATACGAAAAAATAGCACATCTATTGAAGATTAAAATATATTTTTGTGTGATTGTGAGGATTCACAGTCTGCTTTGTGTATTTATTCAGAGGAATATATATATGTTAAGATGGGGTTCTGTTCCAGTCGCTCCATCATAAGCCTGAAGTAAATCAAATACCTTTTTTTTTGTTTCGTTATTATTGCCTTTTATTATCAGTATCTTTATAAATCTTTGTCTTTGGGGGTTGGACACATTACGTATAAGAATCTGCTAGTGAACATCTGACCATGATAAACTCAGCAAATCACATGCCGCAACATTGTATGTGGGGCATATTACTAAGGTTAAGACGTACAAATCAAAAAACCAGATGCTTTTAAGTGTGGTTCATTGTAACTCAAATACGTTAAGTCAGGGCCCTACCTGCATATGTGTGTGTGTGTATCTACATCCGTATACATATTCGTATCTGTAGCTGTTATCTGCAGCCGTATCTCTATCTCTGTCTTGTTGTTCATGGTGGAAATCTTGGACACCACATTATTTTGAAACACAAGCTCAGGTTGGAAAAGCTGTCCCCGTTTTTGCCAACGCTTCCTGGTGTAAATAAAGAAGGATGACGCTGGGGAGATCTTCTCCCTCCCCTCTGTGGTTTGCCCCTGTGTGTCCTCAAAAGGCAGCCGGGAAGAAATGGATTAATTAGTACCACGGGGAAGTGATCCCTCCTGTTCTGTGCACTGTGCAGTAACTAGAAAAAGGTGCCTCTCGCAGGCAAAATGGTTCCTGATTAAGACGGTTCGTTTCAAGGAAAGTTTGTCACACAAAGCAAGGAAATAGAGATTATAAAGCCAACGCAAGTATTATGGATGGTGTCTATTTTTAATTTTCTCTGAGGCTGTATGCATTAACTGGGGTTGGGGCAAAATGACTAGAATTGGATCTGCAAGCAGAAAAGAGGGAGGGAAGGAGGGAGGGAGGGAGGAAAGGGGGAGAAAAGAAAAGAAAACAAAACAAATAGCTTATATTTGTGGGAGCAAAAGAGTTGCAATATTGACAGTGTTCAGAATTTGCAAAGGGATTGCCAAATGATCTTTACAAATCTCTCTATACAAACTTTAAAGATTCAAGTTTATCACCATCTAATAGAAACCATCTTATTAATGTTTTCAAAATATATATATGTATATATATATATATATACACAATGTATACACACATATATATACACACACATGTAAGCACACATATACACACATAAACAAATATAGACATATATACACACATATATATACACAACCCCCCCATATATATGTAGGTAGCCCTCGACTTTCAATGGAGTTACATTCTGACAACTCCGTCTTCCGTTGGTTTTGATACAAGATGAATATCTCATTAAAAAAAAAACATTATTATTGCCTTTTATTATCAATATCTTTACAACTCTGATCTTTATTTGACTTTGGGAGTTGCAAACATTACCTATAAACATACAGATATATTTTAATACATACATATATTAAAAAATAGACAAATCATAAAAAAATTAGAGGATCATATGCACAATTCGTCATAACTGAAATACATCGTAAGTCAGGGACTACCTATATATACATGCACACATATACGTATATTATACACCTGTATATGTGTGTGTGTATATATATATATATATATATAGAGAGAGAGAGAGAGAGAGAGAGAGCCCCAGTAACACAGTGCTTAAATGCTCAGCCGCGATGGGGTCGTTCTTCTCTGTCCTGTAGGGCCACTATGAGTCAGTATTGACTCAACGGCAACAGATTTGCTTTCGGTTTTCATCGATATATATAACACGCACATATATCGGTTGTTGTCAAGTTGATTCTAACTTATGGCAACCCCATGTGTGTCAGAGTAGAACTCTGCTCCATAGGATTTTCAATGGTTGATTTTTTGGAAGTAGATTGCCAGGTCTTTCTTCTGAGGTGCCTCTTGGCATCTTTAGGTTGGAGCTGAGCCCCTAACCATTTGCAGTACCCAGAGACTCCAGATATACATGTACACATATACTTACTGTTAAAAAATAATCAGAACTCAAAGAAATTGAAACAAATTGAAAATTTATTCTGAGCAGTCATTCTATCTGCGTGCAGGGAGAGCGTTTCGTTTCTAAAAACCAATGGCTGAAGGCAGGCTAGTTACAATACTTAAAAAATAAACCTTTCAATTAGCTCAAAACAATAACATAATATTTAATGGTTTCATACTTTAATAGACAACTTATAAATTGGAGGAGCGGAGTCTCCCTGCATGAAGGAAAAATGTGCACAGAAATATTCCTGAACATTGGAGATTTTCCAGAAGCTTAACTATTTTTTTTCTTAGCGAATGCAAGTTTTCATGGTTCCCAAGTACTCAGTGGTTACCGAGTTAATGTGAAAAAGTAGCTGCGGGACAAATTGTCCACAACTACCACGGCCCCCACCAGACTGAGTCCAGCCTAACTAGATGGTGCCCGGCTACCACCACTGACTGCTCTGAGAGGGATCACAACAGAGGATCCTGGACAGAGCTGGAGAAAATATAGAACAAAATTCTAACTCACAAAAAAAGACCAGACTTACTGGCCTGACAGAGACTGGAGAAACCCTGAGACTGTGGCCCCTGGACACCCTTTTAACTCAGTAATGAAGTCACTCCTGAGGTTCACCCGTCAGCCAAAGATTAGACAGGCCCATAAAACAAAACGAGACTAATGGGGCACCAGTCCAGGGACAAGGACTAGAAGGCAGGAGGGGACAGGAAAGCTGGTAATAGGGAACCCAAGGTTGAGAAGGGAGAATGTTGACATGTCGTGGGGTTGTTAACCAATGTCGTAAAACAGTATGTGTACTAACTGTTTAATGAAAACGTAGTTTGTTCTGTAAACCTTCAACTAAGGTACGATTTAAAAAAATTCTAAAAAGATAACTTCAAACCAACATCATAAAACAATTTGTCTAAAAATTGTTAAATGGGAATCTAATGTGCTGTGTAAACTTTCACCCAAAACACAATAAAATATTATTTAAAAAAAAAAGTGCGGAAAATTTGGCCCTTCACCCAGTGCTGACTATTGTGACCTCTTGAAATTTAAATTAAGGAGGCCCACAGTCTTTTTCATCAAATCTTGAGGTAATAGTTTTTTGTTATTCACTACCGTTTTCAAACCTGGAAAGACAAATTTACAGAGCAGCTTTCGGTAAAAAGAAAAGAAAAGAAAAATGAGTCAATATTGTTGTAGTTAGGGTCAGGCTTTGTTATGGTTTAATTTTTTGTTTTATAGATGAGAAAAACCCTTTAATATCAAAGTAAAATGTCTATTATGTTTTTCTTTCACATTTACACACATACATATATACACACACATATATACACATATACACACATATATACATACATACACACACATATATAATAGTTTTGTTCCTCTGTTGATTTTCTATGATCTTAATCTCCTGCTTTAAATGGATGATTTTAATGTCATACTTCCTGTTCATGCTTTCCGTTTCTTCACCAGATGGACAAGCACATAAATTTCCTACAGGTTTGCTTCATCAACTACTTAAAAGTATCAACTTTCATGTGTAAATAATAGAAGAGGAGACTATTTTAAATGAACCCATTGGATCAGACATATAGATCATATGAGTTTAATAATATCAGCACAACAGAAACACATAGAAAAATATTAACAAGAAGGTTACAAATATATTTTGCTTACAACCTTGCATATTTATTTTATGAACTATGACGAGTTCTCAATTTAAAAATGGCAACTACTCGTAAAACAATCCCACAGCCTAAATATTGCAACTGATTTAAATCAATCTGTGTTACTGTCCTAGAATTCCATTCATGAAACATGAAGGGATTTTCCATGTAAGGTTAAAAATAAGGAATAAAAATCTGGAGGATTTAGAGGGGAAAAAATCAAGCCTTCATACAATACATATATATGATTCTGAATGAAATATATCTGCTGAGATCTTTTGTATAGTACAAATAGCTCAGGAAGGGATGAAGAAGTAATGAGGATCTAAAAGGGAGAAGCCTTCCAAAATCATGGTATTCGTAGAATCAATCTTACGACTCATTTTCCATAATTTCATTGAAAGAATTTTTTTAAAACATAGGAAGAAGCAGCAGCCTTGGGAACTTGCTTTTTTTTACAACTATGCATTTAAAGTCAAGATTTCCAATTTAAAAGTAAAAGCAGCCAAAGATTTATCAGTTCATATAACTACTTTTTTTCTTTCTAAGCTTTGGGGGGGGGGGGGGAGACTGGTTATTAATGAAGCTGATTTCTTTGGATATATACATTTTAGATGAACCGAAGCCGTCTAAATTTGATCTCATTTTCAAATAAAGAAAGTGTTCTCTTTCTCATTCACTTTTCTTGGTGGGGGGATCTTAGGCTTATTTTGTCTTCACAGAAACGCATATGCTAGAATTAACAAAAAGCAATAGAGACAGCTGGTGGTGCTGAGATGAATTTTTCAAAGAAGAGATCGTAAAAGTTATGAAGGAAAATAGAACAGTTCATTTGGAATCTTTCTGCGTTACCTAGATACCTTATTATTCAGTAGATTCTACCGCTTATCCATTCTCCCCACCTGAATATTTGGGCATGCCAAATATGATTATATTGTTGTTCTTAGGTGCTGTCAAGTTGGTTAGAACTCATAGGGACCCTATGTACCACAGAATGAAACACTGCCTGGTCCTGTGCCATCCTTACAATTGTTATTGTGCTTGAGCCCATTGTTGCAGCCACTGTGTCAATCCATCTCATTGGGGGTCTTCCTCTTTTTTGCTGACCCTCCACTTTACCAAGCATGATGTCCTTCTCCAGGGACTGGTGCCTCCTGACAACATGTCCAAATTATATGAGACTAAGTCAGTCTCATTGTCCTCGCTTCTAAGGAGCATTCTGGTTGTACTTCTTCCAAGACAGAATACGGTTATAGTATTCAATTTATTTAACAGACTCTTGAGGTCATGGAGCCTTTTGAATGTTCATTTTTGAGATCGACTGGACATCATTACAATCATGCTTCTGAAATAACAGTTCCATACAATGCTTCTGATTTTTGAAAATGGCAGTGAGTGGTCAAGAAGATATGAGATTGACAGATTGTGAAAACGTTAGTAAGAGGGAGCCCAGGGTCTAATCCTAATATATCTTGTTCGAGTAAGACAGAACCAGAAAATGAGTGGTGTTAACACTTGAATCCACCATCTGGCCAGTTTTTCCTACTGTGGTGGCTCGTGTGTTGCTGTGATGCTGAAAGCTATTCCGCCGGTATTTCAAATACCAGTAGGGTCACCCATGGTGGACAGGTTTCAGCAGAGCTTCCCAACTGAGACTAGGAAGAAAGGCCTGGCGATTTACTTTTGTAAAACCTTATGGATCACAACAGAACGTTGTCTGATACAGCACTGGAAGATGAGTCCCCTAGGTTGGAAGGCACTCAAAATACTCAGTGGCCACAGCCATGGACTTGAGCAGACCAACGGTCATGAAGATGGCACAAGACTGGGAAACACTTCGTTCTGTTGTACACATGGTTGCCATAAGTTGGAGATAACTCAGTGGCAACAAAACAACAACCAAACTGCGGTCAACCTGTCTAATATGGATAAACACCGTTACCCACTTCCAATTGGTTCTCCGTAATGTGACTTCTAGAAACAGTTCTACGTCAATCGTGAGATATGCAGCTTTGACGTAACTGACATGATTTTTACCTAACTTATTTTCCCTTCCCTTCTTGACATTTATCCTAATAGAAAAAAAAAGGAGGGAGAGAGAGAGAGGAAGAGAGAGATGGCTATATGGTTGTAGTCAAATCCAATTTCACCTGGACCAAATCTACAATTGTGAGTCACCCATGGTGGACAGGTTTCAGCAGAGCTTCCCAACTGAGACTAGGAAGAAAGGCCTGGTGATTTACTTTTGAAAATCAGCCAGTGAAAACCTTATGGATCACAACAGAACATTGTCTGATACAGCACTGGAAGATGAGTCACCCATGGTGGACAGGTTACAGCAGAGTTTCCAGACTAAGATAGAGCAGGAGGAAAGGCCTGGTGATCTACTTCTTAAAACTAACCAGTGAAAAACCTTATGGATCCCAGCAGCGCGTTGTCTGACTCACTTGCTTTGAGTTCAACATCAGGAGGGATCAGTCTCTGGAGAACGACGTCATGTTTGGTGACTAGAGGGCCAGAGAGGGTGAGGGAGACCCTCCTGGGGATGGACTGGCACGGTAGTTGCAAAAATAAAAATGACAGGGATCGCCCAGGACCAGGCAATGTTTCGTTCTGTTGTACATGGGGTGGTCATGCGTCAGAGTCTACTTGACAGCAGCTATCTATACATTTTGGAAGACAAAACATGGCATATTTCATTTTTCCTACCAGCCTTCTGAAAATGCATCTGTAAGTATTAAATTTCTATAGCTTTGATGGCTAGAATACAAGAGTCTCTCTCTCTCTCTTTTTTCTTTTTTCAAAATCTTAGTCTTTATATTAAACAGCATTATCTTTTACATGGCTTAGAATATTTAAAAAGACCTCAATTTTTAACCAGCTCAAAACTGCCTTTCGTCATCTTCAAGAGCTAATAAATGATAATACTATTGCTGGTCCACATCTACCTTGTTGTTTTTTGGTTTTTTTTTAGAATATAAGAGTCTCTTCATTGTCACATTGACTCACAAATAACTTGCTTCCCAACGGAGCTGCATTAGAAGAATAGTATAATCATTATTTCATTTAAACTACAACCGAAGCTGTATGTCCCCCTCCATGTAGTGACCAGCCACTAGCCTGACAATTTCTCTGCACATCAGCAACTTGATTTTCAAGCAAACATTGAGATGAAAGAAGTGACCTGAGCAAGCTTCCCTAAAATCAGGTGTTTGCTCTCCTCTAGGGCATAAAGCAGGATGACCTAAAAATAAGTAAATTTCTGCACGCCTTCCTCACTGGTGGGTATCTATGGAAATGTCTTTAAATAAATAAATATTAAGCCAAATTCCATTGGATATTGCCTCTGCTAGATAAAGAACTCCGTTCGGATGAGGTTCTGCCAAATGGTTAAAAACCAGTTGCCATCAAGTCGACTCTGACTCATGGCGACCCCATGTGTGTCAGAGTAAAACTGTGCTCCATAGGGTTTTTAGTGGTTGGTTTTTCAGAAGTAGATCACCAGGTCTTTCTTCCAAGGCACCTCTGGGTCGTCTTGAATCATCAATGTTTAAGTTAGCAGCCACACGCATTAACTGTTTGTATCACCCAGGGACCCCTGGAATACCATTAGGGAAAAGGAAAATGGTGGTGGAGAGAAGCAGATATAACAAGCACGTGGCTCAGTGCTATGATCTGTTGCTGTTGTTGCTATATTCATACTAAATCTATTCAATTATACTATACTACAATTGAAATAAGAGCCCTGGTGGGGCAGTGGTTAAGAGCCATGGCTGCAGATCAAAAGGTTGGTGGTTTGAATCCACCAGTTGCTCCTTGGAAACCCTATGGGGCAGTTCTACTCTAGTCGGAATTGACTCAACAGCAACGGATAGATAGTATAGATATAATTGAAATATACTCTATTCAATTAAATATTCATGCTATTTAACTATTCCCCCTGTCTACCTCCTTTTCCTGGTCTTTTAAGTCAGGGGTAGTGATGGTGGCTGATATTTTAGGTTTCATGTAAGAGTATGAACAATTTGGTACTCACCCTGTAGTAGGTTGAATGGTGGCCCCACAAAAGAGCTATGTCCAAGTCTTCACCCCCAATCCCTATGAATGTGGTCTTATTTTTAAAAAGTGTGTGTCGGGGGTGGAGAGGTGAGTATTTGGAGATGTTATCAAGTCAAGGATGGTAGCTGAAATCATCCTGATTTAGGATGGCCGCTAAACCCAATCCCAGGTGTCTTTAGAAGAGAAAGGCAGACACGTGTTTGAGACACAGAGACCCACAGCAGACAAAGCCACGTGAAGATGCAGGCAGGGTTTGGAGTGAATTCCTTTTTGTCCTGGAAACTTCAGCGTTTGCTATTACGACCTTCAACTGATTGAAAGAGTCCCACTTACATGATGGAGGGCCATCCACCTTCCTAAAAGTCAACTGAGTGGAAATGTTGATCACGGCAACAAAGAACCTTCACAGCAACATCTAGATGAGTATTGACCGAACAAATGGGCACCATTGCCCAGCCAAGTAGACACATAAAATTAAGGAGCACACTGGCTACCACCACTGACTGCTCTGACCAGGATCACAACAGAGGGTTCTGGACAGAGCTGGAGAAGGATGTAGAACATAATTCTAACTCACAAAGGAAGGACCAGATTTACTGGCCTAAAGGAGACTGGAGAAACCCCAAGAGTATGGCCCCCAGACACCCTTTTGGCTCAGTGGTGAAGTTATCTCTGAGGTTCACCATTCAGCCTGGGAGTGGACAGCCCCATAAACCCAAATGGGACTAATGAGGTACAGTAGTCCAGTGACAAGGGCCAGAAGGCAGAAGGGGACAAGAAAGCTGGTGATAGGGAACCCAAGGTTGAGAAGGGACAGTGTTGACATGTCGTGGGGTTGTTAACCATTGTCATAGGGCAATATGTGTACTAATTGTTTAATGAGAAACTATTTGTTCTGCAAACCTTCATCTTAAGTGAGAATAGCAGCACAATGGGAAGAACGTAGTCAATGTCACTGAACTGTGCATGTAGAAATTTTTGAAACGGTGTATCTTTGGCTATGTGTATTTTCACCAAAAAAAGAGTTGAGAAGTTAGAGGGTTGACGTGTTGTGGGGTTGTTGACCAATGTCATAGAACAATATGTGTACTACTGTTTCATGAGAAACTGTTTGTTCTGTAAGCCTTCACCTGAAGTACAATTAAAAAAAAAAAAGCAATAAAAAAAAAAATTAACGAGCACAGATGGCCATCGAGCTCATTGACCCAACCCATTCTCCCCTCTATGGTGAATCTCTTTGTTCCTTTCTATTTCTGTTACTTTGGTGCAGGTTCTCATCATTCCTGCCTCAGGTTCCTGGATTAATCAGCTTCCTGACAGATGTCCTTCTAGAAGTAGTTGGCCCCGACTCAAGGCAACCTCACGTACAATGGAATGAAACGCTGCCCTGTCCTGTGCCATCCCCATGATGAATTGCAGATCAGACCCTTGTGAATCATCAGACTTTTGTGGGCTGATTTTCAGAAGTAGGTCACCAGGCCTTTCTTCCTAGTCCATCTTAGTCTGGAAGCTCTGCTGAAACCTGTCCACCACGGGTAATGATGCGGGTATTTGAAATACTGGTGGCATAGCTTCCAGCATCACAGCAACACGCAAGTCATTGCAATAAGACAAACTGACAGACGGGTGGTGGGGAAAATGGTATACCATCACCAAAAACAAGTGATGTATCTGTTATCACAGAAGCTATCACTAATGCTAATGAGTGAATACTAATAATACCAATATACCAATAAGCTAACACAATGACTGGACCATTGTGATCTACAGGGCTTTCACTGGATGATTTTTTGGAAGTAGATCGCCAGGCCTTTCTTCCTAGTCGCTCTTAGTCAGGAAGTTCCACTGAAACCTGTTTGGCATCACAGCAACACACAAGCTTCCACAGATAGAGGGGTGGTGGCTACACATGAGGTGCACTGGCTGGGAATCGAACTTGGGTCTCCTGCACAGAAGGCGAGAATTCTACTATTCAACCACCATTGCCTCTGTCCAGCAGTTGACCCTTCCAGTCTTCCATGTTGTGGCCCACATACGCACATTCTTAAATTCACACTACTAAAATGATGAGAAGTATTTCAGTGGTTCCTCAAAACTTTCCTTAGCAAGACGCTCAGTCACCTCCATAATCCAGCCCCTCCTGGGCTCTTCATCTTGATCTCTTGCTCACTTCTGCCCCAAATCCCATCTGGCACTCGCACCTCGCTGACTGCCGCCCTAGTGAATTATTATCACATCTTGGAACGAGGCAGTTCTGTCTTGCCTTTATATCAGAGCTTCTCAATCTTTCATGAACACACAGATTCAGTGGCATCACTAGGGTTGACGTCACCCAGTGAGGTAACTCATGGTGTCACCATCCCACCCCCGCCATGGACCACGCAGACCAGACCATACAGAACCCTTAGTGCTGTTTATTATTAATGTTAGTCATAGAATAATATGTGATAAGTATAGTTGAAAATTGCTTAAGTGTGATATTTCTTAGACTATATGAATACTAACAAAATTGTTTTGTAAAACCTTTCTACATTGGATTACAAAATTATTAGTCACAACTTTGTTAGTAACTGAGCGGAAGCCTTTTGTGCTGTTTCTCCTTCTTTTTAATTACTACTTCATTCTCAAAAGAGTTATTGATTTAGGTTCACAAATACTAATTACCACAACATTGTAGCTAAAACACCAGAAAATCTGACAAACTCAGCCACTATAAAAACACCAGCAGCAACAACCACAACATCGCGTGCTCATATCGCGTGCAGATGAAACCACGCGATTCATTGTAATTCGGTAATAAGGACAGCTCTGACTGGAGCACATTAGAAGGTTCAAAAAGTAAATCAGCATAGAGTTTTAGCCTTGGAGGTATTTTGATACATGTAAGCTGGGCTTCCAGAAACTGTTTCTGTTGTTATAAGTAACTACGGGGATATTTTCATAAAAAAAATAACAATAAGTTTCTGTTGAAACACCGCACAAAGATTTTATAGACAATGATTTTGGCTTCACCCCCTCTGACAGTGTCACCTGGTGCAATCCACACCCCCCACATCCCCCTAGTGACACCATTGTACAGGTCACCTGGGGATCTTGATCACCTGTGAAAGCTGATTCAATCATCTGGGATGGAGGTAGAGCTTCCACGTTTCTCGTGAGCTCTCAGGTGAGGTTGAGGGTACTGGTCCCCAGGCCTTACCCCGAGTGCTGAGGTTCTATGCCTTTCTACCTGGAAGCTCCTTGTCGTTGTTTTCGTTGCTGTCAAGTCGGCTCATGGCAACCTTACATACAACACAACGACACGTTGCCTGGTCCTTTGCCCTCTTCGTGATCCTTGGAATGTTTGAGTCTATTGTTGAGGCTATAGTGTCAATCCTTCTCATGGAGGGTTCCCTCGTTTCTGCTGACCCTCTGCTTTAATGAACATGATGTCCTTTTCTAGAGATTGGTCTTTCCTGATGACATGTCCAAAGTAAGCAAGACAAAGTCTTACCATCCTCATTCTAAGGAGCATTCTGGTTGCAATTCTTCTAGGACTGATACCCAGAAGGTAGACTACCCTTCTACTCTCAGCCCTCTTTAGCCCTGCCCCGGTTCTCAAGTCCCACCTGGGTTTGAGTCCAAGGAATCATGACAATCGAGAAAAGGATTTGTTTCCGCCTGGTTCCAGAGAAGCTCACGTTTACGGCTCCATGAGACTTGATGTAGATCGCCTAATTGCTTCTGTGTCTTTCCTGTATGTTGTGGACATAGTGATCTCAATGCTCCAGTTTTTTCCATCTTTGGAGGCACTCTCCTTAGCACAAGGGCTTGGCAATTACTGGATCACCTGAGACGTGCAATCAGTTAAGCTCTCTAGACTGCTAACCAAAACGTTGATGGTTCGATTCTACCCAGAGGCTCCTTCGGAAGAAAGGCCTGGCAATCTACTTCCCAAAAATCATCCACTGAAAACCCTATGGAGCACAGTTCTTCTCTGACACACATGGGGGGTCACCATGAGTCACAATCGCCTGAACAGCAATGGGTTTGGTTTGGGTTTCTTTGCTTTTTTTTTTTTTGGCAATTATTAGGCACTCATAAAATGTTACTGAACAAATAAATGTGCTTAGAAGCTCAGAAATAAGCACATTTGATTTCTGCAGCCGTCTCAGAACTAGTATAGAACTACCGACTCATTTTGAGTTGAAACCACTAAATAATCAGGAAATGATTTATTAGTAAACGTCTGAAATCATTGGAGGTCCTTGGGTTTTTAACCTTCAAATTATGGGCTGTTAAATCTCATTCCAACCCTCCTTTTCCTGCAGTGGTGTTAAAATATTCCTTGGGGTATCATAGTCATTGTTGTGTTACTGCTAAAATGCATAAAGCAGTTAGGGAAATATTCAAAATATATCGCATCGCAAGACCCTTATTACAGACAATAAGTATAACACCATCCATTTTCCTTGCTTAGAGAGCTGAATTATCATTTGCAAAAGCAATAGCCCTTGGAATATTGCTTCTAATAATCCTTTCCGTCACTCATGTATTTTTCTTAATTCATCTATGCACCCTTTTAAATGCAAATACAGAGCACCTTCCCAATATCTATGAAAATGAAATTCTCATCATGTGTGGAAATTTATGAGTTCTTGGAACTCTGTTCCTAGTGGCTGATTCTCTTTAGCATAGTTAAATATAGTTAAGTGAAAACTCTAATTTGGCCTTTTAATTCATCCTTGCAGAGTTTACTGCTCTTGGTCAGTGTGTAATTGTTGAATTGTTACTCTCTCTGGTCTCTGGGGCCCTGGTGGCACACTGATTAAGAGCTCAGCTGCTAACCAAAAGGTCGGCAGTTCAAATCCACCAGCTACTCCTTGGAACCCTATGGGACAGTTCTGCTCTGTCCTGTAGGGTCGCTATGACTCAGAATTGACCTGATGGCAACGGGTTTTTTTCTGATCTCTGTAGGCCTGGCCTAACCTGAGATCTGAACGGACCTACGCTTGGCTGCTTACATATTCTGAGAGCAAAACTGGGAACGGACATAGTGGCAGGCAAAACAGTGACCCCCAAAGACGTTCAAAGGAGCCCTGGTGGTGCAGTGGTTAAGTGCTTGGCTGCTAACTGAAAGATTGGAGGTTCAAATCCACCCATTGCCTCTGAGGGAGAAAAGACATGGTGATCTGTTTCCATAAAGACCACAACCTTGGAAACCGTATGGAGCAGTTCTACTCTGTCACATGGGGTTGGCTGGCAGTTCGAACCCACCTAGCAGCTCCATGGGAGAAAGACCTGGCGATCTGCTCCCATAAAGATGACAGCCTAGGAAACCCTATGGGGAAGTTCTACTCTGTCACATGGGGTCACTATGAGTCAGAATTGACTCGACAGCACCCAACAACAACAAAAAAGATGTCCACGTTCTATTCCCAAAACTCCAATATCCATTGCTGTTGAGTTGATTCTGACTCATGGTGACTCCACATGACAGAGTTGAACTGCCCCACAGAGTTTTCTTGGCTGTAATCGTTACGGAAGCAAACCACCAGGCCTTTCTCCTGTGGAGCCACTGGGTGGGTTTGGACCGCCAACCTTTAGGTTAGCAGTCAACTGCAAACCATTTGCACCACCAGGGACCCCTTACCCTATTCCCAGGCCCAGAGAATATGTCACCTTACATGACATAAGGGACTTTGCAAATGTGATCATGTTAAGGACCTTGGAATGGGGAGATGGCCCTGGATGATCCACAGGGACCCAAATGTGATCACAAGGGTCCTTGTAGGAGGAAGTGAGAGAAAACGATGGGATAATGGGAGAATGGTCAGAGATGCAGTGTTGCTGGCTTTGAAGATGGTGGGGGACAATCACTCAGAGAGTGTGGGTGGCCTCTTAAAGTTAAACGCATCATCCTCTAGGGCCTCAAAAACAATCAGAGCTCTGTCAACATCTTATTTTTATTCCACTGAGACCCATTGTGGACTTCGGACCTCCAAAATAGCGACAACAAATTGATGTAGCTTTAAGCTGCTTAGTTCGTTGGTGATTTTTGAGAGCTACAATAGGAAGCTAATACAGATCTAGTTACGTCTTGTAACCATTTCAACCATTTTCTTCTACAGTGTAGACTTAAAGAAGCCCTGGTGGCACTGTGGTTTAAGAGCTCGGCTGCTAACCAAAAGGTCAGCGGTTTGAATCCACCAGCCGCTCCTTGGAGACCCTATGGGGCAGTTCTGCTCTGTCCTATAGGGTCGCTATGAGCTGGAATCGACTCGACAGAAATGAGTTGGTTTTTGTTGTAGACTTAAAGGATGATGAGAGACGGTTTCTGCTTCCTTTGGTAACTGTGAACTTATAAGTCCTGAGATAAAAAAAGAAAAAAAAATCTAGTTGACCCTGTAAGCCATACAGCCATGTCCTCTGTTGGGGAACGAAACACAGCCGTAGTTACTTAGTGTCTCAGTTACCAAGTGCTGCTGTCACAGAGATGCCACAAGTGGGTGGCTTTAAAGAACAGAAATTTACACAGTTCAGGAGGCTAGACAGAAGTCCAAATCAGGGTGCTGGCTGTAGGGGAGGGTCCTTCTTTCTCTCTTTCAGCTTCGAAGAGCCTCTAGCAATTCTGGGAGTTTCTAGGCCCATAGATACATCTACTGTGTCTGTCTGCATATGACGTCTTCCACCTGAGTGTGCCTCTGTATCTACTGTGCTCTTTTTAGATATAATATTTTATGTGTTTTTGGGGAAAGTTTACACAGCAAATTAGGTTCCCATTTAACAATTTCTATACATGCTGTTCAGTGACATTGGTTGCATTTTTCACCATGTGTCAGCATTCTCATTATTTCCATTCTGGTTGTTCTGTTTCCCTTAATCTAGCTTCCCTTCTCCCCTCCCCTTACCTTCTCCTCTTTGCTTTAGGGTAAATTTTGACATTTTTGTCTCATAGGGATGATTATTTAATGGAGCACAGTCCTCACGGGTGATAATGTTTATTTTATGAGCTATTTGCCTGAATGGTGACCTGTGGGAGTGCCTTCAGTTCCAAGTTTACAGTATCTCAGGGAGATAGTCTTGGAGGTTCCTCTCATCTCTACCAGTCCAGTTAGTATGGTCTTTTTTAGGAATTTGAGTTTTGTTCTACATTTTTCTTCCATTCTATCCAGGATCTTTTATTGTGTCTCTGGTCAGAATGGTCGGTAGTGGTAGCTGGGCACCATCTAGTTCTTCTGGTCTCAGGATAGATGAGGCCATAGGTCATGTAGGCTGTTAGTCCTATAGACTAGTTTCTCCAGTCTTTGGTTTCCTTCTTTCTCTTTTGCTTCAGATGAGTGCAGAACAATAGTTGTATCTTAGAAGGTCATCTACTCTGCTCTTTTTTTAGCTCAGAAGTGGTGAGGTTCAGGACCCACCCAGTCAGGTATGACCTCATCAACATAACAAACAAAACCCTGTCTCCAAACAGGATCACATCTATAGGAACAAGGGTTAGGATTTCAACACATATTTTGGGGAGATACAATTCATTCCATAAACTTGGCAAGCGAAAAATCTTTTAAAATTTAAAAACCATGAGAGTAAGGAAAGACCTTTGTCTGGTTTTCTCTGCATTTGAAGCTTCCCAAGAGGAGATGTTATACCATGGAGTGCCAGACGAGCAAACAAGTGAGTCCTGGGGGAAGTACAGCCAGAATGTTAGAAGCGAGGATGACGAGACTTTGTCTCCCTTACTTTGGACACATCCATCATCCTTTGCAAAGAAGAGGGTCAGGGAAAATGAGAAAGATCTTCTATGAAATCGATTGACACAATACCCACTATAATGGACTCAGACATACCAACGATCATGAAGATAGTACAGGACTGGGCAATGTTTCGTTCTGTTGTGCATGAGGTGACAATGATTCAGAGCCAACGGGTCTAATTGCATTCATACACCATCCATCTGTTAGTTTTCATATTGTGGTGGTTTGTGTGTTGCTGCAATGCTGAAAGCTATGCCACTGGTATTTCAAATCCCTGCAGGGTCAACCATGGTGGACAGGTTTCAGCATAGCATCTAGACTAATAGAGACTAGGAAGAAAGCCCTGGTAATCTACTTCCAAAAATCAGCCAATGGAAACCCTATGGCTCAAAACAGAACATTGTCCAACTCGCTTACTTTGGACACATCAGGAAGGACTGATTGCTGGAGAAAGACGTCACATTTGGTAGAGGGTCAGCAAAAAAGAGGGAGACCTTTCAAGAGATGGATTGATACAATAGCATGACAATGGACTCAAACACACAATGATCACGAAAATGGTGCAGGACCGAGCAAGGTTTCATTCTGTTGTTCACAGATTTGCCACGAGTCAGAGCTGGCTCGAGAATGACTGTCAGCAACAGTAAGATCTCCCCTCTCCTCTGCTGTTCATGATCAATAGCCAGTTCTCCTTCCAGGAAAGCAGTCCCTGGGTGACTCAAACATTTACGTGCTTGACTACTAGCCCAAAGGTTGGCAGTCCGAACCCACCCAGAGGTGTCTGGGAAGAAAGGCCTGGCAAACGGCTTCTGAAAGCTCACAGCTTTGAAAACCCTATGGAGCGCAGTTCTACTCTGCGCACATGGGGGGCGCCATGAGTCAGAGACAACTCATGGCAAGTAACAACAGTAACCTCCCAGGAAGGGCAGACAGAACATTTACTGTAGTAATGTGTTTACAGACAGCACCATGAAGATGGATGTGCCTTCATTTTAACCCAAGTAGCCTCATCATAGCTTGCCACAGCCCCACCTCATCCCTCAGCTACCGCCTGCAAGCACCTCCAGGCGCCACAGTCCCTCAAGCCACGTGCTGGTTTCTAATTACAGCCTTGATGAAGATAAAGCGTGGCTGGGAATCTGCTATTGAGCTAGATACCGTTACACAGCCACAAAGACATTACTCTCCCCAGAACCAAAGGTCGATCTCTCTCATGTGTGATGTATCTCTATTCTGTCAGCTGCCGGCGCTTCACAAAGATTCAATATCTATGCGCCTCTTCCCCTGCTGCAGAGAGTGTGGTTTCTAATGGCAGAGTGACTGTCTTTGAGATTCATTTGCAAGACAGAGAAAGGTGCAGAGGTATTGTAGCCTCTGGAATTATTCAGGACACAGGAAAATACAAATGAGGAATTGACTATTGATTATCTGGCTCATGAAACATGCTTATAAAAATTATTATTATTATTTTTAAAAAGGGTCACTTTTGAGTTGATTCTGATGCCTGATGACCCCATGTGTGTCAGGGTAGAACTGTGCTCCACAGGGTTTTCAATGACTGACTTTTTGTAAGCAGATGGCCAGGTCTTTCTTCTGAGGTGCCTCTGGGCGGACTCAAACTTGCAACCTTTCAGTTAGCAATCAAACTCGTTAACCATTTGCACCACCCAGGGACTCCTGAAAAGCCAGTTGCCATCAAGTTGACCTCGACTTATGGTGACCGCATATGTGTCAGAGTAGAAGGGCACTTCATAGGGTTTTCAATGGCTGGGTTTTCAGACGTAGATCATCACCAAGCCTTTCTTCCGAGGCACCTATGGGTGGACTCGACTCACCAACATCTTGGTGAGCAGCTAAGCTTGTTCACTGTTTGCACCATCCATGATATATTCTTGTATTCATAATGTCATCTAATATCATCTGCAACCTCCTTCCTAATATCTGTTAGTGAATGTGTCATTACACTCAAGTCTAGTATCTTAAGAGTGAATCACGGTCTTAAATTACATGTCCAAATGCTCAGTAAGCAAAACTAGCTTTTTCTTTTTCTTTTTCCCTAAATGAGTAAAGACATAAAAATGATGTAGCTCCAAAAGTATGAAGCAAGTAAAATAAAGCACATAAAATAATCTATTTTTTGTGATGTTTAAAAAAAGGGCAGGTTAGGAGGAGAAAATGTAAATCTTATTATGGATAAAATTCAATATTATTATTATTCGATAAAATTGAATACTATTATTTTATAAATTGCTGCACGATCCTAGACATGTCAACAACTTCTTGTGAAGTTCTAGCATTCTCATATTCAAAAAGGTGGTATTGGGTTTAAAATTAAACACTGCTGTTGTTTATGATGCAGTCAGTATGGTCCAGGTACTATATGTATATACATACAAATACATACAGAAGTACACACACACACACACACACACATATATACATAACAGTCTCTATTATATATTATAAAATCCATTGCCGTTGAGTCCATTCCGACAGAGCAGAACTTCCCCATAGGGTTTCCAAGGAGCAGCCAGGGGATTCGAACTGCCGACCTTTTGTTTAACAGCCAAGCTTCAAGACACAACTGCAAGAAACTAAAACAGAGCTGTGTAAGTGCAAAAACATACCTTGCTCATAGACAGGAAGACTCAACATTGTGAAAATGTCAGTTCTACCCAAAGCGATCTACAGATACAATGCAATCCCAACCCAAATTCCAACGGCATTTTTTAATGAGCTGGAGAAACAAATGACCAACTTCATATGGAAAGGGAAGAGTAAGTAAAGGATGAGTAAAGCATTACTGAAGAAGAAGAAGAAGAACATGAGAGGCCTCACACTACCTGATTTCAGAAACTATTATACCACCATGGTATACCAACAAGGCTAGCATTAATCCAAAAAACACAAAATAATAAAGGTTGGAGAGGTTGTGGAGAGGCTGACACACTCATACACTGCTAGTGGGAATGTAAAATGGTACAACCACTTTGGAAATTGATTTAGCGCTTCCTTAAAAAGCTAGAAATAGAAGTACCATACGATCCAGCTATCCCGCTCCTTGGAGTATATCCTAGAGAAATAAGAGCCGTCACACGAATAGATATATGCACACCCATGTTCACTGCAGCACTGTTCACAACAGCGAAAAGATGGAAACAACCTAGGTGCCCATCAACGGATGAATGGATAAACAAATTATGGTATATCCACACAGTGGAATACTACCTAATGATAAAGAACAACGATGAAGCCATGAAACGTCTTATCACATGGAGGAATCTGGAGGGCATTATGCTGAGTGAATTTCGTCAGTCACAGAAGGACAAATATTGTATAAGATCACTATTATAAGAACTCAAGAAAAGGTTTAAACACAGAAGAAAACATTCTTTGATGGTTATGAGGGTGGGGAAGGAGGGAGAGGGGTATTCACTAACTAGATAGTATTATCTTACATGAAGGGAAAGACAGGACACACTACAGGGGAAGTCAACACAATTGGACTAAACCAAAAGCTAAGAAGTTTCCTGAATACAACCAAACACTTCGAGAGACAGAGTAGCAGGAGTGGGGGTCTGGGGACCATGGTTTCAGGGGACATGTAGGTCAATTGGTATAATAAAGTTTACTAAGAAATGTTCTGCATCCTACTTTGGTGAGTGGTGTCCGGGGTCTTAAAAGCTTGCAAGCACCTCTGTAAGATGCATCGATTGGTCCCAACCACCTGGAGTAAAGGAGAATGAAGAACACCAAAGACACAAGGAAAGTAATAGCCCAAGAGACAGAAAGGACCACATAAACAAGAGACTTCATCAGCCTGAGACCAGAAGAACTAGATGGTGCCCAGCTACTACCAATGATCGTCTTGATAGGGAATACAACAGAGAGTCCCGGATGGAGCAGGAGAAAGGTGGGGTGCAGAACTCAAATTCTAGTAAGAAAACCAGACTTAATGCTCTGACTGAGACCAGAGGAACCCCAGAAAGCATGGCCCCTGGATTCTCTATCAGCCCAGAACTAAAACAATTTCCAAGGCCAACTCTTCAGACAGGGATTGGAC